>NW_027596201.1:202500-625673 GCF_964194155.1 Cetorhinus maximus
ACCATCTACAGAAGGATTCAGTCCGCAGCAAACTACCCCAGCAGCATTCCAGTAGCACCACTGTCTCTCTTCCAGTTGCTAGGTAACTTCGCTTTCAGAAACCTGGAACTTTCAACCCGTTTTAATCCAACTCTTTAACTTAAGAAAATGTAAAACAAATGCACAATGTTTAGAAGAGAGTATATGCGAGTGTGGGAGAGAATGTGTGAATGTGTCTGTTGCTAGTCTGGAAGAGAATGTGTGAATGTGTGTGTGTGTCTCTGTTTCTACCTTAGACGATGGGTGTGTTTCGTCTTTTCTGTTTCTCTCCTCTGGAACCATGTGCGAACTACAAGAGTCAGGTATGGTGTGTCTGCAAGTGTGTCGGCTGATGAGTCAAACTGTGTTCCCCCTGTCACTTTTCCTTCCACCTACACTCCCGACTCCCCCTCCTGTCAGCTCTGCTATGGTCACGCAACATCGCCATGTAACTTGTCCGGAGGATGGATGAGGGATTCAGATTTTGTTCAAAACAGCAATTCTAATGTGTGGACAATGCAAAATTAAGATCATGGCACAAGGAAGGGAGACATTTTCCATTCAAATAAAAACACGTTTTAACTGACAATCAATAATGGATATTTTTTAAAAACATAATGCAATTGACATTTTTTTGCAAGGCAAGAAGTCAGTGAATTGAAGATAATAAAAAAAAAGCTCAGGGCAAAAATTAGAACTGTTTAGTTTCACGTCAGATACTAATAGGGGGTCATCTGTTTTCCCTGATTCATAAGTGGTTACATGGTTTCGCTTTGTTACTGCACCCTATTTAAAATAGTCCCCGTTGATTTACATTGCATTTTCATCATTCCCCCTCCAAAATGTATCCCTGAATTATATTCCATATACCTTGTGTCTCTCTATTTCGCCAAACTGTACATATCCTATGGAATCTTATTACTTTCCTCATCACTGTTTACATTTCAGACAATATTTAGCTACAAATGTTGAAAACATGCCCATCAAAAAGTAGCCTGTGCTATTTATGTGTATCATAAAGAGCAGTGTCCAAAGTATTGACCCCTAGTGAGCATCACTGTACTCCCTGCACAGTCTGAATAATGATCGTTAAACAATACCATTAAATGGGACTTTAAAGCACTTCGTTCATATACATAATACCAAACTCACTTCCTCCATCAACCTTCTCATTCCTTAGATGAAAAAGTGTATTAAATGTATCAGATATGATTTTCTGTTAACACTTCCATGCTACTAGTCATTGTAATCCCTTTTAATTCGAAAAAAAGTAATGTCTTCTAATAATTTCCTCACAATAGAGGTTATTCTGATGCTCTGTAGTTCAGGGGTATATCCCTCTCTTGAATAAACATGCTGGATATTTGCAGCCACCTGGCATACTCCCATAGCCATGTCAGCTTCAAAGATTATGTTCAGTCTCCCTGCTATTTCCAGCAGTCCTTCCCTTAGACGCCCTCACACATCCCACCCAGATGGGGTAGATGTTCTACTTTTTCGTGATATTAAACCTGTTGGATTGAAAGTGGATAACTAGCTTGTTTGTTCAGTGACTGTGATCAGCACCAGTCTCCATGGATCCAAATTGTGACACTGGAGGCTTTCCCTCTTCTATAAATAAGGGACTCATTTGAACATGCTATCCCAAAGAGTCAGCGGGAACATCACCACCGACACTTACAGAGATCAGTGCTTCCAAAGACAGATAGTGGGGTATAAGAAACGGAAACCAATAGGTTGGGGATTTCAAACAGTGGATCAGAATGTTGGAACAATAGATTGGAATGTTACAACAATGGATCAGAATCTTGGAACACTAGATTGGAATGTTGAAACATTGGACAGGGGCTTATCCTGGGCGCTTTACATGCTTTCTCAAGATTGGATACCATTGTCATTAGCTAACTGGACTCAATGCATACTTCAGATTCTTCAAATGGGTTAGTATCCCGCCCTGACTATTGTTGGTGTCCCTGGTAAGTCCATACAGTTATTTATTCTATGAACCATGCTTAACTGCATTAAGTTCTTATTAATTACATTTTGGAAATAATGAAGTAATTTCCAGCATTTCTGGTCATTAACTCTCATCCCAATCCATTGGTTGACTCCGCTCTTTGGCTGATATCTGTGGCTGTTCACAACCTCCATTCTCCTTTGACCCTGATCTGATTTCCGACTCCATATACTCTCCACCCCAATCATGCACACGACCAGTTCCTTCATATCACCTCCCTACATCTATGTTTCAACCCAGCGGTTGCATTAACACTCAGCTGTGGCTTTGTTGAATGTATAATCGTCAATCCACGTGTTACCTTTCTAATTTTTTTTTTTCAAATCCAAAGTTTCATCAAAAATTCTGCTGCCCATTTCGAAACTCACACCAAATCCCATTCACCCATTACATTGGTGCTCAAGGACATACGTTATTTCCTGCTCTGGTAGATGCTGAATTGCAATATTCTCATGCCTGTTTTTCAATCCTTCCAGGTCCTTATCTTGCCTATTTAACTAGTTGTTCTGCCCACTTCCGATATTCCTGAAAATACTTTCCCTTCACGCTCTATGAAGTTCCCATTCAAAATGGATTGAATTCTCTCCCTCTGTCTCCCTGGGTGTGCTGTTCATCTCCACATTGTCACTGTTGCGCTGGCACACGAATTGCAGTGACCATAAAGTGGTGCGTGTGGCAGTGTCATTCCCTCCCCGGAATCGCCCGTCTGCTTCTATATTTCCGGCGGGTGTTTCAGCGGCTTTTATGCATAACTTTGAAACATGGTCTGTGCCTGTCCACCGGACGCTTGTGTTAGTCAGCCTCAGCTGAACATGCATTCAGGACATGGCGAACTCCTTGCTTGTGTTATTTACAGGACCGGGCAGGTAACTTGCTGCTGAGGGCCTTTTGACTTACTTCTGTTATTGGAAAGTCAGTGGAGGTGCTGTTGATGGTTCGCTAGAAGTTGTCTTCACAGCTGCTGGATACATTCAGGGAGGAGAGGGGGTTTTGTGTCCTAACTCGTGACGAGCTATGGGAATGGAGTTAGGGTGCGTCTGGTTCTGCGTCATAACCAACAAAAGGAGCAGAGGCTGCAGAGTGGGGAAGCTCGGTAAAGAGGGAGGAGAATGGGGGCGCTCCATTACCGAACCCGGGTTTTCCCCTGCATACATGGTTCATAAGCGACACATCTCGCACTCCTCCCGCCGGCACAAACCAACAACGTGACAATAACACCCGAATTCCGAGAGCAATGCAGCACCCAGGATCATCGTGGAGCAGATCATCAATGTGATGGATCAAGACTTTTGATTCCTGTATTGCTCCGAAACGACACTCCAGCACACGCTGCTACAATGCAGGTCGTTCTGCTCTACCCTTCATGTCATGCCAAAAGTGAGGACACTGCCACAACCAATCAGGAAGGAAAGGAAGTGGCAGGGATGGCATTTCCTGAATGTTTCCACACCTGAAAGGCTATGTTCCATATAGAAAACATAGCCACCTACACTTCCTCCAGTTTCCATGTTTACATCATTCTAAGATGCTTCATCTTGGCCACCATCCTGTAATGAAAATCAGCAGCAATAAACTTTTCACTGAAATCTTAACTCAGCCACACATCAGCGCTTCCCCAGGGCTGTTCAGTGCTTCCCCAGTGACTACAGCATGGCTGGTGGAAGGCTGCCGAATTTGACTGGCCTTCCAGGACACCCTGCAGCAACTCTGAGTTTGAGGGCTGAGATTCGGACTGCTCCGCCTCGCCATGTGCAGCAGCTGCTCAGGCTGCCCTATGGGTAAGTGCAAGGTGCTGATGGAGCTGCAGAGAAGGGAGAACAAATGCTTGCATCCTGAGAGAGGACAGCAGGTTTGTTCTCCAGGGAGTCACTGACATTCTATCGGGCGGACCCTCCGAAACCCTGGTGACATGCAGGAGCACCCTGTGCTTGACAGCTGACAGATTTTTGATGTCCCCTTGAACATTGAGATCCACAGCCATGGTGGCAGCAGTTTGAGCTTCCACTGCAGGTCTGAGAGGTTGGGTGGTTATAGTCTGTTCTGCAGTGGAAGATGAGACATAAACACACATTGGCAGGAACACATACTCATCGACAGACAGAAATACACACAGAAACACCCAAGCACACATTCACTCACACAGTACACATACATTCTTCAAAACAATGTGTATTTTTTTAAAAAAATTATTAAGTTAAAGAGGTGATTAAAATTCAGCGCTTCTGAAAATGAAGCTGCCGAGAGATGATGTAGCATTATTGTCCCAGCGCTAATGACCCAGTGAGCCCGCAAAATTCACTAGCAACTGGAGTTCGAATCCTGCGCCAGCAAATGGTGGAAATTTAATTGAATAAAAAGCTGGAATTAAAAGTCGAATGTTAATCATGAAAACTTGGTTGATTGTTTTTAAAAATACCCATCTGGTTCACTAATGTTCATCAGGGAAGGAAACCTGTCGTCCTTTCCTGGCCTGGCCTGGATGTGACTCCAAGCCCACAGCAATGTGGTTGACGCTTACTTGTCCTCTGAAATGGCCAAGCAAGCCATTCAGTTGTATACACGGCTAAACATTCTCAACAAAGGAATTAAACTGAAAGGGCCACCCGGCCTTGAGCTCGGCGCCGGAAACAACAGAAAATTCAGCCTTGCCCACCCTGCAAAGTCCTCCTTAGTAACATCTGCGGGCTGGTGCCTAAATTGGTTGAGCTGTGTCACAGGCTAGTCAAGCAACACCAACAGGACAGACCAGCCAGAGGTGGCTGCACACAGGTTCACAGTCGGAAGCGTGTTCCCCTCCTACTAATTATCACCTACCGCCCTCCCTTAGCTGATAAGCAGAGCTCCTCCAAGTTGAGCACTACTTGGAGGAAGCATAGAGTTGACAACGGCAGATAATTCACTCTGGGTGAATGAGTTCAATGTCCACATTGTCTCGTTAGCACCACCACTGACCGAGCTGGTCAAGTCTGAACGGGATATGCAGCATGTGGTGCGGGAACAAACAAGCGGGAAAAACACACTTGACATGTCAAAATCCTGGAACTCCATTCCCAAAAGCATCTTGGGTGTATCAACACTACATGGACTGCAGAGGTTCAAGAAGGAAGCTCACCACTACCTTCTCAAGAGCAATTAGGGATGGGTATTAAATTCTGGCCCAGTCAGCAAAGCCTATTTCCCGTGAAAGATAAAAAAAACCTGAAAATTACTAATGTACGTTGTATAAATGCCATGTTTTTTGCTATACCGGCAGACAGTTAATTGAAGAAAGGAGTAAGGCCCTGATGGCAAATTTAAACAGCCTGTTTAGAATCACCTCAGCTGCTAAAATAGGCTAATATGTTTCACCTGATATTACATTTCTTCAGTAAAGTGGCAGAAACACAATTTAGAGTGAAAGCCGGAAATTTCTAAGCTCCAAAATATAAAAACAAAAAGCTAAAAGCTACTGCGGATGCTGGAAATCCAAAACAAAATAAAAACAGAATTACCTGGAAAAACTCAGCAAGTCTGGCAGCATCGGCGGAGAAGAAATCAGTCAAAGACCAGACAAAGACCACCACCTTCAACACCTCTTTGACCCTTTTGTCTCTGACATCTTTTGATTATCTGCTCACACCACACCCTCAATGTGTCTCTTCCCCCCCACCCACCTTAAACCAATTTATATTTTTCCCTTGTTGAAACTATGCTTCAGTTCTGCCGAAGGGCCATGAGGGCTCGAAACGTTTTTTTTAAGACTGATTTCTTCTCCGCCGATGCTGCCAGGCTTGCTGAGTTTTTCCAGGTAATTCTGTTTTAATTTCTAAGCTCCATTTGTCTTCAACAAACTACGAGAGAACCCATCAGGTCGAAAGCGTTTCAACCAGCATCTGAAGGATGGAAAATAAGGGACCTGTTTCTGTTCTACTATTCGAATAATTTAGTTCATGCCATTTAACAGAATTAATATTTTCTTACATTCCTTTCTGTGTGTTTGGGAATTGAGTTTTGCTCCCTTTCGCGTTTTGATTTGGGCAATGAATAAATAATTAAAATTTCATTTGATATTTAAAGTTAAAAGAAATACGGTTTTGTGGTTTTCCTTAACATGTAAAGCACTGGAGGCATTAAACAGTCTGAGAAATACGCTCTGTTGAAGTCAGTAGAGAAATGGGACTAAAGAGAGATTATAATATGTTAGTAAACTGTCCGAAACACATAAGTCAGCGCTAGCTCATCCCTGTAAGCCCCAGTTCTCAATCAACCCTCAGTCTCCCATTATCCCCCAGATTCGCCGATAACCTCATTGCTGGCTCCCTGTCAATCCTGCCTCTTCTCCGCCTTGAACCCCAGCATTTGTTGTTTCATCTCTGCTTCCTTCCCCTGTATCACAGAACTTTCCATTTGTTCTTTCAGGTCCATTTACCTCAAGACATTGCAGGATGCAGTAACACATCTCAACAATTTCTCAGTTAATGTGATATTTTCCCCCCAGAGTGATGTACAATTTAATTGTTTATTGCCGTTCCTTACAGTGAACTTAGTCACAATAGTTATCCTGAAATTCAAAAAATGCAGCCTCTCCAAACCTGTTATTCATTACCTGGTGGCCATGACTGTGGCGGATCTACTGGTCATGTACCTTGACCTGATATTGAGACAAATTCCGATTGTGTTGCCTGATCAGTTTCGCCTCCTGAAGTTAATCCCTGTGTGTAATATCCACGCTGTCCTGCTGTATGCAGCCACCGACTGTTCTGTCTTGGTTCACCGTCCCTTTCACCTTTGATCGATTTGTGGCCATTTGTTGCTCGAGTCTGAAAAGGAAATATTGCAGCGAGAAAACGGCGGCTGTGGTTCTGGGAACAGTGACTGTGAACAGCTGTTTCAAGAACGTCTTCTGGTATTTTATGTTATTAGGTGGGTATGGACTGTTGAATTCCCCCTGGTTTTGTGATTTTCAGTGGGCGATCGTATTCTCTCGGTTCTGGATAACAATCGAATTCATCCATTACATTCTAAACCCATGTATTCCATTCATCCTGATTCTGCTGCTCAATGTCTTCACCGTCAGTCACATTTTAGTGACCAGCACAGCCCGCAGGAGACTCCGGGCTCATAGCAGTGGGGAGAGTCCCAGAGACCCAGAGATGGAGAGTCGAAGGAAATCCATCATCTTACTGTTTGTTATCTCGGTCAATTTCATCCTGCTGTGGTCAATGATAATGGTTTATTCTATAACGAGCCGTATGTTGTTTTTGGGGTATTCTGCATATATAGATGAATTTGTGTTGGATTTGGGCTTCATGCTGCAGCTCCTCAGTTGTTGTACAAACGCTGCTATTTACACCCTCATCCAGACCATGTTCAGAGAGCAGTTGAAGAATGTGCTGCTGTATCCCTTTCATAGAATGAACAAAATCGCAGAAGGACAGTAACGTTACAGTGCCGAAGGAGGCCGTTCGGCCCACGGAATCTGAACTGCCTCTTTGAAGGAGCATTCTACCTAGTCCTGCTCCCCTGCCTCATTCCTATAACCTTGTGCATTATTCTTTTAAAGTAACAATCCAAATGCCCTTTGAATATCTTGGTCGAAGACGCCTCGAGCAACGTCTCCAATACCTCGTGCCAGATTCTAACCACCATCTGCATGAAAGAGAAAAAAAAATCCTCATGTCACTTTAACTTCCATTAACAATTGATTTTGAATCTCTTCCCTCTCGTTCTGGATGATCTCTTGAGTGAAAGCACTCTCTCAATATTTACCCTCTTCATTCCCCTCAGAATCTTGAATACCATTAGAAAGTCTCCTCACATACTTCTTTTATCCAAGGGAAAGAGCACTAACTTTTCCACTCTATCCTCATACATACAGATCTTTGACCCTGGAATGAATCTGGTGACTATCCTCTGTACTCTCGCCTTCACATTCTTCCTCAAATATGGCGCTCCGAACTTGATGCAATACCGCAGATGAGACCTAACTGGTGTCTTATCCAAGTTCAGCAAGACCTCGATACTCTTCTATTAACCGTCCCTATTAATAAAGCCCAAGATATTGTGTGTGTTATTAAGCGCTCTGTAAACATGCCCTGTCTTATTCAAAATGTATTTATTTACGCATCCTGAGCACTCTGACCCATAACACCCCAACTCATTCAAATCAAACAACCTGACCCATAATCATCACAGCACATTCAAATCAAAGAACCTGACCCATATCCACCCCATCCCGCTCAAATGAAACAGCCTGACCCATGACAACCCCACCACATTAATATCAAACACTCTGATCCATAACTACCCCCACCCACTTAAATCAAACAACCTGACGTATAATCACACCACCCATTTCAAATTAAACAAACTGACCGAAAACCATCCCACCCCATTCAAGTCAAAAAATCTGAGTCATAACCACCCCACCCCATTCAAATCAAACAACCTGACCCTTAACCAACCAAACCCGTTCAAATGTAACAATCTGACCCATAACCACCACACCACATTCAAATCAAACATCCTGCCCCACTTCCAGCCCACGGCATTCAAATCAAACGATTTGACACTTAACAACCCCAAAAACATTCACATCATGCAAACTGACCCTTAAAAACCCCATCCCATTCAAATCAAACAACCTTACCCATAACCACCCCAATCCATTCAAATCAAACAACGCTACCCATAACCACCCTACGACATTCAAATCAAACTACCTGAACACAACGACCCCACCCCATTAAAATCAATCAGATTGACCCATAACCACCTCAGCCCATTCAAATCAAAAAAATCTAACCACCCCAAAAGAATCAAATTAAACAATCAGACACAAAACCACCCCACCCCATTCAATTCCAACAACCTGATCAATAATTACCCCACCCCCGTTAAATCAATCATCCTAACGCATAACCTCCCAACCCCATTCAATTTAAACAACCTGACCCATAACCACCACAATCCATTCAATTCAAACAACCTTACCCAGAACCACCCCACCCCATTAAAATCAATCAAATTGACCCATAACCACCTTAGCCCATTCAAATCAAAAAAATCTAATCACACCAAAAGATTAAAATTAAACAATCAGACACATAAACACCCCACCCCATTCAATTCAAACAACCTGATCAATAATTACCCCGCCCCATTCAAATCAATCATCCTAACACATAACCTCCCAACCCCATTCAAATTAAATAACCTGAGCCATAACCACCACACCCTATTCAGGTCAAACAATCTGTCGCATAACCACCCCACCCCATTCAAATCAAACAAACTGACCCATAACCACACCACCCCAATCAAATCTAACAACCTGACCCATAACCACCCCACCCCATTCAAATCAAACAAACTGACCCATAACCACACCGCCCCAATCAAATCAAACAACGTGACCCATAACCAGCCCACCCCATTCAAATCAAACAAACTGACCCATAACCACCCCACCCAATTCATATCAAACAACCTGACCCATAACCAGCCCACCCATTTCAATTCGAAAAAACTGACCCAAAACCACTCGACGCCATTAAAATAAACCAATCTGACCCAAAACCATCCCATCCCTTTCAAATCAAAAAAACTGACCCATAACCACTCCAACCTATTCAAGTCAAACCACATGGCCAATAACCGCCCTACCCCATTCAAATGCAACAATCTGGCCCATAACCACCCCTGCCTTTCAAATCAAACAACCTGACCCATAGCCACCCCATACCTTTCAAATCAAAGAAACATGCCGATAACCACCCCATCTGATTCAATTGGAACAAACTGACCCATAACCACCCCATCGGATTCAGTTCAAACAAACTGACCCATAACCGCCCCATCGGAATCAAATCAAACAATCTCACCGATAACCACCCCAGCAAATTCAAATCGAAAAAATCTAACCCATAACCAGCCCACCACATTCAATGTAAAAAATGTGACCCATGAACACCCCACGGCATTCACATCAAACAACCTGAACAATAATCACCCCAAACCATTCACATCAAACAATCTGACCCATGACCACACACCACATTCAAGCCAAATAACCTGACCTATAACCACCCCACAACATTCACATCAAAAAACCTGACCCATAACCATCCCACCAGGTTCAAATCAAAATACCTCACCAATAACCACCCCAACACATTCAAACCAAGCAATCTGACCAATAACCACCCAACCCCGTTCAAATCAAACAATCTGACCTATAACAACCTTCCTAATCCAGACTGACCGCTTATCCCCTGACTCTCATATAACCTGTGAACTTCAAGTCTCCCCCTCTGTTCACTTGACCCGATTGGACCTCTGTCCATTGAGTCAATGTCATCCATGATTCCCCCTAACCCTCTGCCTGACCCCTGACCCTCCGCCTATCCCCTGGCCATCGGCACAACCCCTGACCATCTGTCTAACACCTCACCCTCTGCCGAAACCTTGACCCTCCGCCTAAACAATGACATTAATTCAGAACTCTGACCCTTTGCCTAAACCCGACCCTCTTTCCAACCCTGACCCAGCCTCTTCCGTAACCCTCACATAACCTGTGACCTTCAATCTGGCCTTGGTTCTTCTGACCCAGTGTGACTACTGCTCCCTCGACCGTGCGTCTCACCTTGATTCCCACGACCCTCGGCGTCACCCCTCACCCTCTACTCGGCCTTTCTGCTTCTACCCACACAGTAGCCTTAGACCCTCAGCCTATATCCAACCCGATTAATCCCATCACCAACCCAACCTGGGCCACATCCTTTGCTCCCCCGACCCCTGACAATATAGAAAGTGTGTGTCGGGAGGGGAATGAGAAGTTAGATTGAGATGAGGAAGATGGGCGGATTCGCGATTGCAGCCTAAGCAGTAGAATTCGCTGGATATGGTTAAACGCCTCATCCACTATTACATATCATATGGATTCACGGTGAATCTGATTCACTCCATTCCGGCTGGTTCAGCTCCTATAGGCTGCACCAGTTTAATGAGGACGGTAAATGTTATAGACACTGAGCCGCCATCTCACAGCAGTGGGGTGAGTTTATCATTGCTCCGCCAGCCTGGCAGCTGAAGGATCAACTTACTGGTGATGGATGAGCTTAGAAATGATCGGTCAGTTTATTGGGGCTGATTCAGATTCTGGGCGCTGAGTGAGCTTTTTGTGTCTGAGGTGCTCTGTCACCTTATTAATATTTTATTGTCTCTCTGCATCTGTAAGTGTCTCTGCCAGTGAAGGACACATCTGTCATACACCCCATCACTGTCTTTCAATATTGGGAATTGTGTTCTGAGATTTGGAGATATTATTTTCACACCCAGTTAAACATAAATTGTTAGGTGTGGAAAATAATAAGGGAGTGTTGACCAGGGTTAAACTAATCCATTTGCTCAGGTAATTAGCATCAGTCCCCCTGGATACACTCTCACTCTGCCACCAGAAGGGTTCCCAGTGATATTAATGGGAAAAAAAAAAACATTCCTAAGTATCATTGCACAAAATCAGTGTGAACATCAGCACCGGCTCTAACACAGACCAGGAGCTCCACAGAGAGGCCCACAATGCACTCGGGTTATTCACTGGATCTGAGGATTGAAATGTTCCTCTATGAGCTTCTAGAAATTCACTATCCATAGATCGCTGCTCTTGCAGTTCCTGGTAAGTCTCTGCACCCAGCATTGTTTCTGTCAGGCAGGTATTATTTTATTCGTGTTCCTGTCATTGAGTGTCTCCTCTCTTCACTGTTCCTGTTGTTCCTGGTAAGACGCTTTATTCACTAATTATTCAAGCAGCTATCAATTGCTGCATTAGTCTTACAACTCTTTAAGTCTCTGCACTCAGCATTATTTTATCCTCCTGTGCTGCAAATAGGCGTTGCCTGCTACTTGTGTGCTGCCAATATTGTTGCCGCTAATCAGCATCAGCCTGAATGTTGCCTGTGCGGTGTGCTGTGTGGAGACATTCCGCTTCAGTTTTCCAGAAGTGACGAATAGTGCAGTGCAAATTATAATGATCAGTGAACAGCTCGACGCCTGTCCTTATGATGGAGGGAAATTCATTGCTGCAGCTGTTGAAGATGGCTGGGAGTAGGACACTACCCGGAGGGTCTTTTGGAGCTCATCTACTTAGCCTCAAACAATCTAAAGCACTTTCCTTTCACCGGACTGCTGGCCAACAGAGGGTCAAACGAAGACTTAAGTCAAGGGCAATCACCACAATCCTATATCTTGAATTGAGCATTTTCCCTGTTAGGTCCATGGCTGTACTGAGGGCTGCCAACCAGTGGCCTTAACTGAACACAGAGTGATCCTCGGTGCACAGGTTAGACTGTGTAAGTGGCGCCTGCTTTCACTGCCTGTCAAACCTTCCATCACATTGTTGATGACTGAGATCGATCCCGCTTTTCCCCTCATTGTCTGTGTGCGTGTGTACAGGACATAACAGGCCAATTACCCACTTCTCCCAGAAGGTGCCTGTCATGTAGTTGTCCTACAGCAGCTTGGCTGGAGCTGCGGTAAAATTTTGAGGCACAGGTCCTCAATGCTCTGGCTGTGATGCAATCAGCCCCTAGGGCCTTTGCTGTGCCCAGAGACTTCACACGTACCTTGATATTACCGAGGTGAATCGAGTGGCTTCAGTCTAGCATCTACGATTCAGAGGAATTGAGGTGGAAGTCGGGATGGATCATCCACTCGGACATTTTGGCCGAAGATGGTTGCAAATCTTGCAGCAGAGTCTTTTGTGCTGACCTGCTGTGTGCCCAGATCATTGAGGATGTGGGTGTTTGCAGAGCCTCTTCCTCCAGTCTGTTTATTATTTTTTTAATGGAACCAACATTAAATGTTGCAGAAATGCAGAGCTTTAATCTGACCGGGACATTGTCTTATTTCTTCCAGTCGCATTGGACTCCGCTGTTTGGGTTCCTGCAATATTGATGTAGCTTTTCCATGTTCTTAACTCATTTTGAGGTGCGACTTGTGCAGATGGATTAATCCATCGCGGATATTAACAAACATTGACAGGTTTACATTATTTAAAATCAGCACCTTTCTGCAGATGATAGTGGTGTCATGAGCAGAAGCATTTGCAGGCAGAACTGGGTACAGCAGTGCATTTACAAAATTCAACCATATTCTGTTAAGCTGGTAACTCGACCCAGCCTGAAGATTAATGCATCTGTTTGTCTCCCTTCCTCACAGATAACGTACTGATAATAGTGATCATTTTTCGGGGAAAGTGTGGTCCCTCGAAATGTGTCACTTACTACCTTGAGGCCATGCAAGGGGCAGATCTACTGGTCGTTATCATAGATCTGATACGGAGGCATCTTCCAATTCGTTATAATATCGAGTTTATGAACCTGTTTTTTTTATTCCTGCGTGTAATATCCATGTTGTTCTGCTTTACGCAGTCACAGACTGTTCTGTCTGGATCACTGTCACTGTTACATTCGATCGATTTGTTGCTATTTGTTGCAGTAAGTTGAGAGCAAAATATTGCACCACAAAAACTGCATCTGTGTTTCTGGGAACAGTCAGTTTGCTGAGCTGTTTGAAGTATGTGTTCTGGTATTTTGTGTATATGGCTCAGTATTGGGTTATGAATTTCCCCTAGATTGTGGATTAGAAACCATGGCTGTATATATAACAGCCAGAAGAGACATGTTAATGAAAAAAATACATCTGGGAAACTTGTTTGAGTTTTTGGATGAAGTACCAGAGAGGGAAGATGATGATAGTGTGTTTTTTGTGAACTATAAGGACAAAGTTTGATCAGGTGACAGTTGATGGATTTGTTAGGAAACAGTAACTGGTGAATTGAAACAGCTGTGACAGTGTGAATATGGCATTGGTAAGAGATAGAAAGCAGAGAGTGGTGTTCCTGAACTAGCTTTCACGTGCCCAAGCTTTTGAAAGTGAGAACATGTCGGTCATTTGGATGCACGCCTATCTTATTTTTTAACTGCTTCACCAACTAGGAGACAACCTGCCCCTTCATTCTGCCTGGGGGCTCAAATTTGTACTTTTCCCTGGAATATTTGGTGCTGAAACTGCGGATAATGTGTGATACAGGGCCATCGTGTTTAGTTGGAGCATTGTATTGTAACTGTCCTGTGAGTGATGGATGCTGACACTCGGCATGAAGTGGGAATGCATTGCCAGAGTAAGGTAGTTGGAGCTTCATATGCTGTCTACTATTTAGTGCATAGTGAGGACAGATTGTCAAAGTGATTTTGAAGGAGCTCTTGATTTACCTGATTTTGGAGTTCTTGAATGTGGAGCTGAGTGTGCAATGTTGCCAAAAAAATATTCTGACGAAAATATAGCTCTGCATTCGATGGGCCATGGATGTGCTCAAACTGAAGGTTGTGCATAATGTAAGGACACACATGTTGTTTTGTATTGTATTGTACCTGCACCTTTCGGCTCAAAGCTGACACTGGGTGGAAAATAGATTACACGGTTGATGGAATGTTGAGGAATATCTGCATTGCACATACACTGTGGAATTCAATGGTGGGTGAGCATTGACGGAGCACAGCTCTACATTGTACGTGACACGGGATTGCTCCATGCTGACACTGGGTAAGGACTGGGGTATCCTGTTAACTTCATGGCCAGTGATAGTTTCAGGACCTGTAACACTCATAGGGTCTGCATTCGATTCACGGCCTGGATCATTATCGAGATCTTTAACGGTTTCAATGTTGCATTATTTTCAGGGTCTCTATTAGATTCGGGGCCTGTGTTTGTTTTATGGTTTTGATCAGTTTGAGGGGATCCAGTTGTTGCTGGGTGTATTTGTTTCTGCTCTTGATTTATTACCGCACAAGGAAGATCAGCCTCTGGCACAAAGAAACTGTTCAGCACAACCTTAACCAAGACCTAAGGGCCCCCGGCTTCTGTTAGGCCTCAGGCCTCCGGTGGCCTCTGTTAGCACACACCCAAAGAATCATACATCGGCGGAAGAGGCATCATGCCCATCGTGTCTGTATTACTTTAATGGCCTCTATGAATATTTATTCGTTTCACTGCCCGTGTGGGTTTCAGTGTTTAATATTGGATTTCAGGAATTTTGTTAGTTTCAGTGATTGAATAAATTTAGAAGTCTGTATTTTTCCTCGTGCAATTCTAATTTCAGGGGCCATATTTATTTTAGGTTCAGTAATAGTTTCAGGCGCTCACTAATGATCAGGGCCAAAAATTAGTTTGATGGTCAATCGTAGTCTCAGGGGCTCCATTAGTTTCAATGCCTGAATTCCATTCTGGAACTATGTTATTCATTGCAGGTATGCATTTCTTTCAGAGTCTCTATTAATTCCAAGCCCTGTATTAGTGTTCGGTCTGTATTAGTTTCAGGGTCTGTATTAATTTCAGGTCTGTATTAGTTTCAGTGTCTGTATTAATTCCATGACATACATTAGTTTAAGGGTCTGTATTAATGTCAGGGAACTCATTAGTTTCAGGGTCTGTATTAATTTCAGGTTCTGCATTAGTTTCAGGGTCTGTATTAATTCCACCACATGTATTAGTTAAAGGGTCTGTATTAATTACACGACATGCATTAGTTAAATGGTCAGTATTAATTCCAGGTCATGTATTAGTTTCAGGGTCTGTATTAATTCCAGGCCATGTATTAGTTTCAGGGTCTTTATTAATTCCAGGCCATGTATTAGTTTCAGGGTCTGTATTAATTCCAGGCCATGAATTAGTTTCAGGGTCTATATTAATTCAAGGCCATGTATTAGTTTCAGGGTCTGTATTAGTTTCAGGATCTTTATTAGTTTCAGGGCAATCATTACTTCCTGAGTGTTTTCTTATCCACTCTGGCATCCATGAACATACAAATATGATCAACCTGTCTCTCAATGAATCTGTTCAATAACAACTGTAAACATTATATACGGACCCAATATACTCTGTTGAAACACAGTCATTAAATCATAGAGTTGAGAAAAAGATCATTTGGCCGATCGTATCTCTTACCACATTTTTCAAGGCCTATATAATCAATCGTTATCTCCTCCCCTCAAATGGTTGTCCCATTTCCCACTGTCTGTAAACATCCAATTGTACTTTGAATGTCTTGTGTCTCTCTGTCTCCGCCAGACTTTCAGGCTGGACATTGCAGGCTTCTTTGCGCCAACAACTATTCAACCCATCCCTGCTTCCCTGTCAATCACTTTTGAACTCATTCTTCTCGTTCCTGACACGGATTCCAGGATCACCAGCTCCTCGTTATTTACTCTATTAAAGCCCATCATGAATTTAACTTTCTCCATTAAACCTCCCCTGAATTCTCTCCACCTAATTCAAGCCCCTTCTCCCTGTTCCAATTCCTCTGCACCCTCTCCAAGGCCCTGACATCCTTCCTGAAATGGGTTCCACAGAATTAGACATGATACTTCAGCTGAGGCTTCACCAAGGCTTATAGAGTTACACATTTTTTGTCTGATTGTCTTACTTTTGTAAACTCTTGTTCCATTTCTCAATAAAAATATATTGTTACTTTAATACTCCTAATGGTGTGCCCTGCCATATTTAATGAATTGCTTGTGTCCACCCCATCTTTTTTTATTGAACAACTCAGTTATTTCCCAAACTTTCTACTACTCCATCCTCTCTTTACACTATTCTGCCCCTACAAAACACTCATACACCCCAGCTTGACCAGGCAAATGTACAAATGTAGTGGTTTGCAATAGCAATTGGATTGTTTGTTCAGTGGCTGGAATAAATGCCTGTCTCCATGGATCCTTCCGGCTGCTGTTAATAAGGGAGTCTCCTCAATGTGTTAGTTCATAGTGACAGCGGAAGCTGCAGCTCTCTCACTTACAGTGACATGCAGTTCCGAGAGAGGGGGAGGTTATATCTCAATCTGAGAGCAATAGATTGGAATGTTCCAAAAATGGATCAGAATCTGAGAACAATAGATTATAAATTTCAAACAATGGATCAGAATCTGAGAATAATAGATCGGAATTATATAACAATAGATAAGAATCTGAGAACAATAGATTGGAATGTCACAAGAATGGATCAGAATCTGAGAACAATAGATTGGAATGTTACAGCTATGAGCAGAAGTTTATCGGCTGCGATTTATCAACTTTCTACGCATTATACTTTGATGTCATTGAAACGTCGGGTCTATTGGGCGCTCCACGTTACTTAGGCGGATTAGGATCCCATCCATGCTATTATTGGCGTCCCTGGTAATCTCACTGTACATGGCTATTAATTGAATAAAACATGTTTAACTGCATTAATCTTCTTCACCAAGTTTAGAGTTGTTTCAAGGTTGCAAATTTGTCTAAACTAGTTCAAGTGAGCAGGGGCGACAGTTTAATGATTAACAACTTGTTTAGAAATATCAGTATCATATGTATTCCTTTTGAACATCTGCTGTTTTCCACCATAATCACAGACATTTCAATTTATTGTCGCATGTACAGTAATTTCAATAAATCACTGGATACAACAATATCATGTATAAATTCAGCACCTTCAGCCATGCTGATTTATTTTCCCCTTTAAGCTTGATGCATAATTCCACTGTTTTCTCTGTTCCTTACAGTGAACGTAGTGACAATTGTGATCTTAACTCAGCGGAATTGTGGTCTCTCCAACTGTGTTATTCGCTACTTGGTATCCATGGCAGCAGCGAATCTACTGGTCATTATTGTGAACCTGATATTGAGACACATTCCAATTGTTTATTGGGAATATTTTAACTTTCTGTGGGCCAAGCGTGTGTGTAATATCCATGCCGTCCTGCTTTATGCAGCCACTGACTGTGCTGTCTGGTTCACCGTCACTTTCACATTTGATCGTTTTGTGGGAATTTGTTGCCAGAAGCTAAAAAGTAAATATTGCACTGAGAAAATGGCGGCTGTGATTCTAGGAACAGTGACTGTGCTGAGCTTCTAAAAGAATATTTTCTGGTATTTTATGCTATCAGCTTTGTTTATGCGGATGAACAAACGCTGGTTTTGTTTGGTAACATTCGAAGTTCAGGATAATCCGTTCTGGATAATCATCGAGGTCCTCAATCAAATTCTTAGCCCCTGTGTCCCATTTGTCCTGATCCTGCTGCTCAATGTTCTCACCGTCAGACACATTTTAATGATCAGCAGAGCACGCAGGAGAGTCCGGGCTCACCGCAGTGGGGAGAGTCCCAGAGACCCAGAGATGGAGAGTCGGAGGAAATCAATCATTTTACTGTTTGTTATCTCGTCCAATTTCATTCTGTTGTGGGCGATGTTAATGGTGTATTCTATATGGAGGCGAATGTTTTATATGGGGGCTTATTCTTTATGGATGGATAACTATGTGCGGGAATTGGGCTTCATGCTGCAGCTCCTGAGCTGCTGCACAAACACGGGGATTTACGACGTGACCCAGACTAAGTTCAGGGAGCATTTCAAGAATGTCCTGAAATATCCCTTTTCTCTAATTCTTCGATGCTTTCGATGATTTGAATAAATTAATCAGTAAGAGTTTCTACATTTCTTCCGTTTGATTTCACTCTTCCAGCGGGGCGGTGAGCTGCCTCTGTTGTGGCAGAGTGGTGACCAGCCCTGTCCCCATTGTCTTGATCGTGTATGATGTTTCCTTGCTCTTTAGGCTGTATTAACTATTCTGTGTCAATGAGGATCTCTGCCTCCAGATTTTTTTTAATCTCCCCTGTGCAGTTCCAATGTCTCAGTTGATGGCCAGATGATCAAATTCAGTTCCCTAACAAGAGTTTATATATTGTGTCCTCTTTCCCTAACTCTTTCTCCTACGTTCCTCATACCATTTTACACATACAACAGTCTACAATCTTATCTTGTTCAGATGTGTGGAGAGAATTTGAAATCCAGTAAAGTATTCTCATAACAGTTTTAAAACAGAAATCAGGAATTGACATGTTTTGCTTCCATATCATTTTCTCAAACAACATTTTATTGTCCCAAAAGTAACCCACTAAATTGTGTCTAGCCTTTTCTATTTAGGATTATCACAGATTCATTAGTCGCCGAAAATTGGATTTCTGCCAAACTTTGTCAAGGTCTTGAGCTTATCTTCATATTTAGGGCACTGACTTAAAAATACAAAAGCCTGCACCATTTGAATCAGTGCCAATTGTTGTCAAACCTTTAAAAAAATAAAATCCCCTTTTGAGAAAGTATCAGGAACCAAATCTCAAATAGTAAACTTGATAAGAAACGTAATTTAAACTATTAAAATTATACAGCCTATTTTGCATGTGTAATGATTTGTATCCTGATTAGAAGCCCCATTTGATTATCGACACGTTCTTTATCTAAGCATAGCATCCTCGGTATTCAAAGTAATCTGTTAAATTACACTGCACGTTGCATCTCAATATTGTCCCACATTCAAATTACAGTGCTGTTAAAATGCCGACTTCCATTGATATTTAGATAATCTCTTTAATATAAACCCCTTTTTATACATTGGAACCTAGACCGTGTTTTTATGCCTTTTGGTTTTCCGAGAATCATTTTGAATTTCGGGTAATCTTTTTTTCCCCTAATAATTTTAGAACACCAACTCGTGTGTGTCAATCCCAGTCAGTTTGGGAGCTGGTGGAACTAGTCTGCAAGGGACTGGTACAAATATTGGCTCATCTAACCCTGTTTAGCTTCATGATGCTTTCAAATTGCGATCTTTCCTTGCCAGAAATCTCAATTCAAACCTCATACACAAAACTTTGCAATGTTTCATTGTACTTTTTCTTTAATCTAACATGGGGCTTTCGACCCTAAAGTGCTGATCTACACACACAAATGACAATTTACGGAAGGAATTACATTCAAGCTCACATACAAATGCTTCCTTGCACACAAACAAACATATGCTTAGAGGTGTGTATTTGTATTCCTGTATCCTTGACTTAACGACTTAAAGCTCTCATATTCCAAATCAAAATTCAAATAGCAGTGGGGGAAATAAAAGGATCTTGAAGGTTCCACATTTAGGGACCACGAAATTGACGAAAGCTCCCATTTCCCCTGCTCCTGCCTGTCGGTGCTTAGTATCTTCATAGGGCTACCCCATTTTGTCTCTTTCTCCCTCTTTCTCACTTCAGCACAAGCAGCTCTTAAAAATTAGATCAATTATACAAGCTAAGAATAACCATCGCCCCTTTCTTTGCCTTATCCTTTTAATTTTACGCACCACTGTTTTTGTTCTCCGAGGGTTCCCTATAGATTGCACCTCACTTTCAGCATTTCTGTGATCAAACTTGAATGTTGTTCAAGATGTAACTAGTAATGGATTCCACGGTTCCCCGTCGAGTTCCATAGCACTGTTCTGTTTTGCTAACGAGCTCCTGTTCTTATATCCACGTTTGTCTTAGCCCGGTATGCTCGCGCGGCCCTAACAATTTAATTATTTGAGGTATATGCGGCCTAATTGTTTAACTGGCGTCGGCCTGCGTGGCTTCGTCTAAGGTTGTATCTCAAACCGTAGCCCGTCTGCACGGCTCTAACTCCTCTCAACTGGGGTCTGATGTGCGCGGCTTCGGTCAAGGTTGTTTCTAAAACCGTAGCCCGTCTGCGCGGCTCTGCCGCCTATCGGCGCCTCCTATCTCCTGTCCTGAGTCGTCCTCCCGATTATTTTTAAACTTGACCGGACTGTTCTCGCGTAGGCTTACTGCACTAACTACAGGTGGCAAAATAATTAGATTCGCCTACATTGCAGAGCCGCCCCGTGGATCCAATCTGAGTATCTTGCCGACTACGCCAAACTGTTGTGTTTACTTTCACAAACGGGCCACAGGGGGCGCGGGGATAGGTCACCATCGTTTATTCGAGCAATTGCAAGGAGAGAACCATCTAAAAGCAGCTATAGATCGCACTCTGCTAAATTACAAGTGTTCAACATATTTACACATTATCGGTCATGTACAAGAACAGTTTCCAGATTCAAATCTCAACAACATATAGATTCACATTAAACAGGTACATGCGTCCTATGTCCCTACTTTTTAAGCCAGGCAGAAACCTTGCCTCCTACCTAACATGAATACCTATCTACAGTGTTTGAATTCTATCAAGACAGTTTCCAACATGTGTTTTCTGACCTTCAGCCCCCCTCAGGTCAGGTGACGTCGTATCTGGTAGAGCACCGTATGGTATCTAATGCTTGAGTCCACAACCACAATCAGTTATTAGCATGATGTTTCTGCTTATTTTAAATTAAAATATTTTATGCAACTCAAGCGCACAAGGTCTTATCTATTCCTTCTCACTGTTTCGATTTTTCGATTATATTTTACTCATCTCCGTGTCTCAATGCTTTTCCTTTCTCAGTTCTTCCACTGGATATTCTGAATGATGACCGAGGTGACTATGAATGAGAAGGGGACTTCTCCAGCTCTCTGTCACCATCATCCCTTTGATAGTGTTCAGGGCTCTCAGGCTTTGCCAGGTTATCTGTTGCTACACTGTTGTCTTCTGGTTCTTGAACTGAAACTCCACTTTCTGGTTCAGAGCAAGGTTGAGTTTCATTCGTTTTCCGTAAGAATTTCCGGCATCTCCTGTGCTGTTGCAGTTTGGAGTCAGCAAATTTCAGTCACTGAAATCACTAAGGAACCTTTAATCGCAAAGGCCCTTAACTTCCTCCAGCCCAAGGAACTAATTGGGCCCAAGATGTTAATACAGGCCTTGAAATTAATACAGAGTCTATGACTAATGTAGACGGTGAAACCTAGAGAGCCGATGACACAAGTGTGTGGCTGAAATAATACAGGCAAGGAAACTGATATGGACCATGCAATTAATACAGCTCCAGAAACTTACACAGCCACTGAATCACTTACAGGCCATGAATCTAATATGGCTACTTAAACTAGCACAGGCACTTAAACCAACACCGATTTAAACTAATATTCTCCACCTTAGGAAATAGAGATTGTTTAAGAATGTTATATTTGAATTTGTGGAAGTTAGGATGAGTTTTAGCATTAAAGTTTAATTTTGATAGGTATTTCTGTATCTGTGTCTTTTAAGAGAGGTCAAATGGAAGCTTTAGTTACACTTTAAAACGTTGCTTGCATTTCAAACCTGGAGTTTATGTCTGCTCTAAGGTAAATGCAAAAGATAAGATTAGACAAACAATGCTGCTGCGCAGCAACAAGGAGCCAGCTAGACAGGATCCTCCCACAGACATACACACAGAAATAAAGAAACAGCAGTTTTTAGTTCAGTTGAAGCCAGGACTCCAGAGAGACTGGGCACCGGGAGACGGAGCTGCAGATAACCCCAGAAGAACAAAAATGTACCAAGCTAAAGTAAAATCCCCAAAAGGCGGCGGAGTGAATGACTAAGTCCAAAGGAGAAGTTATAGTCAAACGAACTTGTGGAAACAGGGGATAGGTCCTGTTAATCGCTGTTGAGAGTGAGGGGCAGGGAGAAAGGCTCAAAGCTTTAGATTTAAAGTGAGAGAAATTTGCAAAAAGCAAGTTTGAAAGAGACAACTGAAGGTCTTTAAATCTTTGCTATGGGCATGTGAAGCAGTGATGTACTGTTAAAGTTGAACTTGTGAAAGACAGTGCTTGGAAGACAGCTTGAATGCATGTGGTGTCAAAGGGAAGAGGAACATCGAAAGTATGGTTCTAAATCCTGGAGCTGAACCCTTGTGGAAGGTGTCTGAGAGGAAATGTCAATTTGGGAGAAGATTCCAAGGTGAAGTATTGGAGAGTGAAGATGCGAAACCCTCAACAAAAGGACAGAATTCATTGAGACTGGTTGGCAGACGGGGTTACAAGTGTCTGGAGGGATCTGAAGAGAGAACGATAACATCTGGTTGAGAAAACATCTGTCACATGAGGTCAGAGTGTTGTCTGTCTGACCACAGGATCTCTTCGGTTTACTTGGACTGAGTACTTACTGTGGACACTAAGGCATAAGATGATTTTTGTAACTTGTGTTATCCTTATAAATCTATAGTTATCTTAAAGGTATAGTTGTGGGTGAATGAGTAGTGTAATATGGTTCATCGTTTCTTGTTGAATAAATGTTTCGTTTATTTGTAAAATGATCTTCAGCTGGCTACCTTGACTCTGTTCATTAGCTAAACTCCACGTATCTAAACAAACAATTAAATTACGATCGATCAAGCTGGGCTCCACACTGGGATCACGATTATCCAGGGGAAACCGTGCCAAGGGACCATAACACAACCTGAAATGAACACCAGACATGTACATAAACCAGAACCTGAATGTAAAACAGATCCTGATCCCAGTATAGGTTCTGAAAACGAAAACAAGAACCCTGAGCCCGAAACAGTTCCTGAAACTATTGCAGTCTCTGAAACAAATATAGAGCTTCAGCACAGGTCCATATATCTCCCCTTTCCCCTATTAATGTCATACAAACAATGCCCTGGGGCAACTTGCATATTCCACACAACTTTGCCCTTTAAACCTAAACCTCCCACTGTCCCCCAGGTATATCAGCACCCTCCCCAGTGCACATTGTATAAGAATCCCTCCTCTGGTGTAGCTGGTACATTCACCCATGCCCCTCTATACCTGATATATCACCCTCCCTTGCACTGCCTACGAAATTCAATCGCTCCTCCCTGCTGCTCCTGTGTACCTGGCCTATTCCCCACCGGAACGGAGTATGGAGTAAATATCTCGCCTTTTGTACCTTGTATATCACACTGCTCCATTCCTACTGCCGGTATATCTCTCTCTTTCCAAGATTCAGCTGCAATATCCACACCACCCCCACCTTCGCTCTCTCCCAGAGTGCCTGGCATATCACCTCCTTCCTCCACCTATCTGGTCTAGCTCTAACGATGCGTGTACCTCTTCAGTCTACCTCCTGGCTCCGATGAACTGGGTATGCACCCCCACCCTTAATGCAGCATGTATATCGGCCTTCTCAATCGGGGGACATGGAGACCCTCCCACCCATTGAAACTGGTAAAACTCCCCCTACCCGCGAATACTTGTGATATCAACACTCCTCCCATGTCCCTGTGACATCAGTCCCTGCCTGCTCGTGTTCTGGTTGGACTCCTTTCCTGGTTACTATGGATACCATAGTGGGAGGGCAACTTGTGACCGCGTGGCCGAGAGGAGCTCGTCCACTCTGCTGCTCAACCCATATCCACACCCGCTCTCTCAATGCAAGAACAGGCCCCGCCCAACACTAACATCACAATCACAGTGCCCGACCCCGCCCTGACAAAGGTACAACAAGTTCCGCCCCCGCTCTGAAATGAGGCTAAAGACCCCGCCCCCATTCTGAGAATGCAACAACAATCCCCGCCCCCTCTGAGAATGGAGCAACAGGCCCGTCCCCGTTCTGACCAAGGAGCAACAGACCCCGCCCCCGCTCTGACAATCCGGCAACAGGGTCCGCCCCCGCACTAACAATGAGGTAACAGGCCCCCGCCCCCTCTGACAAGACAGAAACAGGACTCGCCTGCGATTAAAGGAATGCATGCCCAAACTCTTCTAGCAGCTCACTGCCTCTACTGTTCTTTGACAGACTCAGAGAAGTTCAGTTACTGCCTGTCTGCATCTGGAAACAGATTGATGAAGTGTGAATATTGAACAATACAGTAAGGGATTAAGGTTTGCAGCAGGGTGCACAGGTCACTGGGGTGGGGAATTCACTCTTCTGCCAATTGACTCTGTATAAGAATTCAATCCTCATTCCCCATTGGAGATATTGGCTGGAGATGGTAGTTTGTTAATATTCCAGACAGCAATGTGCACATTCTGTACAGTTATTAGACTCTAATCCCATTCAGAATGGGAGTAGATAAACTTTGCTGTACTCTGTAATTCCTCTGCAATACATTGGCAATGTTTTTCCCGACACATTGGATCCTGATAAAAGTTTCTATTTGTTTCCAAGATCGTTTTCTCAATTCCTCGCACTGATGATTTGGCTGTAGAAAATATTTTGAAAACACAAACAATATATGGGACAGAATTGATTGTTACATTTATTTTTATAATAAACACCCAGTGATGCTGCTGTTCACACACCCCATTCCACCATCTTCCTGCTATGTCTCAGTCTGTCCCAGTAAAATTCAGTAGAAGCAAGTTTGCGTAGTTTACCTTGTATGACTCCCCCCCTTCCTTTTGTTATTTCTCTGCAGGCCGACGGTGGCATTGCCCCCACTCCCCCACCCCCATTTCATCCAGTCTCCAATTTGTGAAGGCCCAAGAGGGAGGAAGCGGGTGCCAGGATTGGGATTAGGCCATGGCCATGATGACAGATTCTAGCTTGGCTCTGTCCCCATAGAGAGAGCGCCCTCCGCACTGTGTTAGCAGAGTCAGAGACTCTGCTCCAACTCTGCCAACAGAGCCAGAGGGAATGCCCCGCTGTGCCCAGCACAGCGTCAGGCCCTGCCCCTCACTGACACCAGAGAGCCAGGCTCGATTCCCTCTTTGTTTCCAATGCAAAACCACGAGCCTCATTGTCCCCATGGCCGCAGTGCCCTCCCAGCTCTCTAACCATGGTCATAGGATCCATCATCCCCTCTGTCACCAGGGCGATAGGCGGCAGCCCGCTCTGCCGTGACAGGGAAACGCCCTGGCTCCCACATTTTACAATGGGTCAGGGATGGTCACCACTCTGCCACAACAGAGGCACCTTACTGCCCCGCTGGAAGAGTGACATCAAAAGGAAGAAAAGGAGAAACTCTCACTGATTAATTTCTTCAAATCATAGAAAGCATCGAAGAATCTGAGTAAAGGGATATTTCAGCACATTCTTCAACTGTTCCTTGAACTTAGTCTGGGTCACGGCGTAAATCCCAGTGTTTGTGCAGCAGCTCAGGAGCTGCAACATGAAGCCCAATTCCCGCACATATTCATCCATCCATAGAGAATCAGCCCCCATATAAAACATTCGCCTGCAGATAGAATACACCATTAACATCGCCCACAACAGAATGAAATTAGCCGAGATAACAAACAGTAAAATTATAGATTTCCTCCGACTCTCCATCTCTGGGTCTCTGGGACTCTCCCCACTGCTGTGAGCCCGGACTCTCCTGCGGGCTCTGCTGCTCATTAAAATGTGTCTGACGGTGAGAATATTGAGCAGCAGAATCAGGACAAATGGGACACAGGGAGTAAGAATGTGATGGAGGAATTCGATGATTATCCAGACCGGGTTGTTCTGAACTCCGAATGTTACCAAACAAAACCAGGGTCTGTTCATCAGCGTATACAAACCTGATAGCATAAAATACCAGAAAATATTTTTTAAGAAGCTCAGCACACTCACTGATCCTAGAACCACAGCCGCCATTTTCTCAGTGCAATATTTACTTTTTAGCTTCTGGCAACAAATGGCCACAAACCGATCAAATGTAAAAGTGATGGTGAACCAGACAGAACAGTCAGCGGCTGCATAAAGCAGGACGGCATGGATATTACACACACGCATGGCCCTCATTAAATTAAAATATTCCCAATAAACAATTGGAATGTGCCTCTATATCAGGTCCACATCAGGTCCACATTAATGACCAGTAGATCCGCTGCTGCCATGGACACCAGGTAGCGACTGACACAGTTGGAGAGACCACAATTTCCCTGAGTTAAGATCACAATTGTCACTACGTTCACTGCAAGGAACAGAGAAAACAGTGGAATTATGCATCAAGCTTAAAGGAAAAAAAAAATATCAGGTTGGCTGAAGGTGCTGAATTGATCCATGATGTTGTTGCATCCAGTGAAGCAATGAAATTACTTTACATGCGATAACAAACTGAAATTTCTGTGATATGGTGGAAGAAAGCAGATGTTAAAAAGGAATACATATGATAGTGACATTTCTGAAAAAGATGTTAATCATTAAACTGTCGCCCCTGCTCACTTGAACTAGTTTAGTCAAATTTGGAACCTCGGAACAACTCTAATTTTGGTGAAGAAGATTAATGCCGTTAAACAAGACTTATAGAATTGCTCGTCGGATACAATCAGACTTACAACAGACGCCAATTATACCGATGATCGGATAGTAAAATGGCAGAATAAGCTGGATTGCCCAATAGATCTGGTAATTTAATGGCATCCAATTATAATATGTGGAAAGTTCATAAAGAGCTTCCGATAAACTCCTGCTTTTTGTTGTAACATTACAATATGTTGTTCTCAGGTTCTGATCCATTGTTGTAACTTTCCAATCCATTGCTCTCAGATTTTGAGATCGCCTCTCCCTCTCTTGAAACTGCAGGTCCCTGTTAGTGACAAAGCCGATGCTCCCGCTGACAATGTCAGGTAACGCCTTCAAGGCACTCCATTTTAAACAAGAGTGGGAATCCCTCAGATAACCCTTTCAATACAATTAGTCTTGCACCACACTAAAGTGGTAAAGTTTACCCTGGTCTAGCTGAGCTGTACGATGGTTTTAGAGGGACCGAATATTGTATATAGAGGAATGTAACGTAGACAAATTTTGGATTTGTTCAACAATATGTTCGGCAGATATAAGAAAATATTTGAAAAGGGCAGAACAAGCTTTTTAGTGCATTTAAACAACAATTAGTGTTTATTGATAAAGAGAATCAGAGTTTACAAAAATACGAAATTCAGACAAAGGATGTATAAATCCTTAAGCCTTGGTGAGGCTTGGTGGGTATAATGCTAATTCTGTGTAGCGTATTTCAGGAAGGATGTTAGAGTCTTGGAGAGGGCGCAGAGGAATTATACTGGAATGGGAACAGGGATGAGGGATTTGAATTGCGTGGAGGGGCTGGAGAAGCTGTGGTTGTTTTCCATCGAGCAGATCAGGCACAGGGGAGGTATAATAGTGTGATTTAAACTCACGATCGGTTTTGATAGGGTAAGTAACAAGGAACTGGTCATCCTGGAATATGGGCCATTCACGGGCTGACAGAGTTTTAAATTTATTGACAAAAAGCTGAAAAGGGATGAACAATTATTGGTTCAAAAAAATCTGCAATGTCCTGTATGAAAACAATACAGATCCTGAAAATAATACAGATCCTTAAACCAATACAGACCTGTAATTTAATACAGATCGTTAAATTAATACAGATCTTTAATTTATTACAGATCCTGAAACTAATACAGATGTTTAAATTAATAAAATCCTTAAAGAAATACAGAATTTAAAATTAATACAGACACCTAAACTGATATTGAAGCTAAAAACGGACCCTCAAACTGATACACACCCTTCAGCTAATATAGAACCTGAAATTAATACAGGCCCTGAAAATATAATAAACCACGATACCAGTGCAAATACTGAAAATAATGCAGACCCTGAAATTAATACAAATCCTGCAACTAACAGAGGTGTGTGAGTGTGTGTCTGTGGAACCTGTGTGTCTGTGTCTGTGTCTGCGTGTGAATTATTTGTGTCTGTCCGTGTGTGCGCCTGTCTGTGTGTGTGTGCGTCTGTGTGTGTGTGTGTGTGTATGTGTGTGGCTGTATGTCTGTGTGTGTGAGAGCGTATCTGTGTGTCTGTGTGTGCATGTGCGTGTCTGAGTTTGTGCCTCTGAGTGTGTGCGTGTGGGTGTGTCTGTGTGTGTGTCTATATGTGTGTGTCTGTGTCTGTGTGTGTATGTTTGTCTGTGTTTGTGCCTGTGAGCGTTTGCGTGTGTATGTGTCTGTTCGTGTGTGTCCATGTGTGTCTGCGTGTGTATGTATGTTTGTGTGTGTGTGTCTGTGTGTATGTACCTGTGAGTGTGTGTCTCTCTGTGTGTGTGCGTGTGTATGTGTCTGCATGTGTGTGTGTCCTTTATGTGCGTGTATGTATGTCTGTGTGTGTCGGGGGTCTCTCAGTATAGGCCTCAGCCAATGCTTATCATTTCTGATCCTGTGGTTTCTAACTGGGGCGTGTTTGCTGTGTGATGATGGTGAAATATTCACGGTGTAATTCGTGGAGGTACCCCAGGGATCATGTAGTGCTTTTACAGGCCATAATTTGACTTTGTTACAACCAGATTCCTCTGTACTGATTTTCCTGAGGATTATTAAAACATCAAAGGGTAACTGAAGGGCGTTATGCAACGCAGGAGAAATATTCAGCATGAATTTTCACAATACCTTTTCTATACCTGTTGCTGCTGGTCCATTGGTTGTTCAGGAGAGCGCCGGTGGGAATGGTGGGGCGGTGACTATTTGCCCCCTCACATTTTCTGCCTGCTCTAATGGCTGAGTGTCATGGGCGGGGCCGGCGGGAGCCCTGCTCCAACCCAGTCCAGCTTACACTGGACAAGGAAAGCAGGGCACGCCCCTTTCCATTGTGCCTTCATCAAAGGGGCAAGGTCTCTGGCCCGTCCAATGAGCCGCTTCCGGACACGCCCCTCTCTGTTATGCCGTCATCATGATGACCAGGCCCCAACCCCTGCCCATTGTGCCGTCACAAGGCCGACGCCTCTGTATTATGCCGTCATCATGGGGACCATGTCCTTCCCCCTTTCCATTGTGCAGTCAACGGACACGCCCCTCCAATTAAGCCGTCATCATGGTGACCAGGTCCCTCCACCCTGTCCATTGTGCCGTCACAAGACTCGGACCGAACGTAGGGCGTTCGTCATGGGCACAAGGCCCTCCCATTATGCAGTCATTACGGGGACAAGTACGGCCCCCTGCCCATTGTGACGTTTAAAGCCGCCCCTCCCATTATGCCGTCGCCATGGCGACCAGGTCCCGCCACCAAGCCGTTGTGACGTTTAGGAGCCGCCCCTCCCATGATGCCGTCGCCATGGGGAGCAGGTCCCGCCCCCTGCCCTTTGTGACATTAAAAAGCCTCCCCTCCCATGATGCCGTTACCATGGGGACCTGCTCCCGCCCCTTTCACTTTGTGACGTTTAGGAGTCTCCCCTCCCATAATGCCGTCAGCATGGGGAGCAGGTCCGGCCACTTGCCCTTTGTTCCTTTTAGGAGCCGCCCCTCCCATGATGCATTCGCCATGGGAACCATTTTCCGCCCCCTGCCCGTTGTGCGACCAGCAAAGCGAATAGGCGCAGCCCGAATTTCCCTGCCGAATAGCAACATGTCCCTCCAACCCACTCACTGGCATCTGTGCTGGTCAGGCTCCACAACACAAGCCGGACACCATAGGAAAAGGTCCCTCCTGCCTGCCAGCTCTCTTGGATCTTTGGGGATCAGGTTGCACACGCATGGGGAACATGTCCATCCAGCCCTCTCCCCGGGACCTGCGCTGGTCAGGCTCCACACCACAAGCCGGACACCATTGGGAAAAGGTCCCTGCCGACATGTCCAATTCCATTGGTGGAGAGACTTATTTGCTCCCAACAATCGGTCGAAAGCAACCCACCCTCCCCACCCCCAAATCCGCTGCACCGTACTCATTCATTAGGAATGAGAATTAAAATGAGATAATGCTGGAAACTCCCTGACTCAGCTCCTCTCCTTTTTGAATGAATTTTGCAATAGGGCCAAAGGGACATGTCAGCACATCCTTCAACTGCTGTCGGAATTTAGTCGGGGCATAAATGCAAGAATGTGTGCAGCAATTCAGGAGCCCAATTCCTGCGCAGAAGGATGCAGCAATAACATAGCGCAAATTATACATCCGGACTCATACAGAACACACCGTGATCGTGCCCACTACAGGAGGAAATTTGCCGAGCTAACAAACAGTAAAATGATGGATTTCTTTCGACTCTCCACCTCTGGCTCTCTGGCACTCTCCCCACGTCTGTGATCCCGGACTCTCCCGGGGGCTCTGCTGCTCATTAAAATGCGTCTGACGGTGAGAACATTGAGCAGCAGAATCAGGATAAATGGGGCTAACGGGTTTAGAATGTAATGGACAAACTCGATTGTTACCCAGACCGTACAGTAATAAAAATCTAGTATTACAGAACATAACCAGGGTTCTTTCACCTGTTGATACATTGCTGTATCAAATTAAACGCCAACTAATTAATTAACAAACTCAACATTGAAAAACACGAACAAATTCAACAATAAGGTTAGCATTGCAAAGCACCAACAAATTCAATAAGTTGTTTAACATTGAAAAAACAAATGAAATTCAACAACAACTTCAACATTAAGACACACCAGCAAATTTAACAACAACCTCAACATTGACAAATATGTATACATTCAGCAAAAACACTCTACATTGTAAATCACCAACAAATTCAGCAACATAAACATTGCAAAACACACAGAAATTCAACAACAGGAACATTGAAAACACCAAGAAATTCAATTAGCGCGTGAACATTCAAAAAACACCAACAAATTCAATTACAAACCCAACATTGGAAACAGCAGCAAATTCAGCAACAACTACAACATTCAAAAACCCCAGCAAATTAATAAAGAAACTCAACACTAATTATCGCCAACATATTCAGCAACAACCTCAACAATGTAAAACATCAACAAATTCACCAACAACTTCAACATTGAAATACACGAGCAAATTCAACTAGATTGAAATACACCAGTAAATCCAGAAACTACGTCACCATAGAAAATGAACAACACACCGATGAACAACATCAGCATTGATAAATACCAAAAAAAGCAACAACAACTTCATCAATGAAAACCATCAAAAAAATTCAACAAGCTTAACAATGAAAAACAATAACACGTTCAATAGCAACCTCGCCATTGAAAAATACCTACAAGTTCACGTCAACATTGAAGAACATCTAGATATTCAACAGCAGCGCAGAAAAACACCAAGTTCAACAAAAACGTCATCAACCAAAAGCGCAAACATTTTCAAACACAACCTCAACGTTTAACAAAGAATTGTTGAATTTGTTGATGGTTCTTAATTGTGACTCTGTTTATGAATTTGATGATAATTTCAAATCATTTTAACTTTGCTGCTGTTTTTCAAAGTTGAATTTTTGTTAAGTTTACCTTTTTTTTCAATGTTGTGGCTGTTGGTGAATATGTTGGTGTATTTCAATGTTGAAGTAGTTGTAGAATTTGTAAATGTTCTTCAATATTCAGGTTGTTTTCGAATATCTTGGTGATATTCAAAGTTGACGTTGTTGAATTTGTCGTTGTTGTTCTCAGTGTTGAGCCTGTTGTTGAGTTTGTTGCTCTTTTTCAATGTTGAGCTTGTTGTTCAATGAGTCGATGTTTCCAATGTTGACGTTATTGAATTTGTTGCTGCTTATTAATGTTGAAGTTGTGGTTCAATGTGTTGCTTTTTATCAAAGCTGAGGTTGTTGTTGAATTTGTTGGGGTTATTCAATGTTGACATTGTTTAAGTTGTTGCTGAGTTTCAATATTGTGATTGTTGTTAATTTTCAATTTTGAAGTTGTAGATTAATTTGTCAGTGTTTTTACCAAGTTGAGGTTGTTGCTGAATGTGTGCTGTTTTACAATGTTGAAATTGTTGTTGAATTTCTTGGTGATGTTCAATGTTGCAGTTGTTTAATTTATTTGTGTTTTTCAATGCTAATCTTCTTATTTCATTTGTTGTTGTTTTGCAATGTTATGTTTGTAAACTAATTATTTGGGGTTTTGCAATGTTGAGACTCTTGTTAAAATTGTTGGTGGTTTTCAATCTTTTGACTTTGCTGGCGTGTTTCAAATTTAAAGTTGTTTGTAAATTTGTTGGTGATTTTCAATCTTGATGATGCTATTGAACATGTTTATGTTTTACAATGTTGATTCTGTTTAATTTGTTGGTGATTTTCAATGTTGAGGTTGTTGTTGAATTTATTGGTGATGTCCAATGTTGAGGTTGCTGAATTTGTCGGTGGTTTTCACTGTTGAGGTTGCTGAATTTGTTGGCGTTTTTCAAAGCTGAGGTTGTTGTTGCTTATGTTGGTGTTTTTCAATCATGAGATTGTTGTTGAATTTGTTGGTGTATTTCAATTATGAAGATATTGTTGAATTTATTGGTGTTTTTCAGTGTTGAGATTGCTGTGAATTTGATGGTGTTATCCAATGTTGAAATTGTTGGTGTTTTCAAGATTGAGGTTTTTATTGATTTTGTCGGTGTTATCAATGTTGAAGTCGTTATTGAAATTGTCTGTATTTTTAATGTTAAGGATGTTGTTGAAATAGTTAGTGCTATCAATGTTGAGTTTGTTGTTGAATTTGTTGGAGTGTTTCAAAGTTGAGGTTGTTGTTGAATTTGTAGGTGTTTTCCATTATCGAGGTTGTTGAATTTGTTGCTGTTAGTCAATGCTGAGCTTGCTGTTGAATGTGAAGGTTTTTTTCAATGTTGAGGTTCTGGAACTTGTTGGTGTTTTTCAAAGTTGATATTGTTGTTGAGTTTGTTGGTGTTTTTCAAATCTTCAGGTTGTTCTTGAATTTGTTGGTGCTTTTTAATTTTTAGGGTTGTTTAATTTGTTGGTGTTTTTGAAAGTTGATGTTGTTGTTGAATTTGCTTGTGTTTATCAATCTCGATTTTGTAGTTGAAGTTGTTGTTTAAAATGTTGGTGTTTATCAGTGCTGAGGTTATTGTTGAATTTGTTGCTGTTTTTCAATGTGGATGTTGTTCTTCAATTTGTTGGTGTTTTCAATCTTGTTGTTGTTGAATTTGTTGGTGTTTTTCAATGCTGAAGTAGTTGTAGAATTTGTCAATGTTCTTCAATATTCAGCTTGTAGTTGAATATGTTGGAGATGATCAATGTTGTCGTTGTTGAATTTGTTGTTGTTGTTCTCGGTGCTAAGTTTGTTGTTGAATTTGTTGCTCTTTTTCTATGTTGAGCTTGTTGTTGAATTATTCGATGTTTTCAATGTTGATGTTATTGAATTTTTTGATGCTTATTAACGTTGAAGTCGTGGTTCAATTTGTTGTTTTTTTTATCAAAGCTGAGGTTGTCGTTGAATTTGCTGGGGTTATTAAATGTTGATATTGTTTAAGTTGTTGATGTGTTTCAATGTTGTGATTGTTGCTGATTTTCAATGTTGAAGTTGTTGATGAATTTGTCAGAGTTTTTACCAAGTTGAGGTTGTTGCTGAATGTGTCCTGTTTTACCATGTTGAAATTGCTGTTGAAGTTCTTGGTGATGTTGAATGTTGCAGTTGTTGAATTCCTTTGTGTTTTTCTACGCTAATCTTCTTATTGAATGTGTTGGTGTTTTGCTATGTTATGTTTGGTAATTAATTATTTGGAGTTTTGCAATGTTGAGGATCTTGTTGAAATTGTTGGTGGTTTTCAATATTTTTCACTTTGCGGGTGTGTTTCAAAGTTAAAGTTGTTGGTAAATTTGTTGGTGATTTTCAATCTTGATCTTCCTATTGAACATTTTTATGTTTTAAAATGTTGATTTTGTTTAATTTGTTGGTGATGTTCAATGTTGAGGTTGCTGAATTTGTTGTTTTTTTCAAAACTGAGGTTGTTGTTGAATATGTTGTTGTTTTTCAATCTTGAGATTGATCTTGAATGTGTGGGTGTATTTCAGTGTTGAAGATTTTGTTGAATTTCTTGGTTTTTTTCAGTGCTGATGAAGTTCTTGAATTTGTCGGTGTTTTTCAATGTTGAGCATGTTGTTCAATTTGTTGGTGTATTTCAAAGTTGAGGTTGTTGTTGAATTTGTCGGTGTTTGCCAATGTTGATGTTGATGATGAATTTGTTGGTGTTAATCAACGTTGAGATTGCTGTGAATTTGATGGTGTTATCCAATGTTGAAATTGTTGGTGTTTTGATTGAGGCTGTTATTGATTTTGTCAGTGTTATCAATGTTGAAGTTGTTATTGAAATTGTTTGTGTTTTCAATGTTAAGAATGTTGTTGAAATAGTTGGCGCTATCAATGTTGAGGTTGTTGTTGAATTTGTTGCTGTGTTAAAATCTGAGGTTGTTGTTGAATTTGTCGTTGTTTTCCAATATCGAGGTTGTTGAATTTGTTTTTGTTAGTCAATGTTGAGTTAGCTGTTGAATGTGAAGGTTTTTTTCAATGTTGAGGTTCTGGAATTTGTTGGTGTTTTTCAAACTTGATATTGTTGTTGAGTTTGTTGGTGTTTTTCAAATCTTCAGGTTTTTCTTGAATTTGTTGGTGCTTTTTAATTTTAAGGTTGTTTAATGTGTCGGTGTTTTTGAAAATTAATGTTGTTGTTGAATTTGCTTGTGCTGATCAATGCTGAGGTTGTTGTTGAATTTGTTGCTGTTGTTCAATGTTGATATTGTTCTTCAATTTGTTGGTGTTTTAAATGTTGAAGTTGTTGAATTTGTTGGTGTTTTCCAAAGTTGAGGTTGTTGTTGAGTTTGTTGGTGATTTTCAATGTTCAGCTTGTTCTTCAATGTGTTGCTGTTTTTCATTGTTGAGGTTGCTAAATTGTTGGTTTTTTCAATGTGGAGGTTGTTGTTGAATTTTTTGGTATTTTTCAATGTTGAAGTAGTTGTACAATTTTTCAGTGTTCTACAATATTCAGGTTGTTGTTGAATATGTTGGTGATGATTAATGTTGACGTTTTTGAATTTGTCGTTGTTGTTCCCGGTGTTGAGACTGTTGTTGAATTTGTTGCACTTTTTCAATGTTGAGCTTGTTGTTAAAGTATTCGATGTTTTCAATGTTGACGTTATTGAATTTTTTGTTGCTTATTAACGTTGAAGTTGTGGTTCAATTTGGTGTTTTCTTTATCAAAGCTGAGGTTGTCGTTGAATTTAATGGAGTAATTCAATGTTGACATTGTTTAAGTTCTTGATGCGTTTCAATGTGAAGATTGTTGCTGATTTTCAATGTTCCAATTGTTGTTGAATTTCTTGGTGATGTTTAATGCTAATCTTCTTATTGAATGCGTTGGTGTTTTGCAATGTTATGTTCGTTAATTAATTATTTGGAGTTTTGCAATGTTGAGGCTCATGTTGAAATTGTTGGTGGTTTTCAATCTTTTTAACTTTGCTGGTGTGTTTCAAAGTTAAAGTTGTTGGTAAATTTGTTGGTGATTTTCAATCTTGATGTTGCTATTGAACATTTTTATGTTTTACAATGTTGATTTTGTTTAATTTATTGGTGATTTTCAATGTTGAGGTTGTTGTTGAATTTGCGTTGTTTTTTTTTCAATTGCTGAGGTTGTTGCTGAATTTGGTGGTGATATGCAATGTTGAGGTTGCTGAATTTGTTGTTGTTTTTCAAAGCTGTGGTTATTGTTGAATATGTTGGTGTCCTTCAAACTTGAAATTGTTGTTGAATGTGTTTTTGTATTTCAGTGTTGAAGATATTGTTGAATGTGTTGGTGTTTTTCAGTGTTCAGGATGTTTTTGAATTTGTTGGTGTTTTTCAATATTGAGTTTGTTGTTGAATTTGTTGGTGTATTTCAAGGATAAGGTTGTTGTTGAATTTGTCGGTGTTTTGAATGTTGAGGGTGTTGAATTTGTCGGTGTTTGCCAATGTTGATGTTCTTGTTGAATTTGTTGGTGTTATTCATTGTTGAGATTGCTGTGAATTTGATGGTGTTATCCAATGTTTATATTGTTGGTGTTTTCAATATTCAGGTCGTTATTGATTTTGTCAGTGTTATCAATGTTGAAGTTGTTATTGAAATTGTTTGTGTTTTCACTGTTAAGGATGTTGTTGAAACTGTTGGTGCTATCAGTGTTGATGTGGTTGTTGAATGGTGTTGGTGTTTTTCAATATTTGGGTTGCTGAATTTGTTTGTGTGTTTCAAATTTGAGGTTGTTGTTGAATTTGTTGGTGTCTTTCAATCTTGAGGTTGTTGTTGAATTTCTAGGTGTTTTCCAATATCGACGTTGTTGGATTTGTTGATGTTATTCAATCTTGAGTTTGCTGTTGAATGTGAAGGTTTTTTTTCAATGTTGAGGTTAAGGAATTAGTTAGTGTTTTTCAAAGTAGATATTGTTGTTGAGTTTGTTGGTGTTTTTCAAATCATTCTGGTTGTTCTTGAATTTGTTGGTGCGTTTTAATTTTTTAAGGTTGTTTAATTTGTTGGTGTTTTTGAAAGTTGATGTTGTTGTTGTATTTGCTGGTGTTTATCAATATCGATTTTGTAGTTGATGTTGTTGTTTAAAATCTTGGTGTTTATCAATACTGAGGTTGTTGTTGAATTTGTTGATGTTTTTCAATGTTGAGGTTGTTGTTGAGTTTGTTGGTGATTTTCAATGTTCAGCTTCTTCTTGAATGTGTTGCTGTTTTTCATTGTTGAGGTTGCTAAATTGTTGTTGTTTCAATGTAGAAATTGTGGTTGAATTTGTTGGTATTTTTAATGTTGAGGTTGTTGTTGAATTTGTCTGTGTATGCCAATGTTATTGTTGCTATTGAATTTGTTGGTGCTATTCAATGTTGAGGTTGCTGTGAATTTGATGGTGTTATTCAATGTTGAAATTGTTTTTGTTTTCAATTTTGAAGTTGTTATTGATTTTCCTTGTGTTTTCAATGCTAAGGATGTTGTTGAAATAGTTGGTGCTATCAATGTTAAGGTTGTTGTTGAATTTGTTGGTGCTTTCCAATATTTAGGTTGTTGAATTTGTTTGTATGTTTCAAAGTTGAGGTTGTTGTTGAATTTGTTGTTTTTTTCAAATTTAGGTTGTTGAATTTGTATGTTCCAAAGTTGAGGTTGTTGTTGAATTTCTTCGTGTTTTTCAATGTTGATGTAGGTGTATTCCAATATCAAGGTTGTTGAATGTGTTGGTGTTATTCAATGTTGACGTTGTTGTTGAATTTGATGTTTTTTTTTCAATGCTGAGGTTCTGGAATTTTTTGGCGTTTTTCAAAGTTGAGGTTGTTGTTGAGTTTGTTGGTGTATTTAAAATCTACAGGTTGTTCTTGAATTTGTTGGTGCTTTTAAATTTTTGAGGTTGTTTAATTTATTCGCGTTTTTTGAAAGTTGATGCTGTTGTTGAATTTGTTGGTGTTTATGAATGTGGATGTTGTTGTACTTGTTGATGTTATTCAATGTTGAGGTTGTTGTTGAATTTATTAGTGTTTTCACGGTTGAGTTTGTTGAATTTGTTGGTGTTTTTCAAAGCTGTGTTTGTTGTTGAATGTGTTGGTTCTTTTTCACTCTTGAAGTTGTTGAATTTTTTGAGGTTTTTGAATGTTGATGTTGTTGCTGATTTTATTTGTGTTTTTCAACCTTGAGTTTGTTATTGAATTTTTTGGTTTTTTTCCTTGTTGAGTTTGTTGCCGAAATTGTTGTTTTTTTCAATGTTGTCGATTTTATTGAAAAAGTTGTTGTTTTCAATTTTGAGATTGTTTAATTTGATGTTTTTTTTAAAGTTGATGTTGTTGTTTAAAATGTTGGTGTTTATCAATGCTGATGTTGTTATTGAATTTGATGGTGTTTTTCAATGTTGATGTTGTTCTTCAATGTGTTGGTGTTTTCAATGTTCAGGTTGTTGAATATGTTGGTGTTTTCAAAAGTTGAGGTTGTTGTTGAATTTGTTGGTGTTTTTCAATATTAATGTTGTTCTTCATTTTGATGTTCGTTTTCCACGTTCAGTTGTTGTTGAATTAGTTGGGGTTTTTCGACGTTGAGTTTGTTGTTGAAATCGTTGGTGTTTTCAATATTTAGGCTGTTGAATTTGTTAGTGTTTTTCAATATTGAAGTTGTTGAATTCGTTGGTGTTTTTCAATTTTGAGGTTACTGCTGAATTTGTTGGTCTTTTCATTGTTGAGGTTGTTGAATTTGTTGATGTTTTTCACAGCTCAGGTTGTTGTTGAATTTGTTGGTGTTTTTCAACATTGAGGTCGTTGTTCATTTTGATGTAGTTTTTCCACGTTCAGTTGCTGTTGAATTTGTTGGTGTTTTTCGATGCTGAGGTTGTTCTTGAATTTGAGGGAACTTTTCCATTTGAGGTTGTTGTTGAATTTATTGGGGTTTTTCCACGTTGAGTTTTTTGTTGAAAATTTTCGTGATTTCAATGTTCAGGTTGATCTTGAAATAACTGTTATTTTCAATATGGAGCTTCTTGTATTTGGTGGTGTTTTCAATTCTGAGTTTGTTAAAGTTGTTGGTGATTTTGAAAGTTGATGTTGTTATTGAATTTGCTGGCGTTTTCAATGTTGAGGTTGTTTAATTTGTTGCTGTTTTTCAAATTTGAGGTTGTTTAATTTGTTGCTGTTTTTCAAATTTGAGGTTGTTGTTGAACTTGTTGTTAATCAATGTTGAGGTTGTTGAATTTGTTGAGGATTTTGAATTTTGTGGTTGTTGTTGAATTTGTTGGTGTTTTTCAACGTTTATATTTTTGTTGAATTTGTTGGCGTTTTCATTTTTTATTTTGTTGAACTTGTTGGTATTTTTCAAAGTTGAGGTTGTTATTGAATTAGCTGGTGCTTTTCAACGTTGAGGTTGTTCTTGAATGTGTTGGTGTTTTCAATATTGATGATGTTGTTGAATTTGTTGTGGTGATTGAGTTTGTTGTTGAAATTGATGGGTTTTTTTTTCAATTCTGAGGTTCTTGTTGAAAAAGTTTTTGTTTTCAATGTTGAAGTTGTTTAAATTCTTGGTGTTTTTGAAAGTTGAGGTTGTTGTTGAATTTATTGGTGATTTTAAATGTAAGGTTTGTGTTGAATTTGCTTGTGTTTTTCAATGTTGAGGTTGTTTGTTGAATTTGTCGGCGATTTTCAATGTTGATTTCGTTGTTGAATTTATTGGGGTCATTCCACGTTGAATTTTTTGCTGTAATTGTTAGTTTTTTTCAATGCTGATGTTCGTGTTGAAAAAGTTATTGTTTTCAATGTTGAGGTTGTTTACATTGTTGTTGTTTTTTCAAAGTTGAGCTTGTTGCTCTGTTCGTTGTGTTTTTTAAAATCTTGAGGTTGTTGTTGAATTTCTTGGCGTTTTTCAATTTTGAGGTTGGTGTTGAATTTGATGTGGTGATTCCGCGTTGAGTTTGTGGTTGAAATTGTTGTTTTTTTTCAACTTTGAGGTTCTTGTTTAAAAAGTTTATGGTTTCAATTTTGAGGATATTTAAATTGTTGGTGTTTATCAATCTTGATGTTGTTGTCGAAACTGTTGGTGTTGTTCAATGCTGAGATTGTTGTTTAATTGGTTGGTGTCATTCAATGTTGGCGTTGTTGAACTCGTTGCTTTTCAACGTTGAGGTTGTTGTTGAATTTGTTGTTGTTTTTCAATATGGAGGTTGTTGTTTCATTTGTTCGTGTTTTCAATGTTGATTTTGTTGAATTTGTTAGTGTTTTTTAAAGTTGAGGGTGTAGTTGAATTTGTTGGTGATTTTCACTCTTGAGGTTGTTCTTGCATTTGTATTGGCTCATTTCAGAATCAAAATACAGAGTGAGTTTCAACTCTGCTTGTCTTATTCCTCTAATAAACAACTGACTAGACTGATATTGATATTAACCATCTGTGCTGTGTGTCTGTGTCACTGTATATGTGTGTCCATACATGTGTGTGACTGTCTGTGTGTCTGTGTATGTCTGTGTGTGTGTTTGTGTGTGTGAGAATGAGTCTATGTGTAAGAATTTGGGTGAGTGTGATTATGTCTGTCTGCACATGAGTGTGTATGTATCTGTCTACGTGTGTGTGTGTGTGTGTGTGTGTGTGTGTGTGTGTGTGAGATTGTGTGATTGGCATTGTAAAACAGCAACACATTTCACCTTTGGAACAGAATCACTTTACGCACCCTGTGCTCTGTTGATGTTAACTGTTTCCAAAAATTACTGAGATATCTTTTAGCCTCTGTATGTCTATTGTGCGTTGTAGAAGCGTCACCACTTTCACAATTGGCAACAGAGATTTATGAAAGGAAAACTTTCCTTGACAATTTTGTTGGAGATTTTTTGATGTTTGTGGCTGGCGGATTAAAAAAGGGGCATGAGTGGAGTTAATGCATTTGGAGTCCAGGTCAGCTGGCCTCTCTCTGTAATACTGTGTCGGAAAGGAGTGCAGACCAAGAACTGCATAATGGGAATAGATGGCAAGGCTCTTCATATCTATGCCAGCACGGACACAATGTGAATGGAGGCTGTATAGATGTAAAAATAAATTTTCTCCCATTTATTGTTTGTGTTTTCCATGTTTTTTTTTCTCGGACAAAGACTCTGTATAAGAAACCGAGACAATTATCTTGGAAAAATATTTAATAAAAATCTTTATCAAAATCCAAGTTGTCGGTTTAAACATTGACAATCAATTGCAGAGGATTTACAGAGTACAGCAAATTTTATCTACTCCCAATTTGAACTGGAGTATATCCAGATAACTGAACAAAATGTGCACCTATCTTTCTGAAATAATCCCCAAACACTATCTCAAAACAATACCTCCAATGGGGAATGAGGAGAGAGTTCATCTACAGGGTCAGGTGGTAAAAGGCGAATGCGCCACCCGAGTGAACTGTGCGACATGCTGCAAACTTCAATCCCTGACAATATTGCTCAATATGCATACTTCTTCGAGCTGTTTCCAAATGCTGCCATGCAGTAACTGAACTTCTCTGAGGCTGGCAAAGTGCAGGGCCTGTAGTGGCGGGGAGTGGCCAGCAGAGGGTAGGGTTGTATCATTTTAATCCCAAGACGGTGAAACGGGTTTGACAAGAGGATTTGACCCTTTTTAAATTCATTCCTTGATCAAACGATCCAAAGAGACAAAAACGCTGACAAAAGATGCGAGTCCAGGCTGAGGCAGTCATTGTCGAATTGGGATGGAAGCCTTTTATAGCCCATATGAAGTGACATTGATCCCTGAATACACATTGATACCACATTGACTGTGAATAACATCACTGCTGAGGTTTCTATTGGACATGATCAGTCTGAAAGGAGAGAATTATTTTGATTTGACTTAATGAGTTCGGAAGTGGAGGTCCAGCTTGTTGTCGGGTGTTGGGACCACAGGAATCACTTTGTGTTTTGCTGTGGAGGGAAACTTTATGCTGGGTGTGATGGGAGCCACTTTCTGATTGGTGTGGGGTCAGTCACATGGTACTTTGTGTGAGATGCAGATATATGGTCTTTTCAAACAGGGGCTCCAGGTAGAATAATCCCACCCTACACTTTTCCAAAACCCAATATCTAATCTAGATGGTAGCCGGTGTCTTTTCCCAATTCTCAGTATAGTATATCTCTGACACTGCCTGAGGATGGCTCTCCCTGTGTCACAGAGATTTATAATTAATCACTATCACTGGACCTGCTGTGGAGAGTTGGGTCGGGCAGAGCATGAGGAGTAAGCGTGTTCTGGTTGTGAATTCATTCAGTTCAGCTCAGCACTGAATTAGTTTTAGAATCGGAGTGAAGGCGTATTTCAGCTGCTCTCTGAACTTAGTCTGGGTCACTGCATACAAACTAGTGTTTGTGCAGCAGCTCAGGAGCTGCGGCATGAAGCCTATTTCCGAAATATAAAGTGGTGGTCTTAGGTAGGTGTAGCCGAAACCTACCAATCGCAACCATATGGAAAACATCGTTAAGACAGTCGATAAAAGGATAAAACTTCATGGGATAATAAACAGGAAAATGATGTATTTCCTACGACTCTTCATCTCTGGGTCTCTGGGACTCTCCCCACTGCTCTTAGCCCGGACTCTCCTGCGGGCTCTGCTTCTCACTAAACTATACCTGACTGTTAAAGCATTGAGCACTAGAATCAGGAAAAATGGGACACCCGGCGTTACAATGTAATGAAGAAACCCGATTGCTGCCCATGTCCGTGAATTCTGAACATCCAATGTCACAAAACAAAACCAGGGGAAATTCATGGCCCAATACTGAACCTTATACATAAAACACCAGAACACATTCTTCAAACAGTTCAACAAACTGACTGTTCCCAGAACCACAGAGGCAGTTTTTGTGGTGCAATATTTTGCTCTGAACTTACTGCAACAAATAGCCACAAATCGATCGAATGTATAAGTGACAGTGAACCAGACAGAACAGTCCGTGACTGAGTAAAGCAGAACAGCAGAACAGAACAACACACAAGAAATGGAAAAGCGGGATCGATCTCTGTCATCAACAATGTGATGGAAGGTTTGACAGGCAGTGAAAGCAGGCGCCACTTACACAGGTCAAACCTGTGCACCGAGGATCACTCTGTGTTCAGCTAAGGCCACTGGTTGGCAGCCCTCATTACAGCCGTGGGCCTAACAGGGGAAAATGCTCTATTCAAGATATAAGATTGTGGTGACAGCCCTTGAGTTAAGTCCTCGTTTGACCCTGTGTTGGCCAGCAGCCCGGCTAAAGGAACGTGCTTTAAATTGTTTGAGTCTAAGTAGATGAGCTCCAAAAGACCCTCCGGGTAGTGTTCTACTCCCAGCCATCTTCAACTGCTGCAGCAATGAATTTCCCTACATCATAAGGACAGGCGTCGAGTTGTTCACTGATCATTATAACTTGCATAGCACTATTCGTCACTCCTGGAAAACTGAAGCGGAAAGTCTCGACACAGAGCACCGCACAGGCAACATTTAGCTGATGCTGATCAGCGGCAACAACATTGGCAGCATACAAGTAGCAGGCAACGCCTATTTGCAGCACAGGAGGATAAAATAATGATGTGTGTTGGGACTTACTGAGTTGTAAGAGTAATGCAACAAATGATAGCCGCTTGAATAATTACTGAATACAGCGTCTTACCAGGAACAGCAGTAACAGTGAAGAGAGGAGACACTCAATGACAGAAACATGAATAAAATAATATCTGTCTGACAGAAACAATGCTGGTTGGAGAGACTTACCAGGAACTGCAAGAGCAGCAAGCAATGGATAGAAAATATCTTGAAGCTCATAGAGGAACATTTCAATCCTCAGATCCAGTGAATAACCCGAGTGCATTGTGGGCCTCTCTGTGGAGCTCCTGGTCTGTGTTAGAGACGGTGCTGAAGTTCACACTGACTGTGTGCAATGACACTTTGGAATGGTTTTGCCATAAATATCAGTGGGAAACCTGTTGGTGGCAGAGTGAGAGTGTATCCAGGGGGACTGGTGCTAATTACCTGAGCAAAGGGATTAGCTTAACCAAGGTCAACACTCCCTTATTATTTTCCACACCTCGCAACTTATGTTAAACTGTGTGTGAAAATAATATCGCCAAATGTCAGAATACAGTTCCCAATATTCAAAGGCAGCGATGGGGTGTATGACAGATGTGGTATCACTGGTAAAGACACTTACAGATGCAGAGAGACAATAAAACACTAATAAGTTGACAGAGCACCTAAGACACAAAAAGCTCTCTCAGCGTCCATAAACTGAATCAACTCCAATAAACTGACCGATCTCTCTAAGTTCATCCATCACCAGTAAGTTGATCCTTCAGCTGCCAGGCTGGTGGAGCAATGATAAACTCACCCCACTGCTGTGAGATGGCGGCTCAGTGTCTATAACATTAACCGTCCTCATTAAACTGGTGCAGCCTATAGGAGCTGAACCAGCCGGAATGGAGTGAATCAGATTCACAGAGAATCCATAGGATCTGGAATAGTTGACGAGGCGCTTGAACATATCCAGGGAATTCTACTGCTTAGGCTGCAATCGAGAATCCTCCCATCTCAATATAAATTCTTATTCCCCTCCCCACACACACTTTCTACATTGTCAGGGGTCGGGATAGCAAAGGGTGTGGCTCAGGTTGGGTTGGTGATGGGATTGACCGAGGTGGAGATAGGCTGAGGGTCTAAGGCTACTGTGTGGGTCGGAGCAGAAAGGCTGAGTAGAGGGTGAGGGGTGAGGCCGAGGGTCGTGGTATTAAAGGTGACACGCAGGGTCGAGGGAGCAGTGGTCACACTGGGTCAGGAGAACCAAGGTCAGCTTCGAGGTCACAGGTTATATGTGGGTAACGGAACAGGCTGGGTCAGGGTTGGACAGAGGGTCGGCATTAGGCAAAGGGTCAGGGTTTAGAATTAATGTCAGTGTTTAGGCGGATGGTCAAGGCTTCGTCAGATGGGGAGGGGTTAGACAGATGGTCAGGGGTTGGGCCGATGGCCAGAGGTTAGGCGGAGGGTCAGGGGTTAGGCAGAGGGTCAGGGGGAATCAGGGATGACATTGGATCAACGGACAGAGGTCCAATCGTGTCAAGTGAACAGAGGGGGACACTTGAAGTTGATAGGTTATATGAGAATCAGGGGATAAGCGGTCAGACTGGATTAGGAAGGAGGTTATGGGTGAGGTTATTTGATTTGAATGGGATGGGGTGGTTATGGGACAGGTTGTTTGACTTGAATGGGGAGGGATGTTTTTTGGTCAAGTTGTTTGATATTAATGTGGTGCAGTGGTTATGGGTCAGCTTGTTTGATTTGAATGGGGTGGGGTGCTTATGTATATAGCTGTTTCTTTTCCCACCTATTTCCATTATTTTTAAATCTACAACTAATACCTTGTCAGTCTTTCCACCCCACCCCCACTAGAGCTGTACCTTGAGTGTCCTGCCATCCATTCTTAATTAGAACTTTTCTTAGATAGTATCACAACCTTCAACACCTCTTTGATCCTTTTATCTGTGTCATCTTTTGATTATCTGCTGTTATCACTGCTTGCTTGTCCCTACAACCACTCCACCCTCAACTTCTCTCCTCCCGCTCCCCACCATAAACCAGCTTATATTTCACCCCTCTCCTAACTATACTCAGTTCTGTTGAAGGGTCATGTGGTCTCGAAACGTCGACTCTTCACTTCTCCACCGATGCTGCCAGACGTGATTATGGGTCAGGTTGTTTGACTTGAGTGGGGACGGATGGTTTTTGGTCAGGTTGTTTGATATTAATGTGGTGGGGTAGTTATTCGACAGGTTGTTTGATATGAATTTGGTGGGGTGGTTATAGGTCATGTTGTTTGATTTGAATGGGGTGGGGAGGTTATGGGTCAGGTTGTTTGATTTGAATGGGGTGGGGAGGTTATGCGTCAGGTTGTTTGATTTGAATGGGGTGGGGAGGTTATGCGTCAGGTTGTTTGATTTGAATGGGGTGGGGAGGTTATGCGTCAGGTTGTTTGATATGAATGGGGTGGGGAGGTTATGCGTCAGGTTGTTTGATTTGAATGGGGTGGGGAGGTTATGCGTCAGGTTGTTTGATTTGAATGGGGTGGGGAGGTTATGCGTCAGGTTGTTTGATTTGAATGGTGTGAGGTGTTCATGGGACAGGTTGTTTGATTTGAATGTTTTGGCTTGTTAAGGGTCAGATCGTTTGCTTTGAACGTCGTGGGATGGTTTTGGGGCAGGATGTTTGATTTGAATGAGGTGGGGTGGTTTAGGTTCAGATTGTTACATTTGAACGGGGTTGGTTGGTTAAGGGTCAGGATGTTTGATTTGAATTGGGTGGGGCGGTTAAGGGTCAGGCTGTTTGATTTGAATGGTGTGACGTAGTTATCAGTCAGGTTGTTAGATTTGAATGGGGTGGGGGTGGGTTTTGGTCGGGTTGTTTTCATTGAAAGGGGTGTGGTGGTGAAAGGTCAAGTTATTTGATTTGAATGGGGTGGTTTGGTAATTGGTCAGTTTGTTTGATTTGAATTGATGGGCTGGCTATGGGGGAGATTGTTTGATTTGATAGGGGTGGGGTAATTATTGGTCAGGTTGTTTGACTTGAATGGGTTGGGGTGATTATGTGTCTTATTGTTTAATTTGAATGCTTTGGTGTGGTTATGAATTAGATTTATTTGATTTGAATGGGCTGGTGTTGTTAGGCGTCAGTTTGATATAATTGAATGGGGTGGGGTAATTGTGGCTCAGGTTGTTTGATTTGAATGGGGTGAGGTGGTTATGGGTCAGGTCATTTGGCTTAAATGTGATCAGTGGTCATGTGTCAGATTGTTTGGTTTCAGTGAGGTGGGTTGTTAATGGGACAGATTGTTTGATGTGAATGTTTTAGGGTAGTTATTTGTAAGATTGTTTTATGTGAATGCCGTGGGGTGGTTATGGGTCACATTTTTTAAGTTCAATGTGGTGGGCTGGTTATGCGTAAATTTTTGTTGATTTGAATTTGCTGGGGTAGTTATGGGTCAGATTGTTTGATTTAAATCTGATGGGATGGTTATGGGACAGTTTGTGATTTGAAAGGTATGGGGTGGTTGTGGGACAGATTGTTAGATTTGAAATTGGTGCGGTGGTTATGTGTCAGGTTGTTTGATTTGAAGGGGTCGGATGGATATGGGTCACGTTGTTTGATCTGAATTGGGTGTGGAGTTTGTATTGGGACGCTTGATTTGAGTGGGGTGGTTTAGTTATGGATCCGGTTATTTGATTTGAATGGGGTGGGTTGGTTATAGTTCAGCTTGTTAGATTTGAGTGGGGCGTGGTGGTTAAGAGACTAGTTATTTGATTTGAATGGGGTGGGGTGGTTATGGGTCAGTTTGATTGATTTGAATGAGGAGGGGTGGATATGGGAGAGATTGTTTGATTTGATAGGAGTGGGATGTTTATTTTTCAGGTTTTTTGATTTGAATGGGATGGGATAGGTATTGGTCAGGTTGTTTGATTTGAGTGGGTTATGGTGATTATTTGTCTGATTGTTTAATTTGAATGTTTTGGTGTTTGAGGGATAGAGAGAGTGGAGCTTTAGGGAGAGTGGGGGTCTGGGGTTTACCGAGAGTGGTGCTGTAGGGAAACAACGGGCCTGGAAGGTAGACAGATTAGAGCATTTAGGAGAGAGCGTGTCTGGGGGGGCGGGGGGGTGGGGTGGAGAGAGTGGAGCTGTAGAGAAAGAGCTGGTCTTGGGGCTGAGGGGGTTAGAGTGTGTGGAGCTGTAGGGATAGAGCGGTTCTGGGAGAGGGGGTGGTGGTTAGAGAGAGTGGAGCTGTAGGGAGAGAGCGGGTCTGGGAGGGGGTGTGGTGGTTAGAGAGAGTGGAGCTGTTGGGAGAGAGCGGTTTGGGGTGTACAGAAAGTGTAACTTCTGGGAGAGTGCGGGTGTGGTGAGTGAGGGAGAGTGGAGCTTTTGGGAGAGAACGGGTCTTGGGGGGTAGAGAGATTGGTGACTTAGGGAGAGAGCGGGTTGGTGAGGGAGAGAGAGTGGAGATTCAGGGAGAGAGCGGTTCTGGGGAGTAGAGGGAGTTGAGCTGTAGGGGGAGAGCGCGTCTGGGATGTACAGAAAGTATAGCTGTAGGGAGAGAGCGCATCTGTGGGGGGAAGCCTGAGGGAACTTTAAGGAGAGAGCGGGCCTGGTGAGGGAGAGAGATTGGAGCTGTAGTTAGAGAGTGTGTCTGAAGGGTTGAGAGAGTGGAGCTTTAGGAAGAGAGCGGGTCTGGTGAGGGAGAGAGATTGGAACTGTAGTTAGAGGGGGTGTCTCAGGAGTAGAGAGAGTGGAGTTTTCGGGCGAGAGCGAATCTGGGAGTTAGAGAGTTGCTGCTGTTAGTAAAGAGCGGGTCTCGAAGGTAGAGAGAGTAGAGCTTTTGGGAGAGAGCGTGTCTGGGGGGGTGGGGGGCGGCAGACAGAGTGGATCTGTAGGGAGAGTGCGGGCCTGGGGTGCAGAGGTTGTAGAGTGTTAGGGAAAGCACAGGTCTGGGGGCTTGAGGCAGTGGAGCTGTAGGGAGAGCTTGGGTCTGGGAGTTGAGAGAGTGGAGATGTAGGGAGAGAGCAGGTATGGGGTGTAGAGAGAGTGGAGCTGTAGGGAGAGAGCGGGTCTGGGGGTTTGAGAGAGTGGAGCCGTCGGGAGAGAGCAGGTCCAGGTTTAGAGAGAGTGGAGCTGTAGAGAGAGATCAGGTCTCAGGGGTAAAGAGAGTGGAGCTGTAGGTGGAGAGCAGGCCTGAGAAATCTTCTTGAAAGGGGGTTTGAGAGAAAGATGGATGCAAGAATGTGAGAAATAGCCAGCCAGCTCCTTACTGGAATCCTGACAAAGACAGGAGAGAGAGAGGTTTTATGTCTCCCCTCTTTGTAGGCTAGGATCTGAACTGCCTGCACTGTTACCACACAAAACCCTGTCACCTGGTCAGGAGCTAATTCAAATGTTGTCGGCAGGCAATTCCCGTTAGTCCAGGGCTCCTTTCCAGAACCATCTTGTTCTTTTATGGCACACTATTTTCCAAGGTAGCAAGATTGTAGATATTCCTCTTCCTATTCCAGAGAACTTTCTTTTAAACAGTAGCTATGGTCGTTTTCAAAGCAGCAGTCACATTTTCAACCGACAGTCCGAGAAAAAAGAAAGCAAACAGCAGAGAGTAGATGATACACACTAATAGTAAACAATTAGTTATTCAAACACACATACACAAATGGTAATCATTTGATTATGTACATACATAAATGCAAATAATAACTAAATGGTTAGCTACACACATACCCATAAAGCAATAAACAAGTCGTTATGTGCACACTTACAAACAAACAAACGTTATCATTTTAGTTCCTCCACTGATCTTTTCCATTATCCCTGAAAACCACTGCCACTGTGCGCCGGTGGTGGAGGGAGTGAATGTTCCTGGATCGGGTGCCAATCAAGCGGGGCTGCTTTGGCTTGAATGGTGTCCTGCTTCCTGAGTATTGTTTGAACTGCACTCACCCGGGAAGTGTTTTCCGACCCATACTCAAATGGAACCTGTTTATGCCTTCTGACTCTGTGAAAAACCCATCCCGATTCCAATGCCTCTTTTATGACTTCCTTTTACATGATAATATTTTTTTTAAAAACAGTACTCGCCACTCCAGGTGGCTGGAATCCCTCATCCGTGTAACCATTCTTGGAAATATCATAAACGGCCTCACCAGGGACCTGCCCTGCTTTGTAAAGTAATATATCCAGAATTAGACACAATACTCCAGCCGAGGACTAACCAGCGAGTTATAACATGTCAGTGTGAAGTTCCTCCTCAGGAAGAATATCTTACTTATCCTTTCAACCGGACATGCTTGTCCAGATAACTTGCATCGATACAACTCTGTTAAAGAAAATACTTTGTTATTGTACCAGATGCCTTCCTCATGTCCTTTTATTTGTGATTCCATGTGCCATGTAGCTGCTAGTCTCACCAATCTGCCTGCATCCTCCATGAGCCAGCTGCTATTCTTCACACTGTTCATATGAGCCAGAAATTGAATGGGACCAGCCACATAAATACTGTGGCTACAAGAGCAGCTCAGAGGCTAGGATTTCTGCAATGAGTAACCCATTCCCTATCTCCCTAAAGCCTGTCCACCATCGACAAGCCAGAAGTCAGGAGTGCAATGGAATACACTCCACTTGCCTTTATGAGTGCAATTCCCACAAAACTCAAAAAGCTTGAGTCCGTCCAGGACAAAACAGCCCCACCTAATTGGCTGCACATCCACAAATATTAATACCCCGCACCACCGGCAGACAGTAACAGCAGTGTGTACCATCTAGAACATGCACTGGAGGAACTCATCAAGTCTCCTTACACAGCACATTCCAAACAGACGACGGCTAACATCTAGAAGGACAAGGACAAAAGATAACTTGGAACACCACAACCTGGAAGTTCTCCTCCGAGTGATTCGACATTCTGACTTGGACATACATCGGCGTTCCATCTCTTTTGCTGGGTCAAAACCCTGGAACTCCTTCCCTAAAGCACTGTTGGTGTACTCACATCATATGGCCAGCAGCGGTTCAAGTAGGCAGCTAAACACCACATTCTCAAGGGGCAATTATGGATGGGCAATAAATGCTGGGCCAGCCAGTGAAGGCCACGGCGGTGAAAGAATTTTTTAAAAAGCTGATCACCCTTTCTCAGTTTTCTGTCTCCAATTCAATGTCACATCCACTCTGCCACTGCCTCGATACCCCATGGGTTTCCGCTTTCATTATATTTCTAACTATTGACGTCTGATCGCACGCCTTTTGCAATACTATCTATATGACAAGAAATTGAATATCTTCATCACTTTCAGCTTTTCCGGAAGCGGCCACGATCCAATTCATCAGACATGTTTGCTTTCCTATTAAGATTCCCATGTCACTTATATTCTATGAACCGATACATTGTTTACAGAGCAGTCACTATTTTTGCCCTACATCATGGCCTGTAGAAATTGAGTCACCAGCGTCATTCGACTGGCGGGCTGCAGTTAGAGTGTTTGTTCCTTTTTTCAAAGCAGGTTATAACATTTGCAAGCTTCAAGTGATCGGGCGTCACTCCCGTATTCAAGGAAGAATGAAAGATTATGATCAGTGCCTCTGCTAAGACCACCACCCTTCACTCAGCAAAACTCGTACCTCTCTGTTCTGACACAAGAGTGCTGGAATGAAAGTAGTTAACTGAAGCTGTTTGTTCGGTGGTTGTAATTAATGTCAGTCCCCATGGAATTTAACCCACTCTTTTTTTCATTCCCCCCACACTCTTTTTTTTTATTCCCCCCCACACTCTTTTTTTTTATTCCCCCCCACACTCTTTTTTTTATTCCCCCCCCACACTCTTTTTTTTTATCCCCCCCACACTCTTTTTTTTTATTCCCCCCCCCACACTCTTTTTTTTTATTCCCCCCCCCCACACTCTTTTTTTTAATTCCCCCCCACACTCTTTTTTTTATTCCCCCCCACACTCTTTTTTTTATTCCCCCCCCACACTCTTTTTTTTTATCCCCCCCCACACTCTTTTTTTTATTCCCCCCCCACACTCTTTTTTTTTATCCCCCCCACACTCTTTTTTTTTATTCCCCCCCCACACTCTTTTTTTTAATTCCCCCCCACACTCTTTTTTTTATTCCCCCCCACACTCTTTTTTTTATTCCCCCCCCACACTCTTTTTTTTTATCCCCCCCCACACTCTTTTTTTTATTCCCCCCCCACACTTTTTTTTATTCCCCCCCCACACTTTTTTTTATTCCCCCCCCACGCTCTTTTTTTAAAAACTCCCCCCACGCTCTTTTTTCTTTCCCCCCCCACACTCTTTTTTCTTTCCCCCCCACGCTCTTTTTTTTTTATACCCCCCCCACCACGCTTTTTTTTTATCCAACCCCCCACGCTCATTTCCCCCCCCCCCCACGCTCTTTCCCCCCCCCCAAACGCTCTTTCTTTCCCCCCCTGTAATTTTCCACCCCCCGGCTCTAATCATTGTCCTGACACTAAAGATCCTCAAACCCATACTGACCCTGAAACTAATAGACAGTCTGGAATTAATACAGACCCTGAAACTAATACACGGTCTGGAATTAATACTGACCCTGAAACTAATACACGGTCTGGAATTAATACTGACCCTGAAACTAATACACGGTCTGGAATTAATACTGACCCTGAAACTAATACACGGTCTGGAATTAATACAGACCCTGAAACTAATACACGGTCTGGAATTAATACTGACCCTGAAACTAATACACGGTCTGGAATTAATACAGACCCTGAAACTAATACACGGTCTGGAATTAATACTGACCCTGAAACTAATACACGGTCTGGAATTAATACTGACCCTGAAACTAATACACGGTCTGGAATTAATACAGACCCTGAAACTAATACACGGTCTGGAATTAATACTGACCCTGAAACTAATACACGGTCTGGAATTAATACTGACCCTGAAACTAATACATGGTCTGGAATTAATACAGACCCTGAAACTAATACACGGTCTGGAATTAATACAGACCCTGAAACTAATACACGGTCTGGAATTAATACAGACCCTGAAACTAATACACGGTCTGGAATTAATACAGACCCTGAAACTAATACACGGTCTGGAATTAATACAGACCCTGAAACTAATACACGGTCTGGAATTAATACAGACCCTGAAACTAATACACGGTCTGGAATTAATACTGACCCTGAATCTAATCCAGGCCCAGAAACCAATGCAGACCCAACACTAATACTGGACCCGGAATTAATAGAGACTATGAAAAAAATGCAGACCTGGATTAAATAATCTAGTTCCAGAATCGAAATCGGGCATTGAAACTAATGGAGCCCCTGAGACTAGGATTCACCATGAAACTCATTTTGGCCCTGATCATTAGACGGTGCCTGAAACTATTACTGAGCCAAAAAATGAATCTGCTCCCTGAAATTACTATGACACAAGGGCAAATACAGACCTTGAAATTTATTCAATCACTGAAACTAACAGAATCCCTCAAATCCAATATTAAACACTGAAACCCACACGGGCCGTGAAATAAATATTCATAGAGGCCATTAAAGTAATACAGACACGATGGGCATGATGCCTCTCCCGCCGATGTATGATTTGTTGGGTGTGAGCTAACAGAGGCCAGCGGAGGCCTGAGGCCTAACAGAAGCCGGGGGCCCTTATGTCTTGGTTAAGGTTGTGCTCAACAGTTTCTTTGTGCCAGAGGCTGATCATCCTTGGGCGGTAATAAATCAAAAGCAGAAACAAATCCACCCAGCGACAACTGAATCCCCCACAAACTGATCAAAACCATCAAACAAAGACAGGCCCCCAATCTAATAGAGACCCTGAAAATAATGCAGAATTGATACCATTAAAGGATAATGATCCAGGCCGTGAATCGAATGCAGACCCTGTGAGTGTTACAGGCCCTGAAACTATCACTGAGTAAGAGTGAGCAGAGATAAGAGAGGCAGGAAGAGGTGGAGGGATTGAACTCGATGGGATTAGATTGGGCTCTCTGCAGCACCGTGTCTCAACCTGGATCCCCCTGAGTAAAACCCCCATTCCCCAAACCCCCCCACCCCAACCGACACTGAACCCAATCGTCGGTGTGAAAATTCCACACGTCCTTTCTCCAGGTATAAGAATGAGTGACAAAGGCACGGATACATTTTTATTATTTTTCTCTCCGGTTACAGCTCTTGTCCGAGGATTCCTCGCGGCAAATCGTTTCTCTCTCTGCATCGTCCGAGCTGCAGCTGCCAAATCCATTCTCCTTAGGGGGGAGAGGGAAAGAGAGAGAGAAATGGAAATTGATTAAAATAAAGCACAGAATTTTAAAACACAAGACACAGCAAGATCCCAGGGCTCTTCTCACTCACTCACAACCACAATCTCAATCAAAAGAGGGAGGTGGGCGTGTGGGGCCTTTACTCTGAGGCTGGGGCTGTGACTAAACACTGGAGACCACCCCAGTGCCTCCCCTGTCCCCCCAACTCCCAGAGGCTGCGTCTCTCCCTCTGTGTGTAACCTGCCAGCTCCAGCTGTTTTACTGCCTCATTGTAAAAACCACACAAACACTGATCATTCCCCTCTCGCCGTCCCTCTCCCATTCACTGTCCTCACCCCCTCTACCTGCTCACTCCAGGGCTGCTGCTGTTTGCACACTAAATATTCACATTGCACTTTCCGATTCTAACACTGTCACCTCTCTCCCTCTCTCTCTCTCTCCCCCTCCCTCTGTACCTATCTAGCCTCCTCTCTATCTCTGCTCATCTTTCTCTCTCTAATCTGTCGCTATCTCTCTTCCTTTTCTTTACCTCAGGATCAATCTTGACTGAAATGCGCTCAGAAAAGCTTCTTTCTGACCATTTGAAATAATGATGCACTGTGGCCATGTTTTATATTTATCCAGGGTTTACTGAGAGAAATGACAGGGGGGGCGGCGGGAAATGGGAGCAATCCTCAATCAGCCCGTCACTGAACTGAATTCAGGGGGAGGGCAGCCACAGGGTTGCAGTGCAGGACAGGCTGCGGGTTGGACACGCACAGCAAGATCCCACAAGCAAGGTGATATCAGCCAGGTATCCTTCCGCCACCCCCTATTCCCAGAAAATCTTCCTCTTTAAAACTGGGCCCGGGGTTGGGAACTAATTGATTTACAAAATATATGAAAACTTCAGAGAAATCAGTGATGGGGATTCAAGCCCCCACCCTCCCTCCCCCAGTCCAATTCATCATCTGGCCTTCCACACAGGAAATAGAACAATAAATAAGCAGCATAAAAATAACAGGCCTTTACGCAGCCTCACATTTAGAAATTCAATTCCAGGACCTCCGAAAGTCAACACATCAATGTTTACAATTGCAGCGCACAGCAGGATCCCACAAACAGCCCCACGAGGGACATGGACTGGACAAACCCCAGATCCTGTCTGTCTCTCTCCCTCATGACCGTCCCCTCCCACCATCTGTTAACCTCCCCACTCAATAGTTCCCTCAATCTTTCCTCTTTCCCACCTCTCTCTCTCCCTCCCTCCCTCTCTCCCTCTGTCTCTCTCTCTCTGTTTCTCCCATGCCAGAATATAGAGGCAGAGAGAGAGAAAACCACAGTCAGGGCCTCAATAAACTCAATTCAAAATGATTAAAATAAAGCAAACATTACTGAAACAAAAAAGACACAGCAAGATCCCAGGGCTCTTCTCACTCACTTACATCCACAATCTCGGAGGGGCGGTGGAGTGGGGGTAGAGGCATCATTTAGTAAACACACCCCCTGTTAGTAAACACAGACAAATGGAACAGATTTGAAATGAGATGACGGTGTAAATGCCTCGTGACCAGCCCTCTCCCTCTGTGTGTAACCTGCCAGCTCCAGCTGTTTTACTGCCTGATTGTAACCTCCCCATGATCTCACCCTCTTTCCCTTTAACCCTCCCGTGATCTCATTCCCTGTCCCTTTAACCTCCCCGTGATCTCACCCTCTGTCCCTATAACATCCCCGTGATCTCACTCTCTGTCGCTTTAACCTCCACGTGATCTCACTCTCTGTCCCTTTAACCTCACCGTGATCTCACTCTCTGCCCCTTTAACCTCCCCGTGATCTCACTCTCTGTCCCTTTAACCTCGCTTTGATCAAACTCTCTGTCCCTTTTACCTCCCCGTGATCTCACTGTCTGTCCCTTTAACCTCCCCGTGATCTCACTGTCTGTCCCTTTAACCTCACCGTGATCTCACACTCTGTCCCTTTAACCTCGCCGTGATCTCACTCTCTGTCGCTTTAACCTCACCGTGATCTCACTCTCTGTCCCTTTAACCTTCCCGTGATCTCACTCTCTGTCCATTTAACATCCCCGTGATCTCACTCTCTGTTCCTTTAACCTCACCGTGATCTCACTCTGTGTACGTTTAACCTCCCCGTCATCTAACACTCTGGCCCTTTAACCGCCCAGTGATCTCACTCTCTGTCTCTTTAACCTCCCCATGTTCTCAATCTCTGGCCTTTTAACCTCCCCTTAACTCACTCTCTGTCCCTTTAACCTCCCCGTGATCGCAATCTCTGTCCCTTTAACAGTCCCTGTTCTCACTTTCTGTCCTTTTGACTGTCCCCGATCTCAATCTCTGTCCCTATAACATCCCCGTGATCTCAGGGGGAGGGCAGCCACAGGGTTGCAGTGCAGGACAGGCTGCAATTTGGACACGCACAGCAAGATCCCACAAGCAAGGTGATGTTAGCCAGGTATCCTTCCGCCACCCCCTATTCCCAGAAAATCTTCCTCTTTAAAACTGGGCCCGGGGTTGGGAACTAATTGATTTACAAATTATATGAAAACTTCAGAGAAATCAGTGACGGGGATTCAAGCCCCCAACCTCCCTCCCCCCCAGTCCAATTCATCATCTGGCCTTCCACACAGGAAATAGAACAATAAATAAACAACATAAAACTAACAGGCCTTTACGCAGCCTCACATTTAGAAATTCAATTCCAGGACCTCCGAAAGTCAACACATCAATGTTTACAATTGCAGCGCACAGCAGGATCCCACAAACAGCCCCATGAGGGACATGGACTGGACAAACCCCAGATCCTGTCTGTCTGTCTCTCCCTCATAACCGTCGCCTCCCACCATCTGTTAACCTCCCCACTCAATAGTTCCCTCAATCTTTCCTCTTTCCCTCCTCTCTCTCTCCCTCCCTCCCTCTCTCCCTCTCTCTCTCTCTCTGTTTCTCCCATGCCAGAATATAGAGGCAGAGAGAGAGAAAACCACAGTCAGGGCCTCAATAAACTCAATTCAAAATGATTAAAATAAAGCAAACATTACTGAAACAAAAAAGACACAGCAAGATCCCAGGGCTCTTCTCACTCACTTACATCCACAATCTCAGAGGGGCGGTGGAGTGGGGGTAGAGGCATCATTTAGTAAACACACCCCCTGTTAGTAAACACAGACAAAGGGAACAGATTTGAAATGAGATGACGGTGTAAATGCCTCGTGACCAGCCCTCTCCCTCTGTGTGTAACCTGCGAGCTCCAGCTGTTTTACTGCCTGATTGTACATAACACACAAACACTGATCATCCCCACCTCACCGTCCCTCTCCCATTCACTGTCCTCACCCCCTCTACCTGCTCACTCCAGGGCTGCTGCTGTTTGCACACTAAATATTCACATTGCACTTTCCGATTCTAACACTGTCCACCTCTCCCTCTCCCTCTGTCTCTCTCCCCCTCCCTCTGTACCTATCCAGCCCACCCCATCCCTGCTCATCTTTCCCTCTCTCTCTCTCTCTCCCGCTTGATAATCTGTCGCTATCTCTGTTCTTTTCCCCTTCCTCAGGTTGGAACTTGATTGAAAAACACTCTGAAAAGTCTCTGTCTGACCATTTGAAATAATGATGCACTGTGGCCATGTTTTACATTTATCGATGATTTACGGAGAGAAATGGGGGTGGGGGGGTGGTGCGAAATGGGAACAATCCTCAATCAGCCCGTCAGTAAACTGAACTCGGGGAGGGTAACCATGGTTGCAGTGCAGGCCAGACAAGCACAGCAAGATCCCACAAGCCAGGTGATGTTAGCCAGGTATCCTTCCTTCCCTCAGCCCCAGAAAAGTCTAATCTACCTCTTTTAAACTGGGGTCGGCTGGGTGGAACTGATTGTATTGCAACTTTTTGAAGGCTGGAGAGAAATCACTGGAATTAAACACCCCACTCCCCACCCCTGTCCAATTCCTCATCTGGCCTTCAACACAGGGAATTATAACAATAAACAAACAATATCAAACTAACAAGCACAGCCTCACATTTAGACATTCAATTCAAGAAGCTCAAACATTCGAAAATCAATGTTTACAATTGCAGTGCACAGCAGGATCCCACAAACAGCCCCACGAGGGATATAACCATAAGACATAGGAGCAGAAATTAGGCCATTTGGCCCATCGAGTCTGCTCCGCCATTCAATCATGCCTGAAAAGTTTCTCAACCCCATTCTCCCGCCTTCTCCCCATAATCTTTGATCCCCTTATCAATCAAGAACCTATCTATCTCTGTCTTAAATACATTCAATGACCTGGCCGCAACAGCCTTCTGTGGCAACGAATTCCATAGATTCACCACTCTCTAGCTAAAGAATTTTCTCCTCATCTCTGTTCTAAAAGGTTTTCCCTTTACTCTGAGGCTGTGTCCTCGGGTCCTGGTCTCTCCTGCTAATGGAAACATCTTCCCCACGTCCACTCTATCCAGGCCTTTCAGTATTCTGTGAGTTTCAATCAGATCCCCCCTCATCCTTCTAAACACCATCGAGTATAGACCCAGAGTCCTCAAACATTCCTCATATGTTAAGCCTTTCATTCCTGGGATCGTTCTCGTGAACCTCCTCTGGACCCTCTCCAGGGCCAGCACATCCTTCCTGAGATACGGGGCCCAAAATTGCTCCCAATATTCTAAATGTGGTCTGACCAGAACCTTATAAAGCCTCTGCAGCAAATTCCCTGCTTTTATATTCTAGTACTCTCGAAATAAATGCCAACATTGCATTTGCCTTCCTAACTACCGACTCAACCTGCAAGTTAACCTTAAGAGAATCCTGGACTCGGACTCCCAAGTCCCTTTGCGCTCCAGATTTCTGAATTCTCTCCCCATTTAGAAAATAGTCTATGCCTCTATTCTTGCTACCAAAGTGCATGACCTCACACTTCCCCACGTCCAACCAGGCTGCAGGTTGGATACGCACAGCAAGATCCCACAAGCAAGGTGATGTCAGCCAGGTATCCTTCCCCCACCCCCTATTCCCAGAAAATCTTCCTCTTTAAAACTGGGCCCGGGGTTGGGAACTAATTGCTTTACAAAACATATGAAAACTTCAGGGAAATCAGTGATGGGAATTCAACACGGGAAATAGAACAATAAATAAACAACATAAAAATAACAGGCCTTTACGCAGCCTCACATTTAGAAATTCAATTCCAGGACCTCCGAAAGTCAACACATCAATGTTTACAATTGCAGCGCACAGCAGGATCCCACAAACAGCCCCACGAGGGACATGGACTGGACAAACCCCAGATCCTGTCTGTCTCTCTCCCTCATAACCGTCCCCTCCCACCATCTGTTAACCTCCCACTCAATAGTTCCCTCAATCTTTCCTCTTTCCCACCTCTCTCTCTCTCCCTCCCTCCCTCTCTCCCTCTGTCTCTCTCTCTCTCTCTCTCTGTTTCTCCCATGCCAGAATATGGAGAGGCAGAGAGAGCGAAATCCACAGTCAGGGCCTCAATAAACTCAATTTAAAATGCTTCCCGCACATTTCATTCAAGCCTCAATTCACCGCAGTGTCTAATACAGCAGCATTATTCGGGGAAACAGCCTCACTTGAACAAGTTTCACTTCAGGCCCTCCCGCCTGCTTCACCAGTCGGGGAATTCATTTTCAAAGTGTGCTCCCTGGTGGTCATTTGGGAAAACCTGTTTGGTATTTGCGCACAGAAAGATCCCACACACTGCAGTGCGCTCACAGTCAGATCAGATTGGTTTAGACTGAGAATTGATGGAAAAGGAAAGGGCAGAGAAATATCTTGAAACAAACTGGCACAGATTGGCCCCTCAGTGACACAGTTTCTTTTCACTAATCCAAACTTCTGGGAGGCTGGGAGTGAGGGTCTTTTCTCCAGAGGCTGGGAGCTGGGCAGTGACTGCACGCCGGAGACCCCCAGATCCTCGTCTCTCCCCTCCCTGTCCCTCTCTCTCCCTGTTTCCCTCCCTCTCCCCTTTCTCTCTCCCTCCCTCCCTGATAACTCACAATCGAGAGAGAGAGAGAGAGAGAGAGACAGCAGGAAAACGCACAATCACATCCTCAATCAAATGGATTCAAGAGGCTGCTGCACATTTTGTTTCACCGTCACATTCATGGCCTGAAACACGGGCCTTTATTGGGGAGTTCAGCCAATGCACAGACCCTCCCGAGGGGCCTGAATAGAGGCCGTGAATTGGGCCTAGTCGCAGAGGCTGCATTAAAGCTCAGGGACAGGAAGAGGCCCCAGTCTAACAGAACATTCCTCTCCCTCCACAGCTCAGCCCAAACCTCACAGGCAGGGCTGGAAGGAGTGAGAAGGAAATGGGACCCACTCCCCCTTAACCCCCCCAATTCAAATATCGACAAATCACATTATGACTTTCCTGTCAGTTTACTACAAGATGAAGCAGAGAAAGAAATGTCTGGAAAGAGAGAGGGAGAGAGAAAGCTGGAGTGACAGAGACAGGGAAATGCCACCCCCTCCCCCAGAAACGTCGTGTGTTCCCTGTTGCAGTTTAGGAAAAGCTGCAGGCCGTTTCTGCACAGGGGGATCCCACAGGCAGCAATGTAATGATATCCGGATGGGAACAGGGAGACACATTTCCTTCCCCAGCCTCATGCCTGCTGTAACCCTCCCTCTTCCCCCTCTCCCCCGCCCACGGGCACCATGTGTGCTCTGAGTCCGGACACATCCCCAGAAAGGCCTAAACTCCTTCTCTTCAAACCGGGAACAAGCTGCTGCTTCCTGGGGGAGACTTTTTGAAATCTCCGTCCCAGCATCGATTTTTACAAACCAGGCGTCCCCGGGAGGGTGTGACTGAGGCTTTTCTGCAGAGACTGGGAGCTGGGCACTGACTCCACACTGGAGACCCTCCCCTAACCACCCCCAGACCCTTTGTATCTTCCTCACCCCCAACCCCCTGCCTCTGTTTCACTGTCTTTTCCTGTTTCCCTCAATCTCCCCCCTCTCTCTCTGTTGTAACGTAGGGACACATCCTAGAGAGACTGAATTCAAATGACTGTTCCACCTCCCAATTCATCGCCCTGCCTAAAACACCAGCATTATTCAGGAATTAGCACAAACTTTTACACACTCTCACAGTTAGGACTTGGTAAAGGGCTCCCGAGGGACAAGAAATCAGTCCAATCAGCACATTTTTAATCAATTAACTGGTTGTGGCACAGTATGGAGAGGGACTAAGACAGTGAAGACCCCCGACCCCTTCAGAACCTCAGAAAGACTGAGCGCTTTGCAGTGAATGAATGAATGTTTAAAATGCTCTCATTGTTAGTGAGTCACTTGCTTCACTGTCCCTGGATTCATTTTCGCAATTCAGCCTTTTCTAAAAGATGTGACTGAGAGCTGGGCAGATTCTACACATTGGAGACCCCCAGATCCTGTGTCTATTCACACCCCCTCCTCTTGTTTTGCAATCTCAGCCCCTCTGTTTCACCTCACTCACTCCCCCCTTACTCTCTCTCTCTCTCTTCCCCCATTGGAGAGACCGAGGGGGAGAGAGGAGACTGAGAATTTGACAGTCAGAGATCGGTGAAGTGAATTAAATTGGTTGCCGGGCCTTTACCTTTCACCGTGACATGAATTGCTCTCAGACACGGGCCCTGTGCTCTTGGTGAATTAGACCCGGGTACAAGTTCCGGCCTTTTTAATTCCACGCCCCTGTGAGTGCTGGATAGAAAGGGCACTCTGTAAAGTTCCTGTCTCACCATCGACAAAAATCCACACCACACTGGCCATCTTTTACATTTATAGTTCCACAATCACATCCCCCAGTCAATCAAATAGTTATTAGAGTTGCAACTAAGGCAATTCTGCACAGCAGGATCCCACGAGCGGTCCCACAATGGAGGGGGACACCCCCAGACCCTGTGTCTCCTTCCCCTGCCCCCGAGCCCCCAACACCCCCACCCCCTCTCTGTCGAAGTCTCCCTCATTCTGTTCCTCTTTCTCTCTCTCTGCTCCCATCACTCCTCCCTCTGCACCCACCTCTCTCTCTGCCCCCATGTGTACACAGCAAGATCCCACTCCACCACCTGCTCATGACCAGTTAAAAATGTATTGGCTGAGGATAGCGGGACAGTGAGTGGGGAATGGGCCTCACCCCCTCTCTCTCTCCCACCCCCCCAACACCCTCCCCCACCCCCAATCAAAGTAACGACAAATCACATTGGTGTTTTTATACATTTTATTGAAAGATGAATTATGGACAGAATTGGCTGGAGAGAGAGAGGGAGAGAGGGAACAAGCTGGAGAGACAGAGACTGGGGGCTGCTCTCTCCCCACCCTCACCACCAGCCCGCACCCTCAGATCTACATTAAACTCAATTGAAATGGCTGCTGCCGCTTGCATTTAACCCAGGAAAGCCCGTGGCCCGGCCTGTCTAACACACACCGACATGACTCTGGGGGGTGAGAAGAAGCCTTCGCACAGGCTCCGGGTTCTCATTTCAGGCCCTCTCCCTCTCCCTCTCTCTCTCTCTCTGTGTGTCCGACTGCTTCACCCTCCATGAACCCATTTCTATCAAGTGTGGTCACTGATGCAGTTCAGGAAAGGCTGGCGGCCTCTTTGATTTATTTTTTTACACAGCAGGATCCCATGACTTTCCCAATCTCCACACCTGCTGTGAAAGCCTCTCTCTCCCCGTCTTCCCCGTGGGAATTCCCCAGTCTGGGGGCCATCCCCTCAGTTCCCTCCCTCCCCACCACCACAACCCTCTGAAAGGGCTGAAACTCAAACTGGGGAGCAGCTGGATTCTCTCAGGAGACATTTTCAAATCACTGCCTCGGGTTTTCAGTTTGAGTCAACTCCCACTTTCTGGAAGGCCCTGACTGGGAGCTGGGCAGTGACTGCACACGAGGAGCCCTCTCTCTCTCCCCCCGGACCCTGTGTCTTCTCACCTACCCACACCATCTCCGCTCTGTTTTGTTATCTCTCCCCTCTTTCCCCTGACCTCTCCTTTCTCTCTCTCTCATGTGGGGAAAGGCCACAGGCCCCTGTGGGCACAGCAAGATCAGGAGAATGGAGAGAGAGAGAGAAATCCACACACAGAAGCTGCGTAAACTGAATTAAAATGGTTCCCCCTGTCCCACCCATCAGTCTCCAGAAGGTGCTAAACTCCCTCTCTTATTTTGGAATTATAACAAGCCTCTAAACAGCTTCAGATTTCAGATTTTCAATCTCCTCTTTGTCACACACCAAAGGGTTAATGTGTTTGTGACTAATTGCAAGGCCAGGATATTTTAACCCCTGGCTTTCAAAATCCAGCACCCCATCATCTAACAGAAACCGCTTCATCGATGAACCAAAAACCAGGGTCCCTCCCAGATTAAAATTAAACCTCGGGGTCATAAAGAGACACAACTCACGTGGGTGGGTGGGGGGTGTGGAACAGGCCTGAGTCCATCCATCCAAGCTGGGGAAAAGCTCCTGCCCATGGATTCATAGTCACATTGCAGTCTTCAAACTCCAAATTCCTGGGGAAAAGAGAGAGAGAAAAGAATTGTCTAAAACACAAAGCAAGAACATTTCTAAACAAAATAGCACAGCAAGAGCCCAGGATTAAACACCCCCCTCCTCCCCTCCCCTCCCCTTCACAATTACACAATCTCTTAGCAACATCCAAATACAAAAATATCTCAGTTATAAACCAGAGGCTAAAACAGATTGAGAGACCTTTCCCATCCCCTGTGTTTCTCTCTGTATCTCTCTTCCTATCTCACTCACATCTCTGTCCCCCTCAATCTCTCTCTATCTCTCTCTGTCTCTCAGAGATGAAAATTAAACCTCGATTGGGGAAATAAACAGACACAACTCATGTGGGTGAAGCCTGTGGACCAGGCCTCAGACTATCCCTCTCTGGAAGAAGCTCCTTGTCCTTGTCCCAGACTTTCCCTCTATGGATCCTCACCTTCCAGTTTTCAGAATACAAATTTCTCAGGAGAAAAAGAGGTAAAATTGGTTAAAAAGACAAAAGCAAGGACATTTAACTGCATAAATTGAATTAAAATGGTTCCCTTTGTCACCCCATCAGTCTCCAGAAGGTGCTAAACTCCCTGTTTCAGTTTGGGAAGGGGCTGCACATTCCTTTGGGACACTTTTTAAAATTACCATCCCAGGATTTAATTTAAAATCTCATTCTATCTCAGAGGATGTGAGTGGAGGTGGCTTGTGACTACACACTGGAGACCATCAGACCCTGTCTCTCTTTCCCACACCCCCTCCTGTTTTTACACCTCCACTCGCGTCGGCTTCCCTCTCTCTCTGTTTCAATCACTCCCTCCCTTTTCTCTCTCTGCTACCGTCTCTCACATTCAGGGTAAAGATGGATGCTCCTATCTAGGCCCTTGTCCCTGTCCTCTCTTTCTCCATCCCTCTTTCTCGCTCGTTCTCTCTGTCCATCTTTCTATTTTCCTTCCCTCTGTCTCATGTGCTCTGCATTGAAATGAGAGATGAAATGTTCCTGTCTCCCCATTTAAAATAATGACAAATCACATTGCTGTTTCTGGTCAGTTTTTGTTGATTAAATTTTAAAATGGGCACAACGAGAGCTGGAGAAAGAGAGAGAGAGAGAGAGAAAAGCTGGAGGGAGAAAGACACAGAAAATCACACAGGTAAAACTAAAGTCAGAATGTCAGTAAACTGAACAGTAATGGCCCCTGTGAATCTGATTGAACAGATTCCACTTCATCGCACTGTCTCCCCACCTGTCTTATTTTGCAATTATAACAAGCTTTTAAACAGCTTCAGATTTCAGATTTTTAATCTCCTCTTTGTCACACACCAAAGGGTTAATGTGTTTGTGACTAATCGCAAGTCCGGGATATTGTAACCCCAGGGTTTCAAAATCCAGCACCCCATCATCTAACAGAAACCGCTTCATCGATGAACCAAAAACCAGGGTCCCTCCGAGATTAAAATTAAACCTCGGGGTCATAAAGAGACACAACTCACGTGGGTGGGTGGGGAGGTGTGGAACAGGCCTGAGACCATCCATCCAAGCTGGGGAAAAGCTCCTGCCCATGGATTCATAGTCACATTGCAGTCTTCAAACTCCAAATTCCTGGGGAAAAGAGAGAGGGAAAAGAATTAACTAAATACACAAAGCAAGAACATTTCTAAACAAAATAGCACAGCAAGAGCCCAGGATTCCACCCCCCCTCCTCCCCTCCCCTTCACAGTTACACAATCTCTTAGCAACATCCAAATACAAAAATATCCCAGTTATAAACCAGAGGCTAAAACAGATTGAGAGACCTTTCCAATCCCCTGTGTTTCTCTCTGTATCTCTCTTCCTATCTCACTCACATCTCTGTCCCCCTCACTAACTTACTCTCACTCTGTGTCTCAGAGATGGAAATTAAACCTCGATTGGGGTAATAAACAGACACAACTCACGTGGGTGAAGCCTGTGGACCAGGCCTCAGTCTATCCCCCTCCCTCCGCACCCTCTTCTCTCTCTGACCCCATCACCCCTCCCTCCGCACTCTCCTTTCCCTCAACTTTTATTTTGAAAGTGTTGTCACTGTTGTGGGGGGCAAAGAACAGGGCGGGGCGGTGGAGACCATGTGTACACAGCAAGATCCCACTCCCCACCTGCTCATGACCAGTTAAAAATGTATTGGCTGAGGATAGCGGGACAGTGAGTGGGGAATGGGCCTCACCCCCTCTCTCTCCCCCACCCCCAACACCCTCCCCCACCCCCAATTAAAGTAACGACAAATTACATTGGTTTTCTTATACATTTTATAGAAAGATGAATTATGGACAGAATTGGCTGGAGAGAGAGAGGGAGAGAGGGAACAAGCTGGAGAGACAGAGACTGGGGACTGCTCTCTCCCCACCCTCACCACCAGCCCGCACCCTCAGATCTACATTAAACCCAATTGAAATGGCTGCTGCCCTTTCCATTTAACCCAGGAAAGCCCGTGGCCCGGCCTGTCTAACACACACCGACATTACTCTGGGGGGTGAGAAGAAGCCTTCGCACAGGCTCCGGGTTCTCATTTCAGGCCCTCTCCCTCTCCCTCTCCCTCTCCCTCTGTGTCCGACTGCTTCACCCTCCATGAACCCATTTCTATCAAGTGTGGTCACTGTTGCAGTTCAGGAAAGGCTGGCGGCCTCTTTGTTTTATTTTTTTACACAGCAGGATCCCATGACTTTCCCTATCTCCACACCTGCTGAGAAAGCCTCTCCCTCCCCGTCTTCCCCGTGGGAATTCCCCAGTCTGGGGGCCATCCCCTCAGTTCCCTCCCTCCCCACCACCACAACCCCCTGAAAGGGCTGAAACTCAAACTGGGGAGCAGCTGGATTCTCTCAGGAGACATTTTCAAATCACTGCCTCGGGATTTCAGTTGGGGTCAAATCCCACTTTCTGGAAGGCCCTGACTGGGAGCTGGGCAGTGACTGCACACGAGGAGCCCTCTCTCTCTCCCCCCGGACCCTGTGTCTTCTCACCTACCCACACCAACTCCGCTCTGTTTTGTTATCTCTCCCCTCTTTCCCCTGACCTCTCCTTTCTCTCTCTCTCATGTGGGGAAAGGCCACAGGCCCCTGTGGGCACAGCAAGATCAGGAGGATGGAGCGAGAGAGAGAAATCCACACACAGAAGCTGCGTAAACTGTATTAAAATGGTTCCCCCTGTCCACCCATCAGTCTCCAGAAGGTGCTAAACTCCCTCTCTTATTTTGGAATTATAACAAGCTTCTAAACAGCCTCAGGTTTCAGATTTTTAATCTCCTCTTTGTCACACACCAAAGGGTTAATGTGTTTGTGAATAATCGCAAGGCCGGGGTATTTTAACCCCAGGGTTTCAAAATCCAGCACCCCATCATCTAACAGAAACCGCTTCATCGATGAACCAAAAACCAGGGTCCCTCCGAGATTAAAATTAAACCTCGGGGTCATAAAGAGACACAACTCACGTGGGTGTTTGGGGGGGTGTGGAACAGGCCTGAGTCCATCCATCCAAGCTGGGGAAAAGCTCCTGCTCATGGATTCATAGTTACATTGCAGTCTTCAAACTCCAAATTCCTTGGGAAAAGAGAGAGGGAAAAGAATTGACTAAATACACAAAGCAAGAACATTTCTAAACAAAATAGCACAGCAAGAGCCCAGGATTCCACCCCCACACCCACCCCCTCTTTCACAGTTACACAACCTCTTAGCAACATCCAAATACAAAAATATCCCAGTTATAAACCAGAGGGTAAAACAGATTGAGAGACCTTTCCCATCCCCTGTGTTTCTCTCTGTATCTCTCTTCCTATCTCACTCACATCTCTGTCCCCCTCACTCATTCACTCTCTCACTCTGTGTCTCAGAGATGGAAATTAAACTTCGATTGGGGTAAGAAACAGACACAACTCACGTGGGTGAAGCCTGTGGACCAGGCCTCAGTCTATCCCCCTCCCTCTGCACCCTCCTCTCTCTCTGACCCCATCATCCCTCCCTCCGCATCCTCCTCCTTTCCCTCAATGTTTTATTTTGAAAATGTTGTCACTGTTGTGGGGGGCAAGGAACAGGGTGGGGGGGGGGTGGAGACCATGTGTACACAGCAAGATCCCACTCCCCACCTGCTCATGACCAGTTAAAAATGTATTGGCTGAGGATAGCGGGACAGTGAGTGGGGAATGGGCCTCACCCCCTCTCTCTCTCCCACCCCCCCACCCTCTCTCCCCACCCCCCACCCCCCCAACACCCTCCCCCAACCCCAATTAAAGTAACAACAAATCACAATTGAGAGGGAACAAGCTGGAGAGGCAGAGACTGGGGGCTGCTCTCTCCCCACCCTCACCACACCACACTGGCCATGTTTTACATTTATAGTTCCCCCTGTCCACCCATCAGTCTCCAGAAGGTGCTAAACTGTCTTATTTTGGAATTATAACAAGCTTTTAACAGCCTCAGGTTTCAGATTTTTAATCTCCTCTTTGCCACACACAAAAGGGTAAATGTGTTTGTGACTAATCGCAAGGCCGGGATATTTTAACCCCAGGGTTTCAAAATCCAGCACCCCATCATCTAACAGAAACCGCTTCATCGATGCACCAAAAACCAGGGTCCCTCCGAGATTAAAATTAAACATCGGGGTCATAAGGAGACACAACTCACGTGGGTGGGTGGGGGGGATGTGGAACAGGCCTGAGACCATCCATCCAAGCTGGGGAAAAGCTCCTGCCCATGGATTCATAGTCACATTGCAGTCTTCAAACTCCAAATTCCTGGGGAAAAGAGAGAGGGAAAAGAATTGACTAAAACACAAAGCAAGATCATTTCTAAACAAAATAGCACAGCAAGAGTCCAGGATTCCACCCCCACCCCCACCCCCTCTTTCACAGTTACACAACCTCTTAGCAACATCCAAACACAAAAATATCTCAGTTATAAACCAGAGGCGAAAACAGATTGAGGACCTTTCCCATCCCCTATGTTTCTCTCTGTCTCTCTCTTCCTATCTCACTCACACCTCTGCCCCCCTCACTCATTCACTCTCTCACTCTGTGTCTCAGAGATGGAAATTAAACCTCGATTGGGGTAATAAACAGACACAACTCACGTGGGTGAAGCCTGTGGACCAGGCCTCAGTCTATTCCCCTCCCTCCGCACCCTCCTTTATCTCTGCCTCCATCATCCCTCCCTCCGCACCCTCCTCCTTTCCCTCAATCTTTTATTTTGAAAGTGTGGTCACTCTTGTGGGGGGCAAAGAACAGGGCGGGGGTGGAGACCATGTGTACACAGCAAGATCCCACTACCCACCTGCTCATGACCAGTTAAAAATGTATTGGCTCAGGATTGCGGGACAGTGAGAGGGGAATGGGCCTCACCCCCTCTCTCTCTCTCTTTCCCCCCAACACCCTCCCCCAACCCCAATTAAAGTAACGACAAATCACATTGAGAGGGAACAAGCTGGTGAGGCAGAGACTGGGGGCTGCTCTCTCCCCACCCTCACCACACCACACTGGCCATGTTTTACATTTATAGTTCCATTTATAGTTCCCCCTGTCCACCCATCAGTCTCCAGAAGGTGCTAAACTCCCTGTCTTATTTTGGAATTATAACAAGCTTTTAACAGCCTCAGGTTTCAGATTTTTAATCTCCTCTTTGCCACACACAAAAGGGTAAATGTGTTTGTGACTAATCGCAAGGCCGGGATATTTTAACCCCAGGGTTTCAAAATCCAGCACCCCATCATCTAACAGAAACCGCTTCATCGATGCACCAAAAACCAGGGTCCCTCCGAGATTAAAATTAAACATCGGGGTCATAAGGAGACACAACTCACGTGGGTGGGTGGGGGGATGTGGAACAGGCCTGAGACCATCCATCCAAGCTGGGGAAAAGCTCCTGCCCATGGATTCAAAGTCACATTGCAGTCTTCAAACTCCAAATTCCTGGGGAAAAGAGAGAGGGAAAAGATTGGACTAAAACACAAAGCAAGATCATTTCTAAACAAAATAGCACAGCAAGAGCCCAGGATTCCATCCCCCCCCATACCGACCCCTTCACAGTTACACAACCTCTTAGCAACATCCAAACACAAAAATATCCCAGTTATAAACCAGAGGCTAAAACAAATTCAGAGACATTTCCCATCCCCTGTGTTTCTCTCTGTATCTCTCTGTATCTCACTCACATCTCTGTCCTCCTCTCTCTCTCTCTCTCTCTCTGTCTCTCAGAGATGAAAATTAAAGCTCGATTGGGGTAATAAACCGACACAATTCATGTGGGTGAAGCCAGTGGACCAGGCCTCAGACTATCCCCCTCTGGAAGAAGCTCCTTGTCCTTGTCCCAGACTTTCCCTCTATGGATCCTCACCTTCCAGTTTTCAGAATACAAATTTCTCAGGAGAAAAAGAGATAAACTTTGTTGAAAGGACAAAAGCAAGGACATTTAACTGCATAAATTGAATTAAAATAGTTCCCCCTGTCCCCCCCACCATCAGACTCCAGAAGGTGCTAAACTCCCTCTTTCAGTTTGGGAAGGGGCTGCTCATTCCTTTGGGACACTTTTTAAAATTACCATCCCAGGATTTATTTTAAAATCTCATTCTATCTCAGAGGATGTGAGTGGAGGTGGCTTGTGACTACACACTGGAGACCATCAGACCCTGTCTCTCTTTCCCACACCCCCTCCTGTTTTTACACCTCCACTCCCGTCGGCCTCCCTCTCTCTCTCTGTTTCAATCACTCCCTCTCTTTTCTATCTCTGCTCCCGTCTCTCACATTCAGGGTAAAGATGGATGCTCCTATCGAGGCCCTTGTCCCTGTCCTCTCTTTCTCCATCCCTCTTTCTCGCTCGTTCTCTCTGTCCATCTTTCTATTTTCCTTCCCCCTGTCTCATGTGCTCTGCATTGAAATGAGAGATGAAATGTTCCTGTCTCCCCATTTAAAATAATGACAAATCACATTGCTGTTTCTGGTCAGTTTTTGTTGATTAAAGTTTAAAATGGGCACAAAGACAGCTGGAGAGAGAGAGAGAGGGAGAGAGAAAAACTGGAGGGAGAAAGACACAGAAAATCACACAGGTAAAACTAAAGTCAGAATCTCAGTAAACTGAACAGTAATGGCCCCTGTGAATCTGATTGAACAGATTCCACTTCATCGCACTGTCTCCCCACCTGTCTTATTTTGCAATTATAACAAGCTTTTTAACAGCTTCAGATTTCAGATTTTTAATCTCCTCTTTGTCACACACCAAAGGGTTAATGTGTTTGTGACTAATCGCAAGGCCGGGATATTTTAACCCCAGGGTTTCAAAATCTAGCACCCCATCATCTAACAGAAACCGCTTCATCGATGCACCAAAAACCAGGGTCCCTCCGAGATTAAAATTAAACCTCGGGGTCATAAAGAGACACAACTCACGTGGGTGGGTGGGGGGTGTGGAACAGGCCTGGGACCATCCATCCAAGCTGGGGAAAAGCTCCTGCCCATGGATTCAAAGTCACATTGCAGTCTTCAAACTCCAAATTCCTGGGGAAAAGAGAGAGGGAAAAGAATGGACTAAAACACAAAGCAAGATCATTTCTAAACAAAATAGCACAGCAAGAGCCCAGGATTCCACCCCCACACCCACCCCCTCCCCTTCAAAGCTACACAACCTCTTAGCAACATCCAAATACCAAAATATCCCAGTTATAAACCAGAGGCGAAAACAGATTGAGGACCTTTCCCATCCCCTGTGTTTTTCTCTGTATCTCTCTTCTTATCTCACTCACACCTCTGCCCCCCTCACTCATTCACTCTCTCACTCTGTGTCTCAGAGATGGAAATTAAACCTCGATTGCGGTAATAAACAGACACAACTCACGTGGGTGAAGCCTGTGGACCAGGCCTCAGTCTATCCCCCTCCCTCCACACCCTCCTCTATCTCTGCCTTCATCATCCCTCCCTCCGCACCCTCCTCCTTTCCCTCAATCTTTTATTTTGAAAGTGTTGTCACTCTTGTGGGGGGCAAAGAACAGGGCGGGGTGGTGGAGACCATGTGTACACAGCAAGATCCCACTACACACCTGCTCATGACCAGTTAAAAATGTATTGGCTGAGGATTGCGGGACAGTGAGAGGGGAATGGACCTCACCCCGTCTCTCTCTCCCCTCCCAACACCCTCCCCCAACCCAATTAAAGTAACGACAAATCACATTGAGAGGGAACAAGCTGGAGAGGTAGAGACTGGGGGCTGTTCTCTCCCCACCCTCACCACACCACACTGGCCATGTTTTACATTTATAGTTCCCCCTGTCCACCCATCAGTCTCCAGAAGGTGCTAAACTTCCTGTCTTATTTTGGAATTATAACAAGCTTTTAAACAGCCTCAGGTTTCAGATTTTTAATCTCCTCTTTGCCACACACAAAAGGGTTAATGTGTTTGTGACTAATCGCGAGGCCAGGATATTTTAACCCCAGGCTTTCAAAATCCAGCACCCCATCATCTCACAGAAACCGCTTCATCGATGAACCAAAAACCAGGGTCCCTCCGAGATTAAAATTATAACTAGGGGTCATAAAGAGACACAACTCACGTGGGTGGGTGGGGGGTGTGGAACAGGCCTGAGTCCATCCATCCAAGCTGGGGAAAAGCTCCTGCCCATGGATTCATAGTCACATTGCAGTCTTCAAACTCCAAATTCCTGGGGAAAAGAGAGAGGGAAAAGAATTGACTAAAACACAAAGCAAGAACATTTCTAAACAAAATAGCACAGCAAGAGCCCAGGATTCCATCCCCCCCATACCGACCCCTTCACAGTTACACAACCTCTTAGCAACATCCAAATACAAAAATATCCCAGTTATAAACCAGAGGCTAAAACAAATTCAGAGACATTTCCCATCCCCTGTGTTTCTCTCTGTATCTCTCTTCCTATCTCACTTACATCTCTGTCCCCCTCGCTCTCTCTCTCTCTCTGTCTCTCAGAGATGAAAATTAAACCTCGATTGGGGTAATAAACAGACACAATTCATGTGAGTGAAGCCTGTGGACCAGGCCTCAGACTATCCCCCTCTGGAAGAAGCTCCTTGTCCTTGTCCCAGACTTTCCCTCTATGGATCCTCACCTTCCAGTTTTCAGAATACAAATTTCTCAGGAGAAAAAGGGATAAATTTTGTTGAAAGAACAAAAGCAAGGACATTTAACTGCATAAATTGAATTAAAATGGTTCCCTCTGTCCCCCCTCCATCAGTCTCCAGAAGGTGCTAAACTCCCTCTTTCAGTTTGGGAAGGGGCTGCTCATTCCTTTGGGACACTTTTTAAAATTACCGTCCCAGGATTTATTTTAAAATCTCATTCTATCTCAGAGGATGTGAGTGGAGGTGGCTTGTGACTACACACTGGAGACCATCAGACCCTGTCTCTCTTTTCCACACCCCCTCCTGTTTTTACACCTCCACTCCCGTCGGCTTCCCTCTCTCTCCCTGTTTCAATCACTCCCTCCCTTTTCTATCTCTGCTCCCGTCTCTCACATTCAGGGTAAAGATGGATGCTCCTATCTAGGCCCTTGTCCCTGTCCTCTCTTTCTCCATCCCTCTTTCTCGCTCGTTCTCTCTATCCATCTTTCTATTTTCCTTCCCCCTGTCTCATGTGCTCTGCATTGAAATGAGAGATGAAATGTTCCTGTCTCCCCATTTAAAATAATGACAAATCACATTGCTGTTTCTGGTCAGTTTGTGTTGATTAAAGTTTAAAATGGGCACAAAGAGATCTGGAGAGAGAGAGAGGGAGAAAAGCTGGAGGGAGAAAGACACAGAAAATCACAAAGGTAAAACTAAAGTCAGAATGTCAGTAAACTGAACAGTAATGGCCCCTGTGAATCTGATTGAACAGATTCCACTTCATCGCACTGTCTCCCCACCTGTCTTATTTTGCAATTATAACAACCTTTTAAATAGCTTCAGATTTCAGATTTTTAATCTCCTCTTTGTCACACACCAAAGGGTTAATGTGTTTGTGACTAATCGCAAGGCCGGGGTATTTTAACCCCAGGCTTTCAAAATCCAGCACCCCATCATCTAACAGAAACCGCTTCATCGATGCACCAAAAACCAGGGTCCCTCCGAGATTAAAATTAAACCTCGGGGTCATAAAGAGACACAACTCACGTGGGTGGGTGGGGGGTGTGGAACAGGCCTGAGTCCATCCATCCAAGCTGGGGAAAAGCTCCTGCTCATGGATTCATAGTCACATTGCAGTCTTCAAACTCCAAATTCCTGGGGAAAAGAGAGAAAAGAATTGACTAAAACACAAAGCAAGAACTTTTCTAAACAAAATAGCACAGCAAGAGCCCAGGTTTCCACCCCCACACCCACCCCCTTCACAGTCTCACAATCTTTTAGCAACATCCAAATACAAAAATATCCCAGTTATAAACCAGAGGCTAAAACAGATTGAGAGACCTTTCCCATCCCCTGTGTTTCTCGCAGTATCTCTCTTCCTATCTCACTCACATCTCTGTCCCCCTCACTCTCACTCTCTCTCTGTCTCAGATATGAAAATTAAACCTTGATTGGGGTAATAAACAGACACAACTCACGTGGGTGAAGCCTGTTGACCAGGCCTCAGACTATCCCCCTCTGGAAGAAGCTCCTTGTCCTTGTCCCAGACTTTCCCTCTATGGATCCTCACCTTCCAGTTTTCAGAATACAAATTTCTCAGGAGAAAATGAGATAAAATTGGTTAAAAAGACAAAAACTAGGACATTTAAAAAAAAAACACAACATAGCACAGCAAGATCCCAGAGTTACCACTCTCAAGTCAGTCTCTCAGCAACTTCCCAACACAAGCAAATCACAGTTCAAAAGCAGGTTGAGACACACAGAAACACACACACACACACTGAACCAGAGTGGGGAGAGTGTTCACTCTCTCCATAGAGAGAGTGCACAGGGAGTTTGTTGGTTTGGGACTGGTTTGGGAATATCCTGATCCTTATTTATCCTGAGTGAGCTGGATACAGACCCCACCCCCTGATTCTCGCACATGTTTGGAATGTCGCTCACTCTATCCCCTAGGAGCCCTGTCCATTGAATGTTAATCCGCGGACAGGACCCCTTGCTGATCCTGTCCTTTGAATGTTAATCCCCGGACAGGACCCCTTGCTGATCCTGTCCTTTGAATGTTAATCACAGGACAGGACCCCTTGCTGCTCCTGTCCACTGAGGGTTAACTCCAGGACAGACATGGTTTCAACAAGGGCCTGTCTTTATTTTTGGCTTAATAATAAATCTATATTTCTTTCCCCTGTTGGTTGTGTTACTCCAGTTACAAACCCTGATCTCACACAAAATCCCAAAACACTGGCAGTAATCGCAGTCCCCAACCCACTCTCCCTCTCACCTCAACCCACTCTTCCTCTCTTTCCAGAGTATAGAATCTGTTATTCTATATAGCAACTCCCCAAACCCCTCGATTAGATTCCAGTCTGTAACATACTCTCGTGTATCTATGATTCTATATATAAACCCTCTGAACACCTCGATTATATTCCAGACTGTAACTCACTCCCGGGTAACTGTTATTCTATATATAAAACCCCCGAACCACTCGATGAGATTCCAGTCTGCAACTCAAGCCCGGGAATCTATTATTCAATATATAAACCCCCGAACCCCTCGATTGCATTCCACTCTGTAACTCAATCCCGGGAATCAATTATTCTACATATAAACCCCCTGAACCCCTCGATTAGATTCCAGTCTGTAACACAATCCCCCGGATCAATTATTCTACATATATACCCCCTGAACCCCTCGATTAGATTCCAGTCTGTAACTCACTCCGGGGAATCTGTTATTCTATATATAAACCACCCCGAACCCCTCAATTAGATTCCAGTCTGTAACATACTCTCGGATATCTATGATTCTATATATAAACCCTCTGAGCCCCTCGATTATATTCCAGTCTGTAACTGATTCCCGGGTAACTGTTATTCTATATATAAACCCTCTGAACCCCTCGATTAGATTCCAGTCTGTAACATACTCTCGGATATCTATGATTCTATATATAAACCCTCTGAACCCCTCGATTATATTCCAGTCTGTAACTGATTCCCGGGTAACTGTTATTCTATATATAAACCACCCCGAACCCCTCGATGAGATTCCACTCTGTAACTCACTCCCGTTGTGTTATTCTATGTATAAACCATACCAAATCCCTCCATTAGATTCTCTTCTGTAACTCACTCCCGGGTATCTGTTATTCAAAATAAAAACCAACCCAACCCCCTCTTTTAGATTCCAGTCTGTAACTCACTCCCGGGTGCCTGTTGTTCTATATATAAACCACCCCAAACTCTACGATTTGATTCCAGTCTGTAACTCACACCCGGGTAGCTGTTATTCTACGTATAAACCCCCCGAAACTCTCGATGAGATTCCAGTCTGTAACTCACTCCCGGGTACCTGTTATTCTATATATAAACCCCCTGAACCCCTCGATTAGATTCCAGTCTGTAACTCACTCCCGGGTTTCTGGTATTCTATATATAAACCCACTGAACCCCTCGATTAGATTCCAGTCTGTAACTCACTCCCGGGTTTCTGTTATTCTATATATAAACCCCCAGATCTCCTCGATTAGATTCCAGTCTGTAACTCACTCCCGGGTATCTGTTATTCTAAATATAAACCAACCCGAACCCCTCAATTAGATTCCAGTCTGTAACTCCCTCCGGGGGAATCTGTTATTCTATATTTAAACCCCCTGAACCCCTCGATTAGATTCCAGTCTGTAACTCACGCCCGGGTATCTGTTATTCTATATATAAACCCCCTGAACCCCTCGATTAGATTCCAGTCTGTAACTCACTCCCGGGTTTCTGTTATTCTATATATAAACCCCCAGATCTCCTCGATTAGATTCCAGTCGGTAACTCATTCTCACCAATCTGATTATCTATATTTAAACCATCCCGAAAAGCACTGTTAGATTCGAATTTGTAGCTCACTCCCGGGTATCTGTTAGCCTATATAAAAACACCCCACACTCCTCAATTAGAATCCAGTCTGTAAATCACACCCGGGTATCTGTTATTCTATATATATATATCTGTTATTCTATATATATATATCTGTTATTCTATATATTCTATATATAGGGAGCTTTACTCTCTATCTAGCCCCGTGCTGTACCTGCCCTGGGAGTGTTTGATGGGGACCGTGTAGAGGGAGCTTTACTCTGTATCTAACCCCGTGCTGCACCTGTCCTGGGAGTGTTTGATGGGGACAGCTTAGAGGGAAATTTACTCTGTATCTAACCCCGTGCTGTACCTGCCATGGGAGTGTATGTTGGGCACAGTGTAGGGGGAGCTTTACTCTGTATCTAACCCCGTGCTGTACCAGTACTGGGAGTGTTTGATGGGGATAGTATAGAGGGAGCTTTACTCTGTATCTAACCCTAAGCTGTACCATTCCTGGGAGTGTTTGATGGAGACAGTGTAGAGGCAGCTTTACTCTGTATCTAACCCCATGCTGTACCTGCCCTGGGAGTGTATGATGGCCACAGTGTAGGGGTAGATTTACTCTGTATCTAAACCCGTGCTGTACCAGTCCTGGGAGTGTTTGATGGGGAGAGTATAGAGGGAGTTTTACACTGTATCTAACCCTGTGCTGTACCGGACATGGGAGTGTTTGATGCAGACAGTGTAGAGGGAGCTTTACTCTGTATCTAACCCAGTGCTTTTCCTTCCCTGGGTGTGTTTGATGGGGAAAGTGTAGAGGTAGCTTTACTCTGTATCTAACCCTGTCCTGTTCCTGTCCTGGGTGTGTTTGATGGGGACAGTATCGAGGGAGCTTTACTCTGTATCTAACCCTGTTCTGTTCCTGTCCAGGGAGTGTTTGATGGGGACAGTATAGAGGGAGCTTTAATCTGTATCTAACCCAGTGCTGTACTTGCCCTGGGAGTGTTTGATGATGACAGTGCAGTGGGACCTTTATTCTGTATCAAACCCCGTAATGAACCTGGGAGTGTTTGATGGCGACGGTGTAGAGGGAGCTTTACTCTGTATCTAAACCCGTGCTGTACCTGTCCTGGGAGGGTTTGATGGGGACAGTTTAGAGGGTGCTTTACTCTGTATATAAGCCTGTCCTGTACCTGCCCTGGGAGTGCTTCATTGGGACAGTGTCGAGGGAGCTTTAAACTGTATCTTACCCCGGACAGTACCAGTCCTGGGAGTGTTTGATGGGGACAGGTTAGCGGGAGCTTTACTCTGTATCTAACCCCGTGCTGTACCTGCCCTGGGAGTGTATGATGGGCACAGTGTAGGGGGAGATTTACTCTTTATCTTACCCCGTACTGTACCTGCCCTGGGAGTGTAAGATGGGCAGAGTGTAGGGGGAGCTGTACTCTGCATCTAAACCCGTGCTGTACCAGACGTGGGAGTGTTTGATGGGGAGAGTATAGAGTGAGCTTTACTCTGTATCTAACCCTGAGCTGTACCAGTCCTGGGAGTGTTTGATGTAGACAGTGTAGAGGGAATTTTATTCTGTATCTAACCCCGTGCTGTACCAGCCCTGGGAGTGTAAGATGTCCACAGTGTAGGGGGAGCTTTACTCTGATTGTAACCCCGTGCTGTACCAGTCCTGGGACTGTTTGATGGGGAGAGTATAGAGGGAGGTTTACTCTGTATCTAACCCTGTCCTGTTCCTGTCCAGGAGTGTTTGATTGGGACAGTGCAGAGGGAGCTTTACTCTGTGTCTAACCCCGTGCTGTAACTGTCCTGGGAGTATTGATGGGGACAGTATAGAGGGAGCTCTACTCTATATCTACCCCGTGCTGTACCTGTCCTGGGAGTGTTTCATGGGTACAGTATCGAGGGATCTTTACTCTGTATCTAACCCCGTGCTGTTCCTGTCCTAGGAGTGTTTGATGGGTACAGTATTGAGGGAGCTTTACTCTGTATCTAACCCCGTGCTGTACCTGTCCTGGGAGTGTTTGATGGGGACAGTATCGAGGGAGCTTTACTCTGTATCTAACCCCGTGCTTACCTGTCTTGGGAGTGCTTGATGGGGACAGTATCGAGGGAGCTTTACTCTGTATCTAACCCCGTGCTGTACCTGTCCTGGGAGTGCTTGATGGGGACAGTATCGAGGGAGCTTTATCCGTATCTAACCCCGTGCTGTACCTTTCCTGGGAGTGTTTGATGGGGACAGCATCGAGGGAGCTTTACTATGTATCTAACCCCGTGCTGTACCAGTCCTGGGAGTGTTTGATGGGGACAGTATCGAGGGAGCTTTACTCTGTATCTAGCCCCTGCTGCATCCTTTCTGGGAGTGTTTGTTGGCAACATTGTCGCCCAAAACAAAAACAATCCACAAATCAGGCCTAATAAATTGAACATCAGTTTCCTTGTTTGATTCTCCCTGGTCTGTTCTGATTCTCTGATAGATTCCTCATGTTTACCCTCCACATGAGCAGTCATCCTAATCCCGTCTTCCTGTCCTGCTCCCAACGCGGCATCCGACTACAATAAGGCCAGTGATACAGGAGCCTCTCAGCGAGTGAGACAGGTGAGTCTTGAACCTGACCTGGGTGTATGTGAGTGACCCGGGTTAGTCCGACACTCCAGGGACAGTTTAGACAGTTCGAGTGCATCACAGCTTTGCCAGAATGAGACCTGGATTCCAAGGGTTAAATTGCAAAGTGAGATTGCACAAACTCGGGTTGTATTCCCTGAAATTTAGTAGCATCAGGGGTGACTTGATCAAATTATCAAATCCTGAGAGGAACTGGGTGGGGAGATTAGGGGAATGTATGAGCTCTTGTCCTGAGTAACAAGCTTTGTGAGGCATTTTATCGAATCCCTTTTGAACAGACAAGTATCCTCCTGTCACTACAGGTTACCTGTATGTTGCAAAGTTATTCTGATAATTTTCATCCCACAGAGTCAAAATTTCTGCGATTCTGTGTCTGAGTCAGAACTTCAAATAGTTCAGATTCACTGTTTAAAATAAGCAGTCACTTTTCTGTGGTGGTTTTTGAGATTGAGTATGGATCTCAGAATCTGTCAGTGGAAGGGAGTTTCTACAGAGATAGGAAATGGGATTGATGAATAAAGGTGCAGGATTTTGATCACTGCATAAGATTGTGTCTGTTGCAGTTTCTAGACAATCACAGAATTGAAGTTGTGGGGCCCTCTCCTGTTTCAGAATGTCAGTTTTGATGTTTAACTCTGTGAAACTTTGTTAATGATTCTTAAAGCAGAAAGTTCCAATCCAATCTGTAACCTGCACTTCAAATTCCAAAGAGATATGTACACCTTAAGTGAATGAGTGAAATAGTGAAAGATGGATTTCATTATAGGCAAATGTGTGGCTGCCCACTTTAAAAAGGATGGAACAGGTTACATTATAAATGGTGAAAAGCTGCAAACAGTGAGTGTCCAAAGAGTCCCTATCCATTTGTGTCAAGACTAAGAAAACATCAAACAGTTCCAATGAGAAATTAAATTTGATATTTGGGATAAAGCTGCTTAAAAACTCACACTACCCATTCCATGAATCAGCCTCTGTAACCTGCACTTCAGCACATCACATGAAAAATGATATTTTCAACTGTTCTTGATTCCAGTCTGTAACTCAATCCCGGATATCTATTATTCTCTATATAAACCCACTGAACCCCTCGATTAGATTGCAGTCTGTAACTCAATCCCAGGTATTTATTATTCTATATATAAACCCCCTGAACCCCTCGATTAGATTCCAGTCTGTAACTCAATCCCGGGTATCGATTATTCTATATATAAACTCCCCGAACCCCTCGATTAGATTGCAGTCTGTAACTCAATCCCGGGTATTTATTATTCTATATATAAACCCCGTGATCCCTTCGATTAGATTCGAGTCTGTAACTCAATCCCGGGTATCGATTATTCTATATATAAATCCCCTGCACCCCTTAATTAAATTCCAGCCTGTAACTCAATCCCGGGTATCTATGATTCTATATATAAACCCCCGGAAGCACTCGATTAGATTCCTGTCTGTAACTCACTCCCGGGTATCAATTATTCTATATATAAACCCCCTGAAACCATCGATTAGATTCCACTCTGTAACTCACTCCCGGGTATCTATTATTCTGTATATAAAACCACTGCACCCTTCAATTAGATTCCAGTCTGTAACTCACTCCCATATCTATTATTCTATATATAAACCCCTCATTCCCCTCGATGAGATTCCGTTCTTTAACTCACTCCCGGATATCTTTTATTCGATATATATTATATCGACATGATTTATATATAAACCACCCCGAACCCCTCGATTAAATTTCAGCCCGTAACTCACTCCCGGGCATCTGTTAATCTATATATAAACCACCCCAAACCCCTCTGTTAGATTCCTGCCTGTAACTCACTGCCGGGTGTCTGTTATTCTATATATAAACCAACCTTAACCCCTCCGTTAGATTCCTGTCTGAAACTCACTGTCGGGTGTCTGTTATTCTATATATAGACCACCCCAAACCCCTCGATTAGATTCCAGTCTGTAACTCATTTCCGTCTAACTGTTATTCTGTATATAAATGTCCCAAACCGCTCGACTAGATTTCAGTCTGTTACTCATTCCCGGGCTTCTGTTAATCTATATATATTATATTCATATGATTTATATATAAACACCCCGAACCCATCGATTTGTTTCCAGTCTGTAACTCACTCCCGGGTATCTGTTATTCTATACATAAATTCCCCAAAGCCCTCGATTAGATTCCGGTCTGTAACTCACTCCCGGGTATCTGTTATTCTATACATAAATTCCCCAAAGCCCTCGATTAGATTCCAGTCTGTAACTCACTCTCGGGTATCTGTTATTCTAAATATAACCCCCCTGAACCCCTCGATTAGATTCCAGTCTGTAAATCACTCCCGGGTATCTGTTATTCTACATATAATCCACCCCGAATCTCTCGATTAGATTCCAGTCTGTAACTCACTCCCGGGTATTTGTTATTCTGTATATAAACCACCCCGAATCTCTCGATTAGATTCCAGTCTGTAACTCACTCCCGGGTATTTGTTATTCTATATATAAACCACCCCGAACCCCTCGATTAGATTCCAGTCTGTAACTCACTCCCGGGTATCTATTATTCAATATATAAACCCCACAAACCCCACGATTAGATTCCAGTCCGCAACGCACACCCGGGTGTCTGTTATTCTGTATATAAACCACCCCGAACCCCTCGATTAGATTCCAGTCCGTAAACTCACACCCGAGTATCTGTTATTCTCTATATAAACCCACCAAACCCCTCGATTAGATTCCAATCTGTAACTCACTCCCGGGTATCTGTTATTCTGTATATAAACCACCCCAAACACCTCGATTAGATTCCAGTCCGTAAACTCACTCCCGAGTATCTGTTATTCTCTATATAAATCACCCCGAACCCCTCGATTAGATTCCAGTCTTTAACTCAATCCATGGTATCTATTATTCTATATATAAACCCCACAATCCCCACGATTAGAATCCAGTCTGCAACGCACTCCCGGGTATCTGTTATTCTGTATATAAACCACCCCGAACCCCTCGATTAGATTCCAGTCCGTAAACTCACTCCCGGGTATCTGTTATTCTATATATAAACCACCCCGAAACCCTCGATTAGATTCCAGCACTTCCACATCACAAGTTGGGGAAGGGGTCTCCCCCCATTTTAAAGTTGGTTAAAGGCTCTCCCGCCAATTTTAAGATGGAGAAGGGATGTCTCACAGGATATTGTCCTTTACACTCAACAATGTTAACACATTTTTGAATATTTTCAGTTTCGCACTACACTTTCTCATTCTCTCATCCTGTCTCGTTCCTTCTCTCCCTCTCCCACCCCATCTCTCTGCCACTCTATACATTTCTCTGTTTCTCTCTCTCACCCCATATCTTTACCCTACACTCGCTCCCCTCTCTTCATCTCTCTCTCTCAACTCATCCCTTTTTTATCGCTTGATCTCCTCTCTCTATCTCACTCACTTACCCAGCTCTCTATCCCTCTCTCCCTACCTCTCTTCCTCTGAGAATCTAGTCTACAAACACCAGGCACCCATTTTAGGTTTGTTCACAGTGGCCATTTTATGTCCCCACAGCAATGGGACACTTAGGACAGAGTTGACTCATGTAACATTCATATTTGAAACGTGACAGAGACGCAGGTATGGAGACATAAATTCCACGTGTATTCCCTGGAATATTGAAGGAACCGGGCGTTCACTCCCACACTTTGCTGCTGTGAATTTGAATTCTGAATTTTCTAAAACTGAATCTGGAAGTAAAAACCCCCGGGATGGAATGATTCACATTCTTTCTGCTGCTGCAAAGCCCGTGTCTGTGTCTGTTTCTCAGTATTTATAAACAATTTAAGATAATAGTTTAGAATGCCACAAGTTTGCCATAATGTCTGGAAAGTGGGTTGAAACAGAGGGGCTGAGGTAGCAAAACAAGAGGATTGGGTGTGAATAGACACAGGATCTGGGAGTCTCCAATGAGTAGACTCTGCCCAGCTCCCAGAAACATCTTTTAGAAATGGCCGAATTGCGAAAATGAATCCAGGGACAGTGAAGCAAGTGACTCACTAACAATGAGAGCATTTTAAACATTCATTCATTCAACTGCAAAGCGCTCAGTCTTTCTGAGGTTCTGAAGGGGTCGCGGGTCTTCACTGTACCTGTCCTGGGAGTTTTTGATGGGGACAGTGTAGAGGGAGCTATATTCTGTATCTAACCCAGTGCTATTAAAGTCGTGGGAGTGTTTGATAGGAACAGTGTAGAGGAAGCATTACTCTGTATCTAACCCTGTGCTTTAACTGCCCTGGGAGTGTTTGTTGGGGACGGCGTAGAGGGAGATTTACTCTGAATCTAACCCTGTGCTGTACCTGTCTTTGGAGTGTTTGATGGGGACAGTATAGAGGGAGCTTTACTCTGTATCTTACCCCGTGCTGTACGTGTCCTAGGAGTGTTTGATGGGGAGAGTGCAGAGGGAGCTTTATTCTGTATCTAAACACGTGCTGTACCTGCCCTGGGAGTGTTTGATGGTCACAGTGTAGAGGGAGCTTTATTCTTTATCTAAACGCATGCTGTACCGGTCCTGGGACTGTTTGATGTGGACAGTGTAGAGGGAGCTTTACTCTGTATCTAACCCCGTGCTGTACCTGTCCTGGGAGTGTTTGATGGGGACGGTGTAGAGGAAGCTTTACTCTGTATCTAACACAGTGCTGTACCTGCCCTGGGATGTTTGATGGGAACAGTGTAGAGGGAGCTTTACTCTGTATCTAAACCCGTGCTGTACCTGTCCTGCGAGTGTTTGATGGGGACAGTATCGAGGGAGCTTTACTCCTTATCTAACCATGTCCAGTTCCTGTCCTGGGAGTGTTTGATGGGGACAGTGTAGAGGGAGCTTTACTCTGTATCTATCCCAGTGCTGTACCTGTCCATGGAGGGTTTGATGGGGACAGTGTAGAGAGAGCATTAGTCTGTATCTAACCCCGTGCTTTACCTATCCTGAGAGTGTTTCATGGGGATAGTATAGAGGAAGCTTTACTCTGTATCTAACCCTTTGCTGTACCTGTCCTGGGAGTGTTTGATGGGTCAGTATAGAGGGAGCTTTACTCTGTATCTAACCCCGTGCTGTACGTGCCCTGGGAGTGTCTGATGGGGACAGTGCAGAGGGAGATTTATTCTGTATCTAAACCCGTGCTATCCCTGCCCTTGGAGTGTTTGATGGGGACAGTGTAGAGGGAGCTTCACTCTGTATCTAATCCCGTGCTGTACCTGTATGGGATTGTTTGATGATGACAGTATCGAGGGAGCTTTAATCTGTATCTAGCCCCGTGCTGTACCTGCCCTGGGAGTGTTTGATGGGGACAAAGTAGAGGGAGCATTACTCTGTATCTAACCCTGTCCTGTTCCTGTCCTGGGAGTGTTTGATGGGGACAGTATAGAGGGAGCTTTACTCTGTATCTAACCCTGTTCTGTTCCTGTCCAGGGAGTGTTTGATGGGAACAGTGCAGAGGGAGCTTTACTCTGTATCTAACCCTGTGCTGTACCTGTCCTGGGAGTGTTTGATGGGGACAGTATAGATGGAGCTTTACTCTGTATCTAACCCAGTGCTGTACTTGCTCTAGGAGTGTTTGATGATGACAGTGCATTGGGACCGTTATTCTGTATATAAACCCGTGCTGTACCTGCCCTGGGAGTGTTTGATGGGGACGGTGTAGTGGGATATTTACTCTGTATCTAACACCCTGCTGTACCTGTCCTGGGAGTGTTTGATGGGGACAGTGTAGAGGAAGTTTTACTCTGTATCTAACACACTAATGTACCTGCACTGGGAGTGTGTAATAGGTAAGGTGTAAAGGGTGCTTTCCTCTGTATCTAACCCCGTGCTGTACCTGTCCTGGGAGGGTTTGATGGGGACAGTTTAGAGGGAGCTTTACTCTGTATATAAACCTGTCCTGTACCTGCCCTGGGAGTGCTTCATGGGGACAGTGCAGAGGGAGCTTTACTCTGAATCTTACTCTGGGCAGTACCAGTCCTGGGAGTGTTTGATGGGGACAGGTTAGAGGGAGATTTACTCTGTATCTAACCCCGTGATGTGCCAGTCCTGTGAGTGTTTGATGGGGAGAGTATAGAGTAAGGTTTACACTGTATCTAACCCTGTGCTGTAGGGGACCTGGGAGTGTTTGATGGAGACAGTGTAGAGGAAGCTTTACTCTGTATCTAACCCTGTGCTGTAACTGCCGTGGGAGTGTATGATGGGCACAGTGTAGGGGGAGTTTTTCTCTGTTTCTAACCCCGGGATGTACTAGTCCTTGGAGTGTTTGATGGGTACAGTATCGAGGGAGCTTTACTCTGTATCTAACCCCGTGCTGCACCAGTCCTGGGTGTGTTTGATGGGGACAGCTTAGAGGGAAATTTAGACTGTATCTAACCCCGTGCTGTACCTGCCCTGGGAGTGAACGATGGGCACAGTGTAGGGGGAGCTTTACTCTGTATCTAACCCCGTGTTTAACAGTCCTGGGAGTGTTTGATGGGGACAGTATCGAGGAAGTTTTACTCTGTACCTATCCCCGTGCTGAACCTGTCCTGGGTGTGTTTGATGGGCACAGTATTGAAGGGTCTTTACACTGTATCTAACCCCGTGCTGTATCTGTCCTGGGAGTGTTTGATGGGGACGGTGTAGAGGGAGATTTACTCTGCATCTAACTCTGTCCTGTACCTGCCCTGTGAGTGCTTGATGGGGAGAGTGAAGTCTGAGCTTTACTCTGTATCTAACCCCGTGCTGCACCAGTCCTGGGAGTGTTTGATGGGGACAACTTAGAGGGAAATTTAGACTGTATCTAACCCCGTGCTGTAACTGCCCTGGGAGGGTACGATGGGCACAGTGTAGGTGGAGCTTTACTCTGTATCTAACCCCTTGCTGGACCAGTCCTGGGAGTGTTTGATGGGGAGAGTATAGAGGGAGGTTTACACTGTATCTAACCCTGTGCTGTACCTGTCCTGGGAGTGTTTGATGGGGACAGTGCAGAGGGAGCTTTACTCTGTATCTAACCCAGTGCTGTACCTGGCCTGGGAGTGTTTGATGGTGACGGTGTAGAGGGATATTTACTCTGTATATAACACCGTGCTGTACCTGTCCTGGTAGTGTTTGAGGGAGACAGTGTAGAGGAAGCTTTACTCTGTATCTAACCCCGTGCTGTACCTTCCCTGGGAGTGTTTGATGGGGACGGTGCAGAGGGAGCTTTACTCTGTATCTAACCCCGTGCTGTACCTGCCCAGGGAGTGTATGATGGGCACAGTGTAGGGGGAGATTTACTCTGTATCTTACCCTGTGCTGTACCTGCCCTGGGAGTGTATGATGGTCACAGTGTAGGGGGAGATTTACTCTGTATCTAACCCCGTGCTGTACCTGTACTGGTAGTGTTTGATTGGGACAGTATAGAGGGAGCTTTTTTATGTATCTAACCCTGAGCTGTACCAGTCCTGGGAGTGTTTGATGTAGACAGTGTATAGGGAATTTTATTCCGTATCTAACCCCGTGCTGTACCTGCCCTGGGAGTGTATGATGTCCACAGTGTAGGGTGAGCTTTACGCGGTATTTAACCCCGTGCTGTACCAGTCCTGGGAGTGTTTGATGGGGAGAGTATAGAGGGAGGTTTACTCTGTATCTAACCCTGTGCTGTACCGGACCTGGTAGTGTTTGATGGGGAGTGTATAGAGGGAGGTTTACTCTGTATCTATCCCTGTCCTGTTCCTGTCCAGGAGTGTTTGATTGGGACAGTGCAGAGGGAGCTTTACTCTGTGTCTAACCCCGTGTTGTACCTGTCCTGGGAGTGGTTGATGGGGACAGTATAGAGGGAGCTATACTCTATATCTACCCCGTGCTGTACCTGTCCTGGGAATGTTTCATGGGTACAGTATCGAGGGATCTTTACTCTGTATCTAACCCCGTGCTGTACCTGTCCTGGGAGTGTTTGATATGGACAGTATCGAGGGAGCTTTACTTTGTATCTAACCCCGTGCTTACCTGTCTTGGAAGTGCTTGATGGGGACAGTATCGAGGGAGCTTTACTCTGTATCTAACCCCGTGCTGTACCTGTCCTGGGAGTGCTTGATGGGGACAGTATCGAGGGAGCTTTATCCGTATCTAACCCCGTGCTGTAACTGTCCTTGGAGTGTTTGATGGGGACAGTATCGAGGGAGCTTTACTCTGTATCTAACCCCGTGCTGTACCTGTCCTGGGAGTGTTTGATGGGGACAGTATCGTGGGAGCTTTACTCTGAACCTAGCCCTTGCTGCATCCTTTCTGGGAGTGTTTGTTGGCAACATTCTCGCCCAAAACAAAAACAATCCACAAATCAGGCCTAATAAATTGAACATCAGTTTCCTTGTTTGATTCTCCCTGGTCTGTTCTGATTCTCTGATAGATTCCTCGTGTTTACCCTCCACATGAGCAGTCATCCTAATCCCGTCTACCTGTCCTGCTCCCAACGCCGCATCCGACTACAATAAGGCAAGTGATACAGGAGCGTCTCAGCGAGTGAGACAGGTGAGTCTTGAACCTGACCTGGGTGTATGTGAGTGACCCGGGTTAATCCGACACTACAGGGACAGTTTAGACAGTTCGAGTGCATCACAGCTTTGCCAGAATGAGACCTGGATTCCAAGGGTTAAATTGCAAAGTGAGATTGCACAAACTCGGGTTGTATTCCCTGAAATTTAGTAGCATCAGGGGTGACTTGATCAAATTGTCAAATCCTGAGAGGAACTGTTTGGGGAGATTAGGGGAATGTATGAGCTCTTGTCCTGAGTAACAAGCTTTGTGAGGCATCTTAACGAATCCCTTTTGAACAGACAAGTATCCTCCTGTCACTACAGGTTACCTGTATGTTGCAAAGTAATTCTGATAATTTTCATCCCACAGAGTCAAAATTTCTGCGATTCTGTGTCTGAGTCAGAACTTCAAATAGTTCAGATTCACTGTTTAAAATAAGCAGTCACTTTTCTGTGGTGGTTTTTGAGATTGAGTATGGATCTCAGAATCTGTCAGTGGAAGGGAGTTTCTACATAGATAGGAAATGGGATTGATGAATAAAGGTGCAGTATTTTGATCACTGCAAAAGATTGTTTCTGTTGCAGTTTCCCAGGAGTTTACATTTTCATGGGAAAGGGATGATTATCCAATGTCAACAATTCAATTTCTTCAGACAAGTGAAAACGCAAGAGAAAGAGGGAATATACCAACACTGGAACAAACAGGCAACTGTATGAGGAAGGTTTCAATTCTCTGCATGTTTTAATGTGAATTCCTGAGCTAAAGATTGAAATAAACAGGAGCTTAAATCTCACACTGGGATGCCATACAATTTGAGTCCTGTTATCCGAAAATTAAAAATAAAAATCTACAATTAGCTGGAGCTGGAAATCTGTCAGTTGATGAATGTTGTCTTGAAAATTTCACCCTGAATAGTGTGAGCCTTAGTATTGTGGAAACGTGTGAAGAAAGTGTTTGCATTCACACATTCCTACATTGTGAAATGTAAGTTAGCTTTGAAACAATAGGATGTAGGGCCAGGGAGTCTGAATGGACAAAAGGATTTGGATGATTAAAGAGTGAATTTTAATGATGTCCTTTGAAGGAGCCGTTTACTGTAAATGTCCCAAGACAATGTAATGCTTCAAAGGAAATATCCCGATTGACAGAAATGGTTCCCCAATGTCTGAATGATTTCCCAAGTCTTCAGAGACATGAAGGGGGTGGACATTGTAAGATACAGATCATGAGGTGCTAGAGAATCACAGAATTGAAGTTGTGGGGACCTCTCCTGTTTCAGAATGTCAGTTTTGATGTTTAACTCTGTGAAACTTGGTTAATGATTCTTGAAGCAGAAAGTTCCAATCCAATCTGTAACCTGCACTTCAAATTCCAAAGAGATATGTACACCTTAAGTGAATGAGTGAAATAGTGAAAGATGGATTTCATTATAGGCAAATGTGTGGCTGCCCTCTTTAAAAAGCATGGAACAGGTTACATTATAAATGGTGAAAAGCTGCAAACAGTGAGGGTCCAAAGAGTCCCTATCCATTTGTGTCAAGACTAAGAAAACATCAAACAGTTCCAATGAGAAATTAAATTTGATATTTGGGATAAAGCTGGTTAAAAACTCACACTACCCATTCCGTGAATCAGCCTCTGTAACCTGCACTACAGCACATCACAAGATAAATGATATTTTCAACTGTTCTTGATTCCAGTCTGTAATTCATTCCCGGGTATCTATTATTCTCTATATAAACCCCCTGCACCCCTCGATTAGATTGCAGTCTGTAACTCAATCCCAGGTATTTATTATTCTATATATAAACCCACTGTACCCCTCGATTAGATTCCAGTCTGTAACTCAATCCCGGGTATCGATTATTCTATATATAAACCCCCTGCACCCCTTAATTAAATTCCAGCCTGTAACTCAATCCCGGGTATCTATGATTCTATATATAAACCCCCGGAAGCACTCGATTAGATTCCTGTCTGCAACTCACTCCCGGGTAACTGTTATTCTATATATAAACCCCCTGAAACCCTCGATTAGATTCCACTCTGTAACTCACTCCCGGGTATCTATTATTCTGTATATAAAACCATTGCACCCTTCAATTAGATTCCAGTCTGTAACTCTCTCCCGTTATCTATTATTCTATATATAAACCCCTCATTCCCCTCAATGAGATTCCGTTCTTTAACTCACTCCCGGATATCTTTTATTCGATATATATTATATCTACATGATTTATATATAAACCACCCCGAACCCCTCGATTAAATTTCAGCCCGTAACTCACTCCCGGGCATCTGTTAATCTATATATAAACCACCCCAAACCCCTCCGTTAGATTCCTGCCTGTAACTCACTGCCGGGTGTCTGTTATTCTATATTTAAACCACCCCGAATGCCTCGATTAAATTCCAGTCTGTAACTCACTCCCGGGTGTTTGTTATTCTATATATAAACCCCACAAACCCCTCGATTAGATTCCAGTCTGTTACTCACTCCCGGGTATCTGTTATTCTATATATAAACCACCCCGAACCCCTCGATTAGATTCCAGCACTTCCACATCACAAGTTGAGGAAGGGGTCTCCCCCCATTTTAAAGTTGGTTAAAGGCTCTCCCGCCAATTTTAAGATGGAGAAGGGATGTCTCACAGGATATTGTTCTGTACACTCAATAATGTTAACACATTTTTGAATATTTTCAGTTTCACACTACACTTTCTCTTTCTCTCATCCTGTCTCGTTCCTTCTCTCCCTCTCCCACCCCATCTCTCTGCCACTCTATACATTTCTCTGTTTCTCTCTCTCACCCCATATCTTTACCCTACACTCGCTCCCCTCTCTTCATCTCTCTCTCTCAACTCATCCCTTTTTTATCGCTTGATCTCCTCTCTCTATCTCACTCGCTTACCCAGCTCTCTATCCCTCTCTCCCTACCTCTCTTCCTCTGAGAATCTAGTCTACAAACACCAGGCAGCCATTTTAGGTTTGTTCACAGTGGCCATTTTATGTCCCCACAGCAATGGGACATTTAGGACAGAGTTGACTCATGTAACATTAGTATTTTGAACGTGACAGAGACACAGGTATGGAGACATAAATTCCACGTGTATTCCCTGGAATATTGAAGGATCCGGGCGTTCACTCCCACACTTTGCTGCTGTGAATTTGAATTCTGAATTTTCTAAAACTGAATCTGGAAGTAAAAACCCCCGGGATGGAATGATTCACATTCTTTCTGCTGCTGCAAAGCCCGTGTCTGTGTCTGTTTCTCAGTATTTATTAACAATTTAAGATAATAGTTTAGAATGCCACAATTTTGCCATAATGTCTGGAAAGAGGGTTGAAACAGAGGGGCTGAGGTAGCAAAACAAGAGGAGGGGGTGTGAATAGACACAGGATCTGGGGGTCTCCAATGTGTAGACTCTGCCCAGCTCCCAGTCACATCTTTTAGAAAAGGCTGAATTGCGAAAATGAATCCAGGGACAGTGAAGCAAGTGACTCACTAACAATGAGAGCATTTTAAACATTCATTCATTCACTGCAAAGCGCTCAGTCTTTCTGAGGTTCTGAAGGGTTCGGGGGTCTTCACTGTCTTAGTCCCTCTCCAACTTGCTGCCTCTCTCTCTCTGTGTAAATATTGCCCCATTTTAAAAGGTGCTGAACAGAGGTGGCTGCACCCTGTGGGATCTTGCTGTGCACAAATTCCCAGCAGTGTTTCATACTGTGCCACAACCACTAAATTTATTAAAAATGTGCTGATTGGACTGATTTCCTGTCCCTCAGGAGCCCTTTACCAAGTCCTAACTGTGAGAGTGTGTAAAAGTTTGTGCTAATTCCTGAATAATGCTGGTGTTTTAGGCAGGGCGATGAATTGGGAGGTGGAACAGTCATTTGAATTCAGTCTCTCTAGGATGTGTCCCTATGTTACAACAGAGAGAGAGGGGGGAGATTGAGGGAAACAGGAAAAGACAGTGAAACAGAGGCAGGGGGTTGGGGGTGAGGAAGAGACACAGGGTCTGGGTGGGGTTAGGGGAGGGTGTCCAGTGTGGAGTCAGTGCCCAGCTCCCAGTCTCTGCAGAAAAGCCTCAGTCAAACCCTCCCGGGGACGCCTGGTTTGTAAAAATCGATGCTGGGATGGAGATTTCAAAAAGTCTCCCCCAGGAAGCAGCAGCTTGTTCCCGGTTTGAAGAGAAGGAGTTTAGGTGTTTCTGGGGATGTGTCCGGACTCAGAGCACACATGGTGCCCCGGGGGGGAGAGGGGGAAGAGGGAGGGTTACAGCAGGCATGAGGCTGGGGAAGGAAATGTGTCTCCCTGTTCCCATCCGGATAGCAATACATTGCTGCCTGTGGGATCCCCCTGTGCAGAAACATCCTGCAGCTTTTCCTGAACTGCAACAGGGAACACACGACGTTTCTGGGGGAGGGGGTGGAATTTTCCTGACTCTGTCACTCCAGCTTTCTCTCTCCCTCTCTCTTTCCAGACAGGACCCCTTGCTGATCCTCTCCACTGAGGGTTAACCCCAGGACAGACATGGTTTCAACAAGGGCCTGTCTTTATTTTTGGTTTAATAATAAATCTATATTTCTTTCCCCTGTTGGTTGTGTTACTCCAGTTCCAAACCCTGATCTCACACAAACCCCCAAAACACTGGCAGTAATCGCATTCCCCAACCCACTCTCCCTCTCACCCCAACCCACTCTCCCTCTCACCCCAACCCACTCTCCCTCTCACCCCAACACACTCTCCCTCTCACCCCAACCCACTCACCCTCTCACCCCAACCCACTCTCCCTCTCACCCCAACCCACTCTCCCTCTCACCCCAACCCACTCTCCCTCTCACCCCAACCCACTCTCCCTCTCACCCCAACCCACTCACCCTCTCACCCCAACCCACTCTCCCTCTCACCCCAACCCACTCTCCCTCTCACCCCAACCCACTCTCCCTCTCACCCCAACACACTCTCCCTCTCACCCCAACCCACTCACCCTCTCACCCCAACCCACTCTCCCTCTCACCCCAACCCACTCTCCCTTTCACCCCAACCCACTCTCCCTCTCACCCCAACCCACTCTCCCTCTCACCCCAACCCACTCTCCCTCTCACCCCAACCCACTCTCACTCTCACACCAACCCACTCACCCTCTCACCCCAACCCACTCTCCCTCTCACCCCATCCCACACTCCCTCTCAGCCCAACCCTCTCACCCCAACCCACTCTCCGTCTCACCACTCCCTGTCCTGGGAGTGTTTGATGGGGACAGTATAGAGGGAGCTTTACTCTGTATCTAACCCTGTCCTGTTCATGTCCTGGGAGTGTTTGATGGGGACTGTGTAGAGGGAGAATTACTCTGTATCTAACCCCGTGCTGTACCTGTCCTGGGAATGTTTGATGGGGACAGTGTAGAGGGAGCTTTACTCTTTATCCAACTCTGTGCTGTACCTGTCCTGGGAGTGTTTGATGTGGAAAGTATAGAGGGAGCTTTACTCTGTATCTAACCCCGTGCTGTACCAGTCCTGGGAGTGTTTGATGGGGAAAAGTTAGAGGGAGATTTACTGTGTATTTAACTCCGTGCTGTACCAGCTCTGGGAGTTTATGATGGGCACAGTGTAGGGGGAGATTTATTCCGTATCTAACCCCGGGCTGTACCAGTCCTGGGAGTGTTTGATGGGGACAGTATAGAGGGAGATTTACGCTGTTTCTAACCCTGAGCTGTACCAGTCCTGGGAGTGTTTGATGGAGACAGTGTAGAGGGAGCTTTACTCTGTATCTAACCCTGTCCTGTTCCTGTCCTGGGAGTTTTTGATGGGGACAGTATAGAGGGAGCTTTACTCTGTATCGAACCCTGTTCTGTTCCTGTCCAGGGAGTGTTTTATGGGAACAGTGCAGAGGGAGCTTCACCTTGTATCAAACCCCGTGCTGTACCTTTCCTGGGAGTGTTTGATGGGGACTGTGTAGTGGGAGATTTACTCTGTATCTAACACCGTGCTGTATCTGTCCTGGGAGTGTTTGATGGGGACAGTGCAGTGGGACCTTTATTCTGTATCTAAACCCGTGCTGTAGCTGTCCTGGGAGTGTTTGATGGGGACTGTGTAGTGGGAGATTTACTCTGTATCTAACACCGTGCTGTATCTGTCCCGGGAGTGTTTGATGGGGACAGTGCAGAGGAAGTTTTACTCTGTATCTAACCCCGTGCTGTATCTGTCCTGGGAGGGTTTGATGGGGACAGTTTAGAGTGAGCTTTACTCTATATATAAACCTTTCCTGTACCTGCCCTGGGAGTGCTTCATAGGGACTGTGTAGAGGGAGCTTTACTCTGAATCTTACCCCGGGCAGTACCAGTCCTGGGAGTTTTAGATGGGGACAGGTTAAAGGGAGATTTACTCTGTATCTAACCCTGTGCTGTAACTGCCGTGGGAGTGTATGATGGCCACAGTGTAGGGGGAGTTTTTCTCTGTTTCTAACACCGGGCTGTACTAGTCCTGGGAGTGTTTGATGGGTACAGTATCGAGGGAGATTTACTCTGTATCTAACCCCGTGCTGTACCTGTACTGTGAGTTTTAGATGGATACATTATCGAGGGAACTTTTCTCTGCATCTAACCCCGTGCTGTACCTGTCCTGGGAGTGTTTGATGGGGACAGTATCGAGGAAGTTTTACTCTGTACCTATCCCCGTGCTGAACCTGTCCTGGGAGTGTTTGATGGGCACAGTATTGAGGGGCTTTACTCTGTATCTAACCCCGTGCTGTACCTGTCATGGCAGTGTTTGATGGGGACAGTGTAGAGGAAGCTATACTCTGTATCAAACCCTGTATTGTACCTGCCCTGTGAGTGCTTCATGGGGACAGTGAAGACTGAGCTTTACTCTGTATCTAACCCCGTGCTGCACCAGTCCTTGGAGTGTTTGTTGGGGACTGCTTAGAGGGAAATTTAGACTGTATCTCACCCCGTGCTGTACCTGCCCTGGGAGTGTACGATGGGCACAGTGTAGGGGGAGCTTTACTCTGTATCTAAACCCGTGCTGTACCAGACCAGGGAGTGTTTCATGGGGACAGTGTAGAGGGAGCTTTACTCTGAATCTGACCCCTTGCTGTACCAGTCCTGGGAGTGTTTGATGACGATAATGTAGAGGGAGATTTACTCTCTATCTAACCCCGTGCCGTACCAGTCCTGGGAGTGTTTGATGGGGAGAGTATAGAGGGAGGTTTACACTGTATCTAACCCTGTGCTGTACCGGACCTGGGAGTGTTTGATGGGGACAGTGTAGATGGAGCTTTACTCTATATCTAACCCCGTGCTGTACCTGTCCTGGGAGTGTTTGATGGGGACAGATAAGAGGGAAATTTACTCTGTATCTAAGCCCGTGCTGTACCTGTCCTGGGAGTGAACAATGGGCACAGTGTAGGGGGAGCTTTACTCTGTATCTAACCGCGTGCTTAACAGTCCAGGGAGTGTATGATGGGGACAGTGTAGAGGGAGCTTTACTCTGTATCTAACTACGTGCTGTACCAGTCCTGGGAGTGTTTGATGGGGAGAGTATAGAGGGAGGTTTACACTGTATCTAACCCTGTGCTGTAGGGGACCTGGGAGTGTTTGGTGGAGACAGTGTAGAGGGAGCTTTACTCTGTATCTAACCCAGTGCTTTTCCAGCCCTGGGAGTGTTTGATGGGGAAAGTGTAGAGGTAGCTTTACTCTGTTTCTGACCCTGTCTTGTTCACGTCGTGGGAGTGTTTGATGGGGACAGTATCGAGGGAGCTTTACTCTGTATCTAACCCAGTTCTGTTCCTGTCCAGGGAGTGTTTGAATGGGACAGTGCAGAGGGAGCTTTACTCTGTATCTAACCCTGTGCTGTACCTGTCCTGGGAGTGTTTGATGGGGACAGTATAGAGGGAGCTTTACTCTGTATCTAAGCCAGTGCTGTACTTGCCCTGGGAATGTTTAATGATGACAGTGCACTGTGACCTTTATTCTGTATATAAACCCGTGCTGTACCTGGCCAGGGAGTGTTTGCTGGGGACGGTATAGTGGGAGATTTACTCTGTATCTAACACTGTCCTGTACCTGTCCTGAGAGTGTTTGATGGGGACAGTGTAGAGGAAGTTTTACTCTGTATCTAACCCCGTAATGTACCTGCACTGGGAGTGTTTGATGGGGATGGTGTAGAGGGAGCTTTACTCTGTATTTAACCTCGTGCTGTACCTGTCCTGGGAGGGTTTGATGGTTTAGAGGGAGCTTTACTCTGTATCTAACCCCGTGCTTTACCAGTCCTGTGAGAGTTTCATGGGGAGAGTATACCCTGTATCTAACCCTGTGCTGTAGCGGACCTGGTAGTGTTTGATGGAGACAGTTTAGAGGGAGCTTTACTCCGTATCTAACCCTGTTCTGTTCCTGTCCAGGGCGTGTTTTATGGGAACAGTGCAGAGGGAGCTTCACCTTGTATCAAACCCTGTGCTGTACCTGTCCTGGGAGTGTTTGATGGGGACAGAATTGAGGGAGCTTTACCCTGTATCTAACCCAGTGCTGCACTTGCCCTGGGAGTGTTTGATGAGGACAGTGCAGTGGGACCTTTATTCTGTATCTAAACCCGTGCTGTACCTGGCCTGGGAGAGTTTGATGGGGACGGTGTAGTGGGAGATTTACTCTGTATCTAACACCGTGCTGTACCTGTCCTGGGAGGGTTTGATGGGGACAGTTTAGAGGGAGCTTTACTCTGTATATAACCCTGTCCTGTACCTGCCCTGGGAGTGCTTCATGGGGACTGTGTAGAGGGAGCTTTACTCTGAATCTTACCCCGGGCAGTACCAGTCCTGGGAATTGTAGATGGGGACAGGTTAAAAGGAGATTTACTCTGTATCTAACCCCGTGCTGTACTTGTACTGGGAATTTTAGATGGATAAATTATCGAAGGCGCTTTACTCTGTATCTAACCCCGTGCTGTACCTGACCTGGGAGTGTTTGATGGGTTTAGTATCGAGGGAGCTTTACTCTGTATCTAACCCTGTGGTGTACCTGTCCTGGGAATTTAAGATGGATACATTATAGAGGGAAATTTTCTCTGCGTCTAATCGGGTGCTGTACCTGTCCTGGGAGTGTTTGATGGGGACAGTGTAGAGGAAGCCTTACTCTGTATCAAACCCTCTACTGTATCTGCCCTGGGAGGGTTTGATGGGGACAGTGTAGAGGTTGATTTACTCTGCATCTAACTCTGTCCTGTACCTGCCCTGTGAGTGCTTGATGGGGACAGTGAAGACTGAGCTTTACTCTGTATCTAACTCTGTGCTGCACCAGTCCTGGGAGAGTTTGATGGGGACAGCCTAGAGGGAAAATTAGACCGTATCTAAGTCCGTGCTGTACCTGCCCTGGGAGTGTACGATGGGCACAGTGTAGGGGGAGCTTTACTCTGTATCTAACCCCGTGCTGTACCAGCCCTGGGAGTGTTTGATGGGGACAGTATAGTGGGAGCTTTACTCTGTATCTAACCCCGTGCTGTACCAGTCCTGGGAGTGTTTGATGGCGATAGTGTAGAGGGAGCTTTACTCTGTATCTAACCCCTTGCTGTACCAGTCCTGGGAGTGTTTGATGGGGAGAGTATAGAGGGAGGTTTACACTGTATCTAACCCTTTGCTGTACCGGACCTGGGAGTGTTTGATGGGGACAGTGTAGAGGGAGCTTTACACACTATCTAACCGCGTGCTGTACCTGTCCTGGGAGTGTTTGATGGGGACAGATTAGAGGGAAATTTACTCTTCATATAACCCCGTTCTGTACCAGTCCTTTGAGAGTTTGATGGGGAGAGTATAGAGGGAGGTTTACCCTGTATCTAACCCTGTGCTGTAGCGGACCAGGTAGTGTTTGATGGAGACAGTGTAGAGGGAGCTTTACTCTGTATCTAACCCAATGCTTTTCATGCCCTGGGAGTGTTTGATGGTGAAATTGTAGAGGTAACTTTACTCTGTATCTAACCCTGTCCTGTTCCTGTCCAGGGATTGTTTGATGGGGACAGTATAGAGGGAGCTTTACTCTGTATCTAACCCAGTTCTGTTCCTGTCCAGGGAGCGTTTGAAGGGGACAGTGCAGAGGGAGCTTTACTCTGTATCTAACCCTGTGCTGTACCTGTCCAGGGAGTGTTTGATGGGGACAGTATTGAGGGAGATTTACTCTTTATCTAACCCCGTGCTGTACCTGTCATGGGAGGGTTTGATGGGGACAGTTTAGAGTGAGCTTTATTCTGTATATAACCCTGTCCTGTACCTGCCCTGGGATTGCTTCATGGGGACTGTGTAGAGGGAGCTTTACTCTGAATCTTACCCCGGGCACTACCAGTCCTTGGAGTTTTTGATGGGGACAGGTTAAAGGGAGATTTACTCTGTATCTAACCCTGCGCTGTAACTGCCGTGCGAGTGTATGATGGGCACAGTGTAGGGAGAGTTTTTCTCTGTGTCTAACCCCGGGCTGTACTAGTCCTGGGAGTGTTTGATGGGTACAGTATGGAGGGAGCTTTACTCTGTATCTAACCCCGTGCTGTACCTGTACTGGGAATTTTTGATGGATACATTATCGAGGGAACTTATCTCTGCATCTATCCCCGTGCTGTACCTGTCCTGGGAGTGTTTGATGGGGACAGTTTAGAGGGAGCTTTACTCTGTATCTAACCCCGTGCTGTACCTGTCCTGGGAGTGTTTGATGGGTTCAGTATCGAGGGAGCTTTACTCTGTATCTAACCCTGTGGTGTACCTGTACTGGGAATTTTAGATGGATACATTATCAAGGGAAATTTTCTCAGCATCTAACCCCGTGCTGTACCTGTCCTGGGAGTGTTTGATGGGGACAGTATCGAGGAAGTTTAACTCTGTACCTAACCCCGTGCTGTACCTGTCCTGGGAGAGTTTGATGGGGACAGTGTAGAGGAAGCTTTACTCTGTATCAAACCCTCTACTGTATCTGCCCTGGGAGTGTTTGATGGGGACGGTGTAAGGTAGATTTACTCTGCATCTAACTCTGTCCTGTACCTGCCCTGTGTGTGCTTGATGGGGACAGTGAAGACTGAGCTTTACTCTGTATCTAACCCCGTGCTGCACCAATCCTAGGAGTGTTTGATGGGGACAGCTTAGAGGGATATTTAGACTGTATCTAACTCCGTGCTGTACCTGCCCTGGGAGTGTACGATGGGCACAGTGTAGGGGTAGCTTTACTCTGTTTCTAACCCCGTGCTGTACCAGTCCTGGGAGTGTTTGATGGGGACAGTATAGAGGGAGCAATACTCTGTATCTAACCCCGTGCTGTTCCAGTCCTGGGAGTGTTTGATTGCGATAGTGTGGAGGGAGCTTTACTCTGTATCTAACCCCTTGCTGTTCCAGACCTGGGAGTGTTTGATGGGGAGAGTATCGAGGAAGCTTTGCTCTGTATCTAACCCTGTGCTGTACCTGTCCTGGGAGTGTTTGATGAGGACAGTATAGAGGGAGCTTTACTCTGTATCTAACCCAGTGCTGTAGTTGCCCTGGGAGTGTTTGATGATGACAGTGCAGTGTGACCTTTATTCTGTATATAAACCCGTGCTGTACCTGGCCTGGGAGTGTTTGATGGGGACGGTGTAGTGGGATATTTACTCTGTATCTAACACCGTGCTGTACCTGTCCTGGGAGTGTTCGATGGGGACAGTGTAGAGGAAGTTTTACTCTGTATCTAACCCCGTGCTGTACCTGTCCTGGGAGGGTTTGATGGGGACAGTGTAGAGGGAGCTTTACTCTGTATATAACCCTGTCCTGTAGCTGCCCTGGGAGTGCTTCATGGGGACTGTGTAGAGGTAGCTTTACTCTGAATCTTACCCCGGGCAGTACCAGTCCTGGGAGTTTTAGATGGGGACAGATTAAAGGGAGATTTACTCAGTATCTAACCCTGTGCTGTAACGGCCGTGGGAGTGTATGATGGGCACAGTGTAGGGGGTATTTTTCTCTGTTTCTAACCCCGAGCTGTACTAGTCCTGGGAGTGTTTGATGGGGACAGTATCGAGGAAGTTTAACTCTGTACCTAACCCCGTGCTGTACCTGTCCTGGGAGAGTTTGATGGGGACAGTGTAGAGGAAGCTTTACTCTGTATCAAACCCTGTCATATACCTGCCCTGTGAGTGCTTGATGGGGACAGTGAAGACTGAGCTTTACTCTGTATCAAACCCTCTGCTGTATCTGCCCTGGGAGTGTTTGATGCGGACGGTGTAAGGTAGACTTACTCTGAATCTAACTCTGTCCTGTACCTGCCCTTTGTGTGCTTGATGGGGACAGTGAAGACTGAGCTTTACTCTGTATCTAACTCTGTGCTGCACCGGTCCTGGGAGTGTTTGATGGGGACAGCTTAGAGGGAAATTTGGACTGTATCTAACCCCGTGCTATACCTGCCCTGGGAGTGTACGATGGGCATAGTGTAGGGGGAGCTTTACTCTGTATCTATCCCCATGCTGTACCAGTCCTGGGAGCGTTTGATGGCGATAGTGTAGAGGGAGCTTTACTCTGTATCTAACCCATTGCTGTACCAGACCTGGGAGTGTTTGATGGGGAGAGTATAGAGGGAGGTTTACACTGTATCTAACCATGTGCTGTACCGGACCTGGGAGTGTTTGTTGGGGACAGTGTAAAGGGAGCTTTACTCTGTATCTAACCCCGTGCTGTACCAGTACTGGGAGTGTTTGATGGGGAGAGTATAGAGGGAGGTTTACCCTCTATCTAACCCTGTGCTGTAGCGGACCTGGTAGTGTTTGATGGATCATGTGTAGACGGAGCTTTACTCTGTATCTAACCCTGTCCTGTTCCTGTCCTGGGAGTGTTTGATGAGGACAGTATAGAGGGAGCTTTAATCTGTATCTAACCCTGTTCTGTTCCTGTCCAGGGAGTGTTTTATGGGAACAGTGCAGAGGGAGCTTCACCTTGTATCAAACCCTGTGCTGTACCTGTCCTGGGAGTGTTTGATGGGGACAGTATTGAGGAAGCTTTACTCTGTATCTAACCCAGTGCTGTACATGCCCTGGGTGTGTTTGATGATGACAGTGCAGTGGGACCTTTATTCTGTATCTAAACCCGTGCTGTCCCTGGCCTGGGAGTTTTTGATGGGGACGGTGTAGTGGGATATTTACTCTGTATCTAACAGTGTGCTGTACCTGTCCAGGGACTGTTTGATGTGGACAGTGTAGAGGAAGTTTTACTCTTTATCTAACCCCGTAATGTACCTGCACTGGGAGTGTTTGATGGGGACAGTATCGAGGAAGCTTTGCTCTGTATCTAACCCTGTGCTGTACCTGTCCTGGGAGTGTTTGATGGGGACAGTATAGAGGGAGCTTTACTCTGTATCTAACCCAGTGCTGTAGTTGCCCTGGGAGTGTTTGATGATGACAGTGCAGTGTGACCTCTATTCTGTATATAAACCCGTGCTGTACCTGGCCAGGGAGTGTTTGATGGGGACGGTGTAGTGGGATATTTACTCTGTATCTAACACCCTGCTGTACCTGTCCTGGGAGTGTTTGATGGGGACAGTGTAGAGGAAGTTTTACTCTGTATCTAACCCCGTAATGTACCTGCACTGGGAGTGTTTGATGGGGACGGTGTAGAGGGAGCTTTACTCTGTATCTAAACCCGTGCTGTACCTGCCCTGGGAGGGTTTGATGGGGACAGTGTAGAGGGAGCTTTACTCTGTATATAACCCTGTCCTGTAGCTGCCCTGGGAGTGCTTCATGGGGACTGTGTAGAGGTAGCTTTACTCTGAATCTTACCCCGGGCAGTACCAGTCCTGGGAGTTTTAGATGGGGACAGGTTAAAGGGAGATTTACTCAGTATCTAACCCTGTGCTGTAACGGCCGTGGGAGTGTATGATGGGCACAGTGTAGGGGGAGTTTTTCTCTGTTTCTAACCCCGAGCTGTACTAGTCCTGGGAGTGTTTGATGGGTACAGTATCGAGGGAGCTTTCCTCTGTATCTAACCCCGTGCTGTACCTGTACTGGGAATTTTAGATGGATACACTATCGAAGGAATTTTCTCTGCATCTAACCCCGTGCTGTACCTGTCCTGGGAGTGTTTGATGGGGACAGTATCGAGGGAGCTATACTCTGTATCTAACCCCGTGCTGTACCTGTCCTGGGAGTGTTTGATGGGTACAGTATCGAGGGAGCTGTACTCTGTATCTAACCCCGTGCTGTACCTGTCCTGGGAGTGTTTGATGAGTACATTATCGAGGGAGCTTTATTCTGTATCTATCCCTGTGGTGTACCTGTACTGGGAATTTTAGATGGATACATTTTAGAGGGAAATTTTCTCTGCATCTAACCCCGTTCTGTACCTGTCCTGGGAGTGTTTGATGGGGACAGTATCGAGGAAGTTTAACTCTGTACCAAACCCCGTGCTGTACCTGTCCTGGGAGAGTTTGACTGGGACAGTGTAGAGGAAGCTTTATTCTGTATCAAACCCTGTCCTATACCTGCCCTGTGAGTGCTTGATGGGGACAGTGAAGACTGAGCTTAACTCTGTATCTAACTCTGTGCTGCACCAGTCTTGGGAGTGTTTGATGGGGACAGCTTAGAGGGAAATTTAGACTGTATCTAACCCCGTGCTGTACCTGGCCTGGCAGTGTACGATGGGCACAGTGTAGGGGGAGCTTTACTCTGTATCTAACCCCGTGCTGTACCAGTCCTGGGAGTGTTTGATGGGGACAATGTAGAGGGAGCTTTACTCTGTATCTAACCCCGTGCTGTACCAGTCCTGGGATTGTTTGATGGCGATAGTGTAGAGGCAGCTTTGCTCTGCATCTAACCCCTTGCTGCATCAGTCCTGGGAGTGTTTGATGGGGAGAGTATAGATGGAGGTTTACTCTGTATCTGACCCTGTGCTGTACCGGACCAGGGAGAGTTTGATGGGGACAGTGTAGAAGGAGCTTTACTCTGTATCTAACCCAGTGCTTTTCATGCCCTGGGAGTGTTTGATGCGGAAAGTGTAGAGGTTGCTTTACTCTGTATCTGCCCCTGTCTTGTTCCCGTTATGGGAGTGTTTGATGGGGACAGTATCGAGGGAGCTTTACTCTGTATCTAACCCCGTGCTGTACCTGTCCTGGGAGTGTTTGATGGGGACAGATTAGAGGGAAATTTACTCTATATCTAACCCCGTGCTGTACCTGCCCTGGGAGTATATGATGGCCACAGTGTAGGGGCAGCTTTACTCTGGATCTAACCCCATGATGTACCAGTCCTGGGAGTGTTTGATGGGGAGAGTATAGAGGGAGGTTTACACTGTATCTAACCCTGTGCTCTAGGGGACCTGGGAGTGTTTGATGTAGACAGTGTAGAGGGAGCTTTACTCTGTATCTAACCCATGGCTTTTCCTGCCCTGGGAGTGTTTGATGGGGAAAGTGTAGAGGTTGCTTTACTCTGTATCTGCCCCTGTCTTGTTCCCGTCATGGGAGTGTTTGACGGGGACAGTATCGAGGGAGCTTTACTCTGTATCTAACCCTGTGCTGTACCTGTCCTGGGAGTGTGTGATGGGGACAGTATAGAAGGAGCTTTACTCTGTATCTAACCCAGTGCTTTTCCTGCCCTGGGAGTGTTTGATGCGGAAAGTGTAGAGGTTGCTTTACTCTGTATCTGCCCCTGTCTTGTTCCCGTCATGGGAGTGTTTGATGGGGACAGTATCGAGGGAGCTTTACTCTGTATCTAACCCTGTGCTGTACCTGTCCTGGGAGTGTGTGATGGGGACAGTATCGAGGGAGATTTACTCTGTATCTAACCCTGTGCTGTACCTGTCCTGGGAGTGTGTGATGGGGACAGTATAGAGGGAGCTTTACTCTGTACCTAACCCAGTGCTGTACTTGCCCTGGGAATGTTTGATGATGACAGTGCAGTGTTACCTTTATTCTGTATATAAACCCGTGCTGTACCTGCCCTGGGAGTGTTTGATGGGGACGGTGTAGTGGGATATTTACTCTGTATCTAACACCCTGCTGTACCTGTCCTGGGAGTGTTTGATGGGGACAGTGTAGAGGAAGTTTTACTCTGTATCTAACCCCGTAATGTACCTGCACTGGGAGTGTTTGATGGGGACGGTGTAGAGGGAGCTTTATTCTGTATCTAACCCCGTGCTGTACCTGCACTGGGAGTGTTTGATGGGGATGGTGTAGAGGGAGCTTTACTCTGTATCTAACCCCGTGCTGTACCTGTCCTGGGAGGTTTTGATGGGGACAGTTTAGAGTGAGCTTTACTCTGTATATAACCCTGTCCTGTAGCTGCCCTGGGAGTGCTTCATGGGGACTGTGTAGAGGGAGCTTTACTCTGAATCTTACCCCGGGCAGTACCAGCCTGGTAGTTTTAGATGGGGACAGGTTAAAGGGAGATTTACTCTGTATCTATCCCTGTGCTGTAACTGCCGTGGGAGTGTATGATGGGCACAGTGTAGGGGGAGTTTTTCTCCGTTTCTAACCCCGGGCTGTAAGAGTCCTGGGAGTGTTTGATGGGTACAGTATCGAGGGAGCTTTACTCTGTATCTAACCCCGTGCTGTACCTGTACTGGGAATTTTAGACGGATACATTATCGAAGGAACTTTTCTCTACATCTAACCCCGTGCTGTACCTGTCCTGGGAGTGTTTGATGGGGACAGTATCGAGGGAGCTTTACTCTGTATCTAACCCCGTGCTGTACCTGTCCTGGGAGTGTTTGATGGGGACATTATCGAGGAAGTTTAACTCTGTACCTAACCCCGTGCTGTACCTGTCCTGGGAGAGTTTGATGGGGACAGTGTAGAGGAAGATTTACTCTGTATCAAACCTTCTACTGTATCTGCCCTGGGAGTGTTTGATGCGGACGGTGTAAGGTAGACTTACTCTGCATCTAACTCTGTCCTGTACCTGCCATGTGTGTGCTTGATGGGGACAGTGAAGACTGAGCTTTACTCTGTATCTAACTCTGTGCTGCACCTGTCCTGGGAGTGTTTGATGGGGACAGCTTAGAAGGAAATTTAGACTGTATCTAACCACGTGCTGTACCTGCCCTGGTAGTGTACGATGGGCACAGTGTAGGGGGAGCATTACTCTGTATCTAACCCCGTGCTGTACCAGTCCTGGGAGTGTTTGATGGGGACAGTATAGAGGGAGCGTTACTCTGTATCTAACCCCGTGCTGTACCAGTCCTGGGAGTGTTTGATGGTGATAGTGTAGAGGGAGCTTTACTCTGAATCTAACCCCTTGCTGTACCAGACCTGGGAGTGTTTGATGGGGAGAGTATAGAGGGAGGATTACACTGTATCTAACCCTGTGCTGTACCGTACCTGGGAGTGCTTGATGGGGACAGTGTAGAGGGAGCTTTACACTGTATCTAACCCCGTGCTGTACCTGTCCTGGGAGCGTTTGATGGGGACAGATTAGAGGGAAATTTACTCTGTATATAACCTTGTGCTCTACCTGCCCTGGGTGTGTATGTTGGGCACAGTGTAGGGGCAGCTTTACTCTGTATCTAACCCCGTGCTGTACCAGTCCTGGGAGTGTTTGATGGGGAGAGCATAGAGGGAGGTTTACACTGTATCTAACCCTGTGCTGTACCAGACCTGGGAGTGTTTGATGGAGACAGTGTAGAGGGAGCTTTACTGTCTATCTAACCCAGTGCTTTTCCTGCCCTGGGAGTATTTGATGGGGAAAGTGTAGAGGTAGCTTTACTCTGTATCTGACCCTGTCCTGTTCCCGTCCTGGGAGTGTTTGATGGGGAAAGTATCGAGGGAGCTTTTCTCTGTATCTAGCCCCTGCTGCATCCTTTCTGGGAGTGTTTGTTGGCAACTTTCTTGCCCAAAACAAAAACAATCCACAAATCAGGCCTAATAAATTGAACATCAGTTTCCTTGTTTGATTCTCCCTGGTCTGTTCTGATTCTCTGATAGATTCCTCGTGTTTACCCTCCACATGAGCAATCATCCTAATCCCGTCTACCTGTCCTGCTCCCAACACGGCATCCGACTACAATAAGGCCAGTGATACAGGAGCGTCTCAGCGAGTGAGACAGGTGAGTCTTGAACCTGACCTGGGTATAAGTGAGTGACCCGGGTTAATCCGACACTCCAGGGGCAGTTTTGACAGTTCGAGTGCATCACAGCTTTGCCAGAATGAGACCTGGATTCCAAGGGTTAAATTGCAAAGTGAGATTGCACAAACTCGGGTTGTATTCCCTGAAATTTAGTAGCATCAGGGGTGACTTGATCAAATGGTCAAATCCTGAGAGGAACTGGTTGGGGAGATTAGGGGAATGTATGAGCTCTTGTCCTGAGTAACAAGCTTTGTGAGGCATCTTAACGAATCCCTTTTGAACAGACAAGTATCCTCCTGTCACTACAGGTTACTTGTATGTTGCAAAGTTATTCTGATAATTTTCATCCCACAGAGTCAAAATTTCTGCGATTCTGTGTCTGAGTCAGAACTTCAAATAGTTCAGATTCACTGTTTAAAATAAGCAGTCACTTTTCTGTGGTGGTTTTTGAGATTGAGTATGGATCTCAGAATCTGTCAGTGGAAGGGAGTTTCTACAGAGATAGGAAATGGGATTGATGAATAAAGGTGCTGGATTTTGATCACTGCATAAGATTGTGTCTGTTGCAGTTTCCCAGCAGTTTACATTTTCATGGGAAAGGGATGATTATCCAATGTCAACAATTCAATTTCTTCAGACAAGTGAAAACGCAAGAGAAAGAGGGAATATACCAACACTGGAACAAACAGGCAACTGTGTGAGGAAGGTTTCAATTCTCTGCATGTTTTAAAGTGAATTCCTGAGCTAAAGATTGAAATAAACAGGAGTTTAAATCTCACACTGGAATGCTGTACAATTTCAGTCCTGTTATCCCAAATTTAAAAATAAAAATCTACAATTAGCTGGAGCTGGAAATCTGTCAGTTGATGAATGTTGTCTTGAAAATTTCACCCTGAATAGTGTGAGCCTTAGTATTGTGGAAAGGTGTGAAGAAAGTGTTTGCATTCACACATTCCAACATTGTGAAATGTAAGTTAGCTTTGAAACAATAGGATGTAGGGCCAGGGAGTCTGAATGGGCAAAAGGATTTGGATGAATAAAGAGTGAATTTTAATGACGTCCTTTGAAGGAGCCATTTACTGTAAATGTCCCAAGACAATGAAATGCTTCAAAGGAAATATCCCGATTGACAGAAATGGTTCCCCAATGTCTGAAACATTTCCCAAGTCTTCAGAGACATGAAGGGGGCGGACATATTGTAAGATACAGATCATGAGGTGCTAGAGAATCACAGAATTGAAGTTGTGGGGCCCTCTCCTGTTTCAGAATGTCAGTTTTGATGTTTAACTCTGTGAAACTTGGTTAATGATTCTTAAAGCAGAAAGTTCCAATCCAATCTGTAACCTGCACTTCAAATTCCAAAGAGATATGTACACCTTAAGTGAATGAGTGAAATAGTGAAAGATGGATTTCATTATAGGCAAATGTGTGGCTGCCCACTTTAAAAAGGATGGAACAGGTTACATTATAAATGGTGAAAAGCTGCAAACAGTGAGGGTCCAAAGAGTCCCTATCCATTTGTGTCAAGACTAAGAAAACATCAAACAGTTCCAATGAGAAATTAAATTTGATATTTGGGATAAAGCTGGTTAAAAACTCACACTACCCATTCCATGAATCAGCCTCTGTAACCTGCACTTCAGCACATCACAAGAAAAATGATATTTTCCACTGTTCTTGATTCCAGTCTGTAACTCAATTCCGGGTATCTATTATTCTCTATATAAACCCACTGAACCCCTCGATTAGATTGCAGTCTGTAACTCAATCCCAGGTATTTATTATTCTATATATAAACCCCCTGAACCCCTCGATTAGATACCAGTCTGTAACTCAATCCCGGGTATCGATTATTCTATATATAAACTCCCCGAACCCCTCGATTAGATTGCAGTCTGTAACTCAATCCCGGGTATCTATGATTCTATATATAAACCCCCTGATCGCTTCGATTAGATTCGAGTCTGTAATTCAATCCCGGGTATCGATAATTCTATATATAAACCCCCTGCACCCCTTAATTAAATTCCAGCCTGTAACTCAATCCCGGGTATCTATGATTCTGTATATATACCCCCGGAAGCACTCGATTAGATTCCTGTCTGTAACTCACTCCCGGGTATCGATTATTCTATATATAAACCCCCTGAAACCCTCGATTAGATTCCAGTCTGTAACTCACTCCCGGGTGTCTGTTATTCTGTATATAAAACCACTGCACCCTTCAATTAGATTCCAGTCTGTAACTCTCTCCCGTTATCTATTATTCTATATATAAACCCCTCATTCCCCTCGATGAGATTCCGTTCTTTAACTCACTCCCGGATATCTTTTATTCGATATTTGTTATATCTACATGATTTATATATAAACCACCCCGAACCCCTCGATTAAATTTCAGCCCGTAACTCACTCCCGGGCATCTGTTAATCTATATATAAACCACCCCAAACCCCTCCGTTAGATTCCTGTCTGTAACTCACTCCCGGGAATCTGTTATTCAATATAAAGACCACCCCAAACCCCTCGATTTGATTCCAGTCTGTAACTCATTTCCGTCTAACTGTTATTCTGTATATAAATGTCCCAAACCGCTCGACTAGATTTCAGTCTGTTACTCATTCCCGGGCTTCTGTTAATCTATATATATTATATTCATATGATTTATATATAAACACCCCGAACCCATCGATTTGTTTCCAGTCTGTAACTCACTCCCGGGTATCTGTTATTCTATACCTAAATTCCCCAAAGCCCTCGATTAGATTCCAGTCTGTAACTCACTCTCGGGTAACTGTTATTCTATATATAAATCCCTCAAACCCCTCGATTTGATTCCAGTCTGTAACTCACTCCCGGGTATCTGTTATTCTAAATATAACCCCCCTGAACCCCTCGATTAGATTCCAGTCTGTAAATCACTCCCGGGTATCTGTTATTCTATATATAATCCACCCCGAATCTCTCGATTAGATTCCAGTCTGTAACTCACTCCCGGGTATCTGTTATTCTGTATATAAACCACCCCGAACCCCTCGATTAGATTCCAGTCTTTAACTCAATCCATGGTATCTATTATTCTATATATAAACCCCACAAACCCCACGATTAGAATCCAGTCTGCAACGCACTCCCGGGTATCTGTTATTCTATATATAAAATACCAGGAACCCCTCGATTAGATTCCAGCACTTCCTCATCACAAGTTGGAGAAGGGGTCTCCCCCCATTTTAAAGTTGGTTAAAGGCTCTCCCGCCAATTTTAAGATGGAGAAGGGATGTCTCACAGGATATTGTCCTTTACACTCAATAATGTTAACACATTTTTGAATATTTTCAGTTTCGCACAACACTTTCTCATTCTCTCATCCTGTCTCGTTCCTTCTCTCCCTCTCCCACCCCATCTCTCTGCCACTCTATACATTTCTCTGTTTCTCTCTCACACCACATATCTTTACCCTACACTCGCTCCCCTCTCTTCATCTCTCTCTCTCAACTCATCCCTTTTTTATCGCTTGATCTCCTCTCTCTATCTCACTCACTTACCCAGCTCTCTATCCCTCTCTCCCTACCTCTCTTCCTCTGAGAATCTAGTCTACAAACACCAGGCAGCCATTTCAGGTTTGTTCACAGTGGCCATTTTATGTCCCCACAGCAATGGGACACTTAGGACAGAGTTGACTCATGTAACTTTAGTATTTTACACGAATCAGAGACACAGGTATGGAGACATAAATTCCACGTGTATTCCCTGGAATATTGAAGGATCCGGGCGTTCACTCCCACACTTTGCTGCTGTGAATTTGAATTCTGAATTTTCTAAAACTGAATCTGGAAGTAAAAACCCCCGGGATAGAATGATTCACATTCTTTCTGCTGCTGCAAAGCCAGTGTCTGTGTCTGTTTCTCAGTATTTATTAACAATTTAAGATAATAGTTTAAAATGCCACAAGTTTGCCATAATGTCTGGAAAGAGGGTTGAAACAGAGGGGCTGAGGTAGCAAAACAAGAGGAGGGGGTGTGAATAGACACAGGATCTGGGGGTCTCCAATGTGTAGACTCTGCCCAGCTCCCAGTCACATCTTTTAGAAAAGGCTGAATTGTGAAAATGAATCCAGGGACAGTGAAGCAAGTGACTCACTAACAATGAGAGCATTTTTAACATTCATTCATTCACTGCAAAGCTCTCAGTCTTTCTGAGGTTCTGAAGGGGTCGGGGGTCATCACTGTCTTAGTCCCTTTCCAACTTGCTGCCTCTCTCTCTCTGTGTAAATATTGCCCCATTGAAAAAGTGCTGAGCAGAGCTGACTGCACCCTGTGGGATCTTGCCGTGCCCAAATTCCCTGCAGTGTTTCATACTGTGCCACAACCAGTTAATTTATTTAAAAGTGCTGATTGGACTCATTTCTTGTCCCTCAGGAGCCCTTTACCAAGTCCTAACTGTGAGAGTGTGTAAAAGTTTGTGCTAATTCCTGAATAATGCTGGTGTTTTAGGCAGGGCGATGAATTGGGAGGTGGAACAGTCATTTGAATTCAGTCTCTCTAGGATGTGTCCCTACGTTACAACAGAGAGAGAGGGGGGAGATTGAGGGGAACAGGAAAAGACAGTGAAACAGAGGCAGGGGGTTGGGGGTGAGGAAGAGACACAGGGTCCGGAGGGGTTTAGGGTGGGTCTCCAGTGTGGAGTCAGTGCCCAGCTCCCAGTCTCTGCAGAAAAGCGTCAGTCACACCCTCCCGGGGACGCCTGGTTTGTAAAAATCGATACTGGGACGGAGATTTCAAAAAGTCTCCCCCAGGAAGCAGCAGCTTGTTCCCGGTTTGAAGAGAAGGAGTTTAGGCCTTTCTGGGGATGTGTACGGACTCAGAGCACACATGGTGCCCGGGGTGGGTGAGAGGGGGAAGAGGGAGGGTTACAGCAGGCATGAGGCTGGGGAAGGAAATGTGTCTCCCTGTTCCCATCCGGATAGCATTACATTGCTGCTGTGGGATCCCCCTGTGCAGAAACATCCTGCAGCTTTTCCTGAACTGCAAGAGGGAACACACGACGTTTCTGGGGGAGAAGGTGGAATTTCCCTGTCTCTGTCACTCCAGCTTTCGCTCTACCTCTCTCTTTCCAGACAGGACCCCTTGCTGATCATTTCCACTGAGGGTTAATAACAGGACAGGACCCCTTGCTGCTCCTCTCCACTGAGGGTTAACCCCAGGACAGGCATGGTTTCAACAAGGGCCTATCATTACTTTTGGTTTAATAATAAATCTATATTTCTTTCCCCTGTTGGTTGTGTTACTCCAGTTCCAAACCCTGATCTCACACAAACCCCCAAAACACTGGCAGTAATCACAGTCCCCAACCCACTCTCCCTCTCACCCCAACCCACTCTCCCTCTCACCCCAACCCACTCTCCCTCTCAGCCCAACCCACTCTCCCTCTCACCCCAACCCACTCTCCCTCTCACCCCAACCCACTCTCCCTCTCACCCCAACCCACTCTCCCTCTCATCCCATTCCACTCTCCCTATCACCCCAACCCACTCTCCCTCTCACCCCAACCCACTCTCCCTCTCACCCCAACCCACTCTCCCTCTCACCCCAACCCACTCTCCCTCTCACCCCAACCCACTCTCCCTCTCACCCCAACCCACTCTCCCTCTAACCCCAACACACTCTCCCTCTCACCCCAACCCACTCTCCCTCTCACTCCAACCCTCTCTCCCTCTCACCCCAACACACTCTCCCTCTCAGCCCAACCCACTCTCCCTCTCACCCCAACCCAGTCTCCCTCTCAGCCCAACCCACTCTCCCTCTCACCCCAACCCACTCTCCCTATCACCCCAACCCTCTCACACCAACCCACTCTCCCTATCACCACTCCCTGTCCTGGGAGTGTTTGATGGGGACAGTATAGAGGGAGCTTTACACTGTATCTAACCCTGTCCTGTTCCTGTCCTGGGAGTGTTTGATGGGGACAGGTTAGATGGAGATTTACTCTGTATCTAACACCGTGCTGTACCTTCCCTGGGAGTGTATGATGGGCTCAGTATAGAGGGAGTTTACTCTGTATCTAACCCCGTGCTGTACCAGTCCTGGGAGTGTTTGATGGGGACAGTATAGAGGGAGATTTACTCTGTATATAACCCTGAGCTGTACCAGTCTTGGGAGTGTTTGATGGAGGCAATGTAGAGGGAGCTTTACTCTGTATCTAACCCCGTTCTGTACCTGCCCTGGGGGTGTTTGATGGGGACGGTGTAGAGGGAGATTTACTCTGTATCTAACCCTGTCCTTTATCTGCCCTGTGAGTGCTTGATGGGAACAGTGTAAAGGGAGCTTTACTCTCTATCTAACCCTGTGCTGCACCAGTCCTGGGAGTGTTTGATGGGGACAGGTTAGAGGGAAATTTACTCTGCATTTAACGCTGTGCTGTACCTGTCCTGGGAGTGTTTGATGGGCACAGTGTAGCGGGAGCTTTACTCTGTATCTAACCCCGTGCTGTACCAGTCCTGGGAGTGTTTGATGGGGACAGTATAGAGGGAGATTTACTCTGTATCTAACCCTGAGCTGTACCAGTCCTGGGAGTGTTTGATGGAGACAGTGTAGAGGGAGCTTTAATCTGTATCGAACCCCGTGCTGTACATGCCCTGGGAGTGTATGATGGCCACAGTGCAGAGGGAGCTTTACTCTGTATCTAACCCTGTTCTGTTCCTGTCCTGGGAGTGTTTGATGGGGACAGTATAGAGGGAGCTTTAATCTTTTTCTAACCCTGTCCAGTTCCTGTCCAGGGAGTGTTTGATGGGGACAGTATACAGGGAGCTTTACTCTGTATTAAAACCAGTACTGTACCTGCCCTGGGAGTTTTTGATGGGGACGGTGTAGAGGGAGCTTTACTCTGTATCTAACCTCGTGCTTTATCTGTCCTGGGAGTGTTTGATGGGGACAGTTTAGTGGGAGATTTACTCTGCATATTATCCCATGCTGTACCTGTCCTGGGAGTGTTTGATGGGGACAGTGTAGAGGGAGCTTTATTCTGTATCTAACCCCGTGCTGTACCTGCCCTGAGAGTGTTTGATGGGCACAGTGTAGAGGGAGCTTTACTCTGTATCTAACCCCGTGCTGTACCTGTCCAGTGAGTGTTTGATGGGGACAGAATCGAGGGAGATTAACTCAGTATCTAGACCCGTGCTGTACCTGCCCTAGGAGTGTTTGATGGGGACAGTGTAGAGGGAGCTTTACTCTGTATCTAACACCTTGCTGTACCTGTCCTGGGAGTGTTTGATGGGGTTTGATGGGGACAGTATCGAGGGAGCTTTACTCTGTATCTAACCCCGTGCTGTTCCTATCCTGGGAGAGTTCGATGGGGACAGTATCGATGGAGCTTTGCTCTGTATCTAACCCAGTGCTTTACCTGCCCTGGGAGTGTTTGATTGGGAAAGTGAAGAGGTAGCTTTATTCTGTATCTAACCCTGTCCTGTTCCTGTCCTGGGAGTTTTTGATGGGGACCGTATAGAGGGAGCTTTACACTGTATCTAAGACTGTCCTGGTCCTGTCCTGGGAGTGTTTAATGGGGACAGTGTAGAGGGAGCTTTACTCTGTATCTAACCCTGCCCTGTTCCTGTCCTGGGAATGTTTGATGGGGACAGTGTAGAGGGAGCTTTACACTGTATCTAACCCCGTGCTGAACCTGTCCTGGGAGTGTTGGATGTGGAAAGTATAGAGGGAGCTTTACTCTGTATCTAACCCCGTGCTGTACGTGCCCGGAAGTTGTTTGATGGGGACAGGTTAGAGGGAGTTTACTCTGTATCTAACCCCGTGCTGTACCAGTCCTGGGTGTGTTTGATGGGGACAGGTTAGATGGAGATTTACTCTGTATCTAACACCGTTCTGTACCTGCCCTGGGAGTGTTTGATGGGCACAGTGTAGGGGGAGCTTTTCTCTGTATGGAACCCCGTGCTGTACCAGTCCTGGGAGTGTTTGATGGTGACAGTATAGAGGGAGATTTACTCTGTATTTAACCCCGTGCTGTACATGCCCTGGGAGTGTATGATGGCCACGGTGTAGGGGTAGCTTTACTCTGTATCTAACCCGGTGCTGTACCAGTCCTGGGAGTGTTTGATGGGGAGAGAATAGAGGGAGGTTTACACTGTATCTAACCCTGTGCTGTACCGGACATGGGAGTGTTTGATGGAGACAGTGTAGAGGGAGCTTTACTCTGTATCTAACCCAGTGCTTTTCCTGCCCTGGGAGTGTTTGATGGGGAAAGTGTAGAGGTAGCTTTGCTCTGTATCTAACCCAGTGCTTTTCCTGCCCTGGGAGTGTTTGATGGGGAAAGTGTAGAGGTAGCTTTACTCTGTATCTAACCCTGTCCTGTTCCTGTCCTGGGAGTGTTTGATGGGGACTGTATCGAATGAGCATAACTCTGTATCTAAGCCTGTTCTGTTCGTGTCCAGGGAGTTTTTGATGGGGACAGTGCAGAGGGAGCTTTACTCTGTATCTAAACCAGTGCTGTACCTGGCCTGGGAGTGTTTGATGGGGACAGTATAGAGGGAGCTTTACTCTGTATCTAACCCCGTGCTGTACCTTCCCTGGGAGTGTTTGATGGGGACGGTGCAGAGGGAGCTTTACTCTCTATCTAACCCCGTGCTGTACCTGTCCTGGGAGGGTTTGATTGGGACAGTTTAGAGGGAGCTTTATTCTGTATATAACCCTGTCCTATACCTGCCCTGGGAGTGCTTCAGGGGAAAGTGTAGAGGGAGCTTTAAACTGTATCTTACCCTGGGAAGTACCAGTCCTGGGAGTGTTTGATGGGGACAGGTTAGCGGGAGCGTTACTCTGTATTTAACTCCGTGCTGTACCTGCCCTGGGAGTGTATGATGGGCACAGTGTAGCGGGAGATTTACTCTGTATCTTACCCCGTGCTGTACCTGCCCTGGGAGTGTATGATGGTCACAGTGTAGGGGGAGATTTACTCTGTATCTAACCCCGTGCTGTCCCTGTACTGGTAGTGTTTGATTGGGACAGTATAGAGGGAGGTTTTTTCTGTATCTAACCCTGAGCTGTACCAGTCCTGGGAGTGTTTGATGTAGACAGTGTATAGGGAATTTTATTCTGTATCTAACCCCGTGCTGTACCTGCCCTGGGAGTGTATGATGTCCACAGTGTAGGGGGAGCTTTACTCGGTATTTAACCCCGTGCTGTACCAGTCCTGGGAGTGTTTGATGGGGAGAGTATAGAGGGAGGTTTACTCTGTATCTAACCCTGTCCTGTTCCTGTCCAGGAGTGTTTGATTGGGACAGTGCAGAGGGAGCTTTACTCTGTGTCTAACCCCGTGTTGTACCTGTCCTGGGAGTGGTTGATGGGGACAGTATAGAGGGAGCTATACTCTATATCTACCCCGTGCTGTACCTGTCCTGGGAATGTTTCATGGGTACAGTATCGATGGATCTTTACTCTGTATCTAACCCCGTGCTGTACCTGTCCTGGGAGTGTTTGATATGGACAGTATCGAGGGAGCTTTACTTTGTATCTAACCCCGTGCTTACCTGTCTTGGAAGTGCTTGATGGGGACAGTGTGGAGGGAGCTTTACTCTGTATCTAACCCCGTGCTGTACCTGTCCTGGGAGTGCTTGATGGGGACAGTATCGATTGAGCGTTATCCGTATCTAACCCCGTGCTGTACCTGTCCTTGGAGTGTTTGATGGGGACAGTATCGAGGGAGCTTTACTCTGTATCTAACCCTGTGCTGTACCTGTCCTGGGAGTGTTTGATGGGGACAGTATCGAGGGAGCTTTACTCTGAACCTAGCCCTTGCTGCATCCTTTCTGGGAGTGTTTGTTGGCAACATTCTCGCCCAAAACAAAAACAATCCACAAATCAGGCCTAATAAATTGAACATCAGTTTCCTTGTTTGATTCTCCCTGGTCTGTTCTGATTCTCTGAAAGATTCCTCGTGTTTACCCTCCACATGAGCAGTCATCCTAATCCCGTCTACCTGTCCTGCTCCCAACACGGCATCCGACTACAATAAGGCCAGTGATACAGGAGCGTCTCAGCGAGTGAGACAGGTGAGTCTTGAACCTGACCTGGGTGTATGTGAGTGACCCGGGTTAATCCGACACTCCAGGGACAGTTTAGAAAGTTCGAGTGCATCACAGCTTTGCCAGAATGAGACCTGGATTCCAAGGGTTAAATTGCAAAGTGAGATTGCACAAACTCGGGTTGTATTCCCTGAAATTTAGTAGCATCAGGGGTGACTTGATCAAATTGTCAAATCCTGAGAGGAACTGGTTGGGGAGATTAGGGGAATGTATGAGCTCTTGTCCTGAGTAACAAGCTTTGTGAAGCATCTTAACGAATCCCTTTTGAACAGACAAGTATCCTCCTGTCACTACAGGTTACTTGTATGTTGCAAAGTTATTCTGATAATTTTCATCCCACAGAGTCAAAATTTCTGCGATTCTGTGACTGAGTCAGAACTTCAAATAGTTCAGATTCACTGTTTAAAATAAGCAGTCACTTTTCTGTGGTGGTTTTTGAGATTGAGTATGGATCTCAGAATATGTCAGTGGAAGGGAGTTTCTACATAGATAGGAAATGGGATTGATGAATAAAGGTGCAGGATTTTGATCACTGCAAAAGATTGATTCTGTTGCAGTTTCCCAGGAGTTTACATTTTCATGGGAAAGGGATGATTATCCAATGTCAACAATTCAATTTCTTCAGACAAGTGAAAACGCAAGAGAAAGAGGGAATATACCAACACTGGAACAAACAGGCAACTGTATGAGGAAGGTTTCAATTCTCTGCATGTTTTAAAGTGAATTCCTGAGCTAAAGATTGAAATAAACAGGAGTTTAAATCTCACACTGGGATGCCATACAATTTGAGTCCTGTTATCCGAAAATTAAAAATAAAAATCTACAATTAGCTGGAGCTGGAAATCTGTCAGTTGATGAATGTTGTCTTGAAAATTTCACCCTGAATAGTGTGAGCCTTAGTATTGTGGAAACGTGTGAAGAAAGTGTTTGCATTCACACATTCCTTCATTGTGAAATGTAAGTTAGCTTTGAAACAATAGGATGTAGGGCCAGGGAGTCTGAATGGACAAAAGGATTTGGATGATTAAAGAGTGAATTTTAATGATGTCCTTTGAAGGAGCCGTTTACTGTAAATGTCCTAAGACAATGAAATGCTTCAAAGGAAATATCCCGATTGACAGAAATGGTTCCCCAATGTCTGAAACATTTCCCAAGTCTTCAGAGACATGAAGGGGGCGGACATATTGTAAGATACAGATCATGAGGTGCTAGAGAATCACAGAATTGAAGTTGTGGGGCCCTCTCCTGTTTCAGAATGTCAGTTTTGATGTTTAACTCTGTGAAACTTGGTTAATGATTCTTAAAGCAGAAAGTTCCAATCCAATCTGTAACCTGCACTTCAAATTCCAAAGAGATATGTACACCTTAAGTGAATGAGTGAAATAGTGAAAGATGGATTTCATTATAGGCAAATGTGTGGCTGCCCTCTTTAAAAAGGATGGAACAGGTTACATTATAAATGGTGAAAAGCTGCAAACAGTGAGGGTCCAAAGAGTCCCTATCCATTTGTGTCAAGACTAAGAAAACATCAAACAGTTCCAATGAGAAATTAAATTTGATATTTGGGATAAAGCTGGTTAAAAACTCACACTACCCATTCCGTGAATCAGCCTCTGTAACCTGCACTACAGCACATCACAAGATAAATGATATTTTCAACTGTTCTTGATTCCAGTCTGTAACTCAATCCCGGGTATCTATTATTCTCTATATAAACCCCCTGCACCCCTCAATTAGATTCCAGTCTGTAACTCACTCCCGGGTATCTATTATTCTCTATATAAACCCACTGAACCCCTCGATTAGATTGCAGTCTGTAACTCAATCCCAGGTATTTATTATTCTATATATAAACCCCCTGAACCCCTCGATTAGATTCCAGTCTGTAACTCAATCCCGGGTATCTATGATTCTATATATAAACCCCCTGATCCCTTCGATTAGATTCGAGTCTGTAACTCAATCCCGGGTATCGATAATTCTATATATAAACCCCCTGCACCCCTTAATTAAATTCCAGCCTGTAACTCAATCCCGGGTATCGATTATTCTATATATAAACCCCCAGAAACCCTCGATTAGATTCCACTCTGTAACTCACTCCCGGGTATCTATTATTCTGTATATAAAACCACTGCACCCTTCAATTAGATTCCAGTCTGTAACTCTCTCCCGTTATCTATTATTCTATATATAAACCCCTCATTCCCCTCGATGAGATTCCGTTATTTAACTCACTCCCGGATATCTTTTATTCGATATATATTATATCTACATGATTTATATATAAACCACCCCGAACCCCTCGATTAAATTTCAGCCCATAACTCACTCCCGGGCATCTGTTAATCTATATATAAACCACCCCAAACCCCTCCGTTAGATTCCTGCCTGTAACTCACTCCCGGGTATCTGTTATTCTATATATAAACCACCCCAAACCCCTCCGTTAGATTCCTGCCTGTAACTCACTCCCGGATATCTGTTATTCTATATTTAAACCACCCCGAATGCCTCGATTAAATTCCAGTCTGTAACTCACTCCCTGGTGTTTGTTATTCTATATATAAACCCCACAAACCCCTCGATTAGATTCCAGTCTGTAACTCACTCCCTGGTGTTTGTTATTCTATATATAAACCCCACAAACCCCACGATTAGATTCCAGTCTGTAACTCAATCCCGGGAATCTGTTATTCTATATATAAACCACCCCGAACCCCTCGATTAGATTCCAGCACTTCCACATCACAAGTTGAGGAAGGGGTGTCCCCCCATTTTAAAGTTGGTTAAAGGCTGTCCCGCCAATTTTAAGATGGAGAAGGGATATCTCACAGGATATTGTCCTGTACACTCAATAATGTTAACACATTTTTGAACATTTTCAGTTTCCCCCTACACTTTCTCATTCTCTCATCCTGTCTCGTTCCTTCTCTCCCTCTCCCACCCCATCTCTCTGCCACTCTATATATTTCTCTGTTTCTCTCTCTCACCCCATATCTTTACCCTACACTCGCTCCCCTCTCTTCATCTCTCTCTCTCAACTCATCCCTTTTTTATCGCTTGATCTCCTCTCTCTATCTCACTCACTTACCCAGCTCTCTATCCCTCTCTCCCTACCTCTCTTCCTCTGAGAATCTAGTCTACAAACACCAGGCAGCCATTTTAGGTTTGTTCACAGTGGCCATTTGATGTCCCCACAGCAATGGGACACTTAGGACAGAGTTGACTCATGTAACATTAGTATTTTAAACGTGACAGAGACACAGGTATGGAGACATAAATTCCACGTGTATTCCCTGGAATTGTAGAGGATCCGGACGTTCACTCCCACACTTTGCTGCTGTGAATTTGAATTCTGAATTTTCTAAAACTGAATCTGGAAGTAAAAACCCCCGGGATAGAATGATTCACATTCTTTCTGCTGCTGCAAAGCCCGTGTCTGTGTCTGTTTCTCAGTATTTATTAACAATTTAAGATAATAGTTTAGAATGCCACAAGTTTGCCATAATGTCTGGAAAGAGGGTTGAAACAGAGGGGCTGAGGTAGCAAAACAAGAGGAGGGGGTGTGAATAGACACAGGATCTGGGGGTCTCCAATGTGTAGACTCTGCCCAGCTCCCAGTCACATCTTTTAGAAATGGCCGAATTGCGAAAATGAATCCAGGGACAGTAAAGGAAGTGACTCACTAACAATGAGAGCATTTTAAAGATTCATTCATTCACTGCAAAGCGCTCAGTGTTTCTGAGGTTCTGAAGGGGTCGGGGGTCTTCACTGTACGTGTCCTGGGAGTGTTTGATGGTGACAGTGTAGAGGGAGCTATACTCTGTATCTAACCCTGTGCTTTACCTGCCCTGGGAGTGTTTGATGGGGACGGCGTAGAGGGAGATTTACTCTGAATCTAACCCTGTGCTGTACCTGTCTTTGGAGTGTTTGATTGGGACAGTATAGAGGGAGCTTTACTCTGTATCTAACCCCGTGCTGTACTTGCCCTGGGAGTGTTTGATGGGGACAGTGCAGAGGAAGCTTTATTCTGTATCTAAACCCGTGCTGTACCTGCCCTGGGAGTGTTTGATGGTCACAGTGTAGAGGGAGCTTTATTCTTTATCTAAAACCATGCTGTACCAGTCCTGGGACTGTTTGATGGGGACAGTGTAGAGGTAGCTTTGCTTTGTATCTAACCCCCTGCTGTACCTGAGCTGGGAGTGTTTGATGGGGACGGTGTAGAGGAAGCTTTACTCTGTATCTAACACAGTGCTGTACCTGCCCTGGAATGTTTGATGGGAACAGTGTAGAGGGAGCTTTACTCTGTATCTAAACCCGTGCTGTACCTGTCCTGCGAGTGTTTGATGGGGACAGTATCGAGGGAGCTTTACTCCTTATATAACCATGTCCTGTTCCAGTCCTGGGAGTATTTGATGGGGACAGTGTAGAGGCAGCTTAGCTCTATATCTATCCCAGTGCTGTACCTGTCCATGGAGGGTTTGATGGGGACAGTGTATAGGGAGCTTTACTCTGTATCTAACCCCGTGCTTTACCTATCCTGGGAGTGTTTCATGGGGACAGTGTAGAGGAAGATTTACTCTGTATCTAACCCTTTGCTGTACCTGTCCTGGGAGTGTTTGATGGGGACAGTATAGAGGGAGCTTTACTCTGTATCTAACCTCGTGCTGTACGTGCCCTGGGAGTGTTTGATGGGGACAGTGCAGAGGGAGCTTTATTCTGTATCTAAACCCGTGCTTTCCCTGCCCTGGGAGTTTTTGATGGGGACAGTGTAGACGGAGCTTAACTCTGTATGTAATCCCGTGCTGTACCTGTCCTGGGATTGTTTGATGATGACAGTATCGAGGGAGCTTTAATCTGTATCTAGCCCCGTGCTGTACCTGCCCTGGGAGTGTTTGATGGGGACAGTGTAGAGGGAGCTTTACTCTGTATCTTACCCTGTGCTGTAGCAGTCCTGGGAGTGTTTGATGGGGAAAGTGTAGAGGTAGCTTTACTCTGTATCTAACCCTGTCCTGTTCCTGTCCTGGGGATGTTTGATGGGGACAGTATAGAGGGAGCTTTACTCTGTATCTAACCCTGTTCTGATCCTGTCAAGGGAGTGTTTCGTGGGAACAGTGCAGAGGGAGCTTTACTCTGTATCTAACCCTGTGCTGTACCTGTCCTGGGAGTTTTTGATGGGGACAGTATAGATGGAGCTATACTCTGTATCTAACCCAGTGCTGTACTTGCCCTGGGAGTGTTTGATGATGACAGTGCAGTGGGACCTTTATTCTGTATTTAAACCCGTGCTGTACCTGTCCTGGGAGTGTTTGATGGGGACAGTGTAGAGGAAGTTTTACTCTGTATCTAACCCCGTAATGTACCTGCACTGGGAGTGTTTGATGGGGACGGTGTAGCGGGAGCTTTACTCTGTATCTAACCCCGTGCTGTACCTGTCCTGTGAGGGTTTGATGGGGACAGTTTAGAGTGAGCTTTACTCTGTATATAACCCTGTCTTGTACCTGCCCTGGGAGTGCTTCATGGGGACCGTGTAGAGGGAGCTTTACTCTGAATCTTACCCCGGGCAGCACCAGTCCTGGGAGTTTTAGATGGGGACAGGTTAGAGGGAGATTTACTCTGTATCTAACCCTGTGCTGTAACTGCCGTGGGAGTGTATGATGGGCACAGTGTAGGGGGAGTTTTTCTCTGTTTCTAACACCGGGCTGTACTAGTCCTGGGAGTGTTTGATGGGTAAAGTATCGAGGGAGCTTTACTCTGTATCTAACCCCGTGCTGTACCTGTACTGGGAGTGTTTGATGGGGACAGTATCGAGGGAGCTTTACTCTGTATCTAACCCCGTGCTGTACCTGTCCTGGGAGTGTTTGATGGGTACAGTAGCGAGGGAGCTTTACTCTGTATCTAACCGTGTGGTGTACCTGTACTGGGAACTTTAGTTGGATACATTATCAAGTGAAATTTTCTCTGCATCTAACCCCGTGCTGTACCTGTCCTGGGAGTGTTTGATGGGGACAGTATCGAGGAAGTTTAACTCTGTACCTATCCCCGTGCTGAACCTGTCCTGGGAGTGTTGGATGGGCACAGTATTGAGGGGGCTTTACTCTGTATCTAACCCCGTGCTGTACCTGTCCTGGGAGTTTTTGATGGGGACGGTGTAGAGGAAGCTTTACTCTGTATCTAACACAGTGCTGTACCTGCCCTTGGATGTTTGATGGGAACAGTGTAGAGGGAGCTTTACTCTGTATCTAAACCCGTGCTGTACCTGTCCTGCGAGTGTTTGATGGGGACAGTATCGAGGGAGCTTTAATCCTTATCTAACCATGTCCTGTTCCAGTCCTGGGAGTGTTTGATGGGGACAGTGTAGAGGGAGCTTTACTCTGTATCTATCCCAGTGCTGTACCTGTCCATGGAGGGTTTGATGGGGAAAGTGTAGAGGGAGCTTTACTCTGTATCTAACCCCGTGCTTTACCTATCCTGGGAGTGTTTCATGGGAGCAGTGTAGAGGAAGCTTTAATCCGTATCTAACCCTTTGCTGTACCTGTCCTGGGAGTGTTTGATGGGGACAGTATAGAGGGAGCTTAACTCTGTATCTAACCTCGTGCTGTACGTGCCCTGGGAGTGTTTGATGGGGACAGTGCAGAGGGAGATTTATTCTGTATCTAAACCCGTGCTGTCCCTGCCCTGGGAGTGTTTGATGGGGACGGTGTAAAGGAAGTTTTACTCTGTATCTAACCCCGTAATGTACCTGTCCTGGGAGTGTCTGATGGGGACGTTGTAAAGGGAGCTTTACTCTGTATCTAACCCCGTGCTGTACCTGTCCTGGGAGGGTTTGATGGGGAGAGTTTAGAGGTAGCTTTACTCTGTATATAAACCTGTCCTGTACCTGCCCTGGGAGTGCTTCATGTGGACAGTGTAGAGGGAACTTTACTCTGAATCTTACCCCGGGCAGTACCAGTCCTGGGAGTGTTTGATGGGGACAGGTTAGAGGGAGATTTACTCTGTATCTAACCCCGTGCTGTGCCAGTCATGTGAGTGTTTGATGGGGAGAGTATAGAGGGAGATTTACACTGTATCTAACCCTGTGCTGTAGGGGACCTGGGAGTGCTTGATGGGGACAGTGTAGAGGGAGCTTTACTCTGTATCTAACCCAATGCTTTTCCTGACATGGGAGTGTTTGATGGGGAAAGTGTAGAGGTAGCTTTACTCAGTATCTAACCCTGTCCTGTTCCTGTCCTGGGAGTGTTTTATGGGGACAGTATAGAGGGAGATTTACTCTGTATCTAACCCTGTTCTGTTCCTGTCCAGGGAGTGTTTTATGGGAACAGTGCAGAGGGAGCTTCACCTTGTATCAAACCCTGTGCTGTACCTGTCCTGGGAGTGTTTGATGGGGACAGTATAGAGGGAGCTTTACTCTGTATCTAACCCAGTGTTGTACGTGCCCTGGGAGTGTTTGATGATGACAGTGCAGTGGGACCTTTATTCTGTATCTAACCCTATGCTGTAGCAGTCCTGGGTGTGTTTGATGGGGAAAGTGTAGAGGTAACTTTACTCTGTATCTAACCCTGTCCTGTTCCTGTCCTGGGAGTGTTTGATGGAGACAGTGTAGAGGGAGCTTTACTCTGTATCTAACCCTGTCCTGTTCCAGTCCTGGGAGTGTTTGATGGGGAAAGTGTAGAGGTAGCTTTATTCTGTATCTAACCCTGTCCTGTTCCTGTCCTGGGAGTGTTTGATGGGGACAGTATCGAGGGAGCTTTACTCTGTATCTAACCCTGTTCTGCTCCTGTCCAGGGAGTGTTTGATGGGGACAGTGCAGAGGGAGCTTTACTCTGTATCTAACCCCTTGCAGTACCAGACCTGGGAGTGTTTGATGGGGACAGTGCAGAGGAAGTTTTACTCTGTATCTTACCCCGTAATGTACCTGCAATGTGAGTGTTTGATGGGGACGGTGTAGAGGGAGCTTCACTCTGTATCTAACCATGTGCTGTACCTGTACTGGGAATTTTAGATGGATACATTATAGAGTGAAATTTTCTCTGCATCTAACCCCGTGCTGTACCTGTCCTGGGAGTGTTTGATGGTGACAGTATCGAGGAAGTTTAACTCTGTACCTAACCACGTGCTGTACCTGTCCTGGGAGAGTTTGATGGGGACAGTGTAGAGAAAGCTTTACTCTGTATCAAACCCTCTACTGTATCTGCCCTGGGATTGTTTGATGGGGACGGTGTAAGGTAGATTTACTCTGCATCTAACTCTGTCCTGTACCTGCCCTGTGAGTGCTTGATGGGGACAGTGAAGACTGAGCTTTACTCTGTATCTAACTCTGTGCTGCACCAGTCCTGGGAGTGTTTGATGGGGACAGCTTAGAGGGAAATTTAGACAGTATCTAACCCCGTGCTGTACTTTCCCTGGGAGTGTACGATGGGCACAGTGTGGGGGGAGCTTTACTCTGTATCTAACCCCGTGCTGTACCAGTCATGGGAGTGTTTGATGGGGACAGTATAGCGGGAGCTTTACTCTGTATCTAACCCCGTGCTGTACCAGTCCTGGGAGTGTTTGATGGCGATAGTGTAGAGGGAGCTTTACTCTGTATCTAACCCCTTGCTGTAACAGTCCTGGGAGTGTTTGATGGGGAAAGTATAGAGGGAGTTTTACACTGTATCTAACCCTGTGCTGTACCGGACCTGGGAGTGTTTGATGGGGACAGTGTAGAGGGAGCTTTACTTTGTATCTAACCGCGTGCTGTACATGTCTTGGGAGTTTTTGATGTGGACAGATTAGAGGGAAATTTACTCGGTATCTAAACCCCGTGCTGTACCAGTCCTGGGAGTGTTTGATGGAGAGAGTGTAGAGGGAGGTTTACACTGTATCTAACCCTGTGCTGTAGGGGACCTGGGATTGTTTGATGGAGTCAGTGTAGAGGGAGCTTTACTCTGTATCTAACCCAGTGCATTTCCTGCCCTGGGAGTGTTTGATGGGGAAAGTGTAGAGGTAGCTTTACACTGTATCTGACCCTGTCTTGTTCCCGTCGTGGGAGTGTTTGATGGGGACAGTATAGAGGGAGCTTTACTCTGTATCTAAACCAGTTCTGTTCCTGTCCAGGGAGTGTTTGAAGGGGACAGTGCAGAGGGAGCTTTACTCTGTATCTAACCCTGTGCTGTACCTGTCCTGGGAGTGTTTGATGGGGACAGTATAGAGCTACCTTTACTCTGTATGTAACCCAGTGCTGTACTAGCCCTGGGAGTGTTTGATGATGACAGTGCAGTATGACCTTTATTCTGTATATAAACCCGTGCTGTACCTGGCCTGGGAGTGTTTGATGGGGACGGTATAGTGGGAGATTTACTCTGTATCTAACACCGTGCTGTACCTGTCCTGGGAGGGTTTGATGGGGAAGTTTAGAGAGAGCTTTACACTGTATCTAACCCCGTGCTGTACCAGTCTTGTGAGAGTTTGATGGGGAGAGTATAGATGGAGGTTTACCCTGTATCTAACCCTGTGCTGTAGCGGACCTGGTAGTGTTTGATGGAGACAGTGTAGAGGGAGCTTTACTCTGTATCTAACCCGATGCTTTTCCTGCCCTGGGAGTGTTTCATGGGGAAAGTGTAGAGGGAGCTTTACTCTGTATCTAACCCTCTTCTGTTCTTGTCCAGGGAGTGTTTTATGGGAACAGTATTGAGGGAGCTTTACTCTGTATCTAACCCAGTGCTGTACGTGCCCTGGGAGTGTTTGATGATGACAGTGCAGTGGGACCTTTATTCAGTATCTAAATCCGTGCTGTAACAGGCCTGGGAGTTTTTGATGGGAACGGTGTAGTGGGATATTTACTTTGTATCTAACACCTTGCTGTACCTGTCCTGGGAGTGTTTGATGGGGACAGTGTAGAGGAAGTTTTACTCTGTATGTAACCCCGTAATGTAACTGCACTGTGAGTGTTTGATGGGGATGGTGTAGAGGGAGCTTTACTCTCTATCTAACCCCGTGCTGTACCTGTCCTGGGAGGGTTTGATGGGGACAGTTTAGAGTGAGCTTTACTCTGTATATAACCCTGTCCTGTAGCAGCCCTGGGAGTGCTTCATGGGGACTGTGTAGAGGGAGCTTTACTCTGAATCTTACCCCGGGCAGTACCAGTCCTGGGAGTTTTTGATGGGGACAGGTTAAAGGGAGATTTACTCTGTATCTAACCCTGTGCTGTAACTGCCGTGGGAGTGCATGATGGGCACAGTGTAGGGGGAGTTTTTCTCTGTTTCTAACCCCGGGCTGTACTAGTCCTGGGAGTGTTTGATGGGTACATTATCGAAGGAACTTTTCTCTGCATCAAACCCCGTGCTGTACCTGTCCTGGGAGTGTTTGATGGGTACAGTGTCGAGGGAGTTTTACTCTGTATCTAACCCTGTGGTGTACCTGTACTGGGAATTTTAGATGATAACATTATAGAGGGAAATTTTCTCTGCATCTCACCCCGTGCTGTACCTGTCCTGGGAGTGTTCAATGGGGACAGTGTAGAGGAAGCTTTACTCTGTATCAAACCATCTACTTTATCTGCCCTGGGAGTTTTTGATGGGGACGGTGTAGAGGTAGATTTACTCTGCATCTAACTCTGTCCAGTACCTGCCCTGTGAGTGCTTGTTGGGGACAGTGTAGACTGAGCTTTACTCTGTATCTAACTCTGTGCTGCACCAGTCCTGGGAGTGTTTGATGGGGACAGTATAGAGGGAGCTTTACTCTGTATCTAACCCCGTGCTGTACCAGTCCTGGGAGTGTTTGATGGCGATAGTGTAGAGGGAGCTTGACTCTGTATCTAACCCCTTGCTGTACCAGTCCTGGGAGTGTTTGATGGGGTGAGTATAGAGGGAGCTTTACACTGTATCTAACCCTGTGCTGTAGGGGACCTGGGAGTGTTTGATTTAGACAGTGTAGAGGGAGATTTACTCTGTATCTAACCCTGTGCTTTCCCTCCCCTGGGAGTGTTTGATGGGGAAAGTGAAGAGGTAGCTTTACTCTGTATCTGACCCTGTCTTGTTCCCGTCGTGGGAGTGTTTGATGGGGACAGTATCGAGGGAGCTTTACTCTGTATCTAACCCAGTTCTGTTCCTGTCCAGGGAGTGTTTTAAGGGGACAGTGCAGAGGGAGCTTTACTCTGTATTTAACCCTGTGCTGTACCTGTCCTGGGAGTGTTTGATGGGGTCCGTATAGAGCTAGCTTTACTCTGTATCTAACCCAGTGCTGTACTTGCCCTGGGAGTGTATGATGATGACAGTGCAGTGTGACCATTATTCTGTATATAAACCCGTGCTGTACCTGCACTGGGAGTGTTTGATGGGGATCGTGTAGAGGGAGCTTTACTCTGTATCTAACCCTGTGCTGTACCTGTCGTGGGAGGGTTTGATGGGGAGAGTATAGAGGGAGGTTTACCCTGTATCTAACCCTGTGCTGTAGCGGACCTGGTAGTGTTTGATGGAGACAGTGTAGAATGTGCTTTAGTCTGTATCTAACCCTGTCCTGTTCCTGTCCTGGGAGAGTTTGATGGGGACAGTATAGAGGGAGCTTTACTCTGTATCTAACCCTGTTCTATCCTGTCCAGGGAGTGTTTTATGGGAGCAGTGCAGAGGGAGCTTCACCTTGTATCAAACCGTGTGCTGTACCTGTCCTGGGAGTGTTTGATGGGCACAGTATTGAGGGAGCTTTACTCTGTAGCTAACCCAGTGCTGTACGTGCCCTGGGAGTGTTTGATGATGAAAGTGCAGTGGGATCTTTATTCTGTATCTAAACCCGTGCTGTACCTGGCCTGGGAGTGTTTGATGGGGACGGTGTAGTGGGAAATTTACTCTGTATCTAATCCCGTAATGTACCTGGCCTGGGAGTGTTTGATGGGGACGGTGTAGAGGGAGCTTTACTCTGTATCTAACCCCGTGCTGTACCTGTCCTGGGAGGGTTTGATGGGGACAGTTTAGAGGGAGCTTTACTCTGTATATAACCCTGTCCTGTAGCTGCCCTGGGAGTGCTTCATGGGGACTGTGTAGAGGGAGCTTTACTCTGAATCTTAAACCGGGCAGTACCAGTCCTGGGAGTTTTAGATGGGGACAGGTTAAACGGAGATTTACTCTGTATCTAACCCTGTGCTGTAACTGCCGTGGGAGTGTATGATGGGCACAGTGTAGGGGGAGTTTTTCTCTGTTTCTAACCCCGGGCTGTACTAGTCCTGGGAGTGTTTGATGGGGACAGTTTAGAGGAAGTTTTACTCTGTATCTAACCCCGTAATGTACCTACACTGGGAATTATAGATGGATACATTATAGAGGGAAATTTTCTCTGCATCTAACCCCGTGCTGTACCCGTACTGGGAATTTTAGATGGATACATTATCGAGGGAACTTTTCTCTGCATCTAACCCCTTGCTCTACCTGTCCAGGGAGTGTTTGATGGGGACAGTATCGAGGGAGATTTACTCTGTATCTAACCCCGTGCTGTACCTGTCCTGGGAGTGTTTGATGGGGACAGTGTAGAGGAAGCTTTACTCAGTATCAAACCCTGTACTGTACCTGCCCTGGGAGTATTTGATGGGGAGGGTGTAGAGGGAGCTTTACTCTGAATCTTACCCCGGGCAGTACCAGTCCTGGGAGTTTTAAATGGGGACAGGTTAAAGGGAGATTTACTCTGTATCTAACCCTGTGCTGTAACTGCCCTGGGAGTGTATGATGGGCACAGTGTAGGGGGAGTTTTTCTCTGTTTCTAACACCGGGCTGTACTAGTCCTGGGAGTGTATTTTTGGGTAAAGTATCGAGGGAGCTTTACTCTGTATCTTACCCCGTGCTGTACCTGTACTGGGAATTTTAGATGGATACATTATAGAGGGAAATTTTCTCTGCATCTAACCCCGTGCTGTACCTGTCCTGGGAGTGTTTGATGGGGACAGTATCGAGGAAGTTTAACTCTGTACCTAACCCCGTGCTGTGCCTGTCCTGGGAGAGTTTGCTGGGGACAGTGTAGAGGAAGATTTACTCTGTATCTAACCCTGTCCTGTACCTGCCCTGTGAGTGCTTGATGGGCACAGTGAAGACTGAGCTTTACTCTGTATCTTACTCTGTGCTGCACCAGTCCTGGGAGTGTTTGATGGGGAGAGCTTAGAGGGAAATTTAGACTGTATCTAACCCCGTGCTGTACCTGCCCTGGGAGTGTACGATGGGCACAGTTTAGGGGGAGCTTTACTCTGTATCTAACCCTGTGCTTTACCAGTCCTGGGAGTGTTTGATGGGGACAATGTAGAGGGAGCTTTACTCTGAATCTAACCCCGTGCTGTACCAGTCCTGGGAGTATTTGATGGCGATAGTGTAGAGGGAGCTTGACTCTGTATCTAACCCCTTGCTGTACCTGTCGTGGGAGTGTTTGATGTGGAGAGTATAGAGGGAGGTTTACACTGTATCTAACCCTGTGCTGTACCTGAATTGGGAGAGTTTGATGGGGACAGTGTAGAGGGAGCTTTACTCTGTATCTAACCCCGTGCTGTACCTGTCCTGAGAGTGTTTGATGGGGACAGATTAGAGGGAAATTTACTCTGTATCTAACCCCGTGCTGTACCTGCCCTTGGAGTGTATGATGGCCACAGTGTAGGGGCAGCTTTACTCTGTATCTAACCCCGTGCTGTACCAGTCCTGGGAGTGTTTGATGGGGAGAGTATAGTGGGAGGTTTACACTGTATCTAACCCTGTGCTGTAGGGACCTGGGAGTGTTTGATGTAGACAGTGTAGAGGGAGCTTAACTCTGTATCTAACCCAGTGCTTTTCCTGCCCTGGGAGTGTTTGATGGAGAAAGTGAAGAGGTAGCTTTACTCTGTATCTGACCCTGTCTTGTTCCCGTCGTGGGAGTGTTTGATGGGGACAGTATCGAGGGAGCCTTACTCTGTATCTATCCCAGTTCTGTTCCTGTCCAGGGAGTGTTTGAAGGGGACAGTGCAGAGGGAGCTTTACTCTGTATTTAACCCTGTGCTGTACCTGTCCTGGGAGTGTTTGATGGGGACAGTATAGAGCTAGATTTACTCTGTATCTAACCCAGTGCTGTAATTGCCCTGGGAGTGGTTGATGATGACAGTGCAGTGTGACCTTTATTCTGTATATAAACCAGTGCTGTACCTGGCCTGGGAGTGTTTGATGGGGATGGTGTAGAGGGAGCTTTACTCTGTATCTAACCCCGTGCTGTACCTGTCCTGGGAGGGTTTGATGGGGACAGTTTGGAGTGAGCTTTACTCAGTATATAACCTTGTCCTGTAGCTGCCCTGGGAATGCTTCATGGGGACTGTGTAGAGGGAGCTTTAATCTGAATCTTACCCCGGGCAGTACCAGTCCTGGGAGTTTTAGATGGGGACAGGTTAAAGAGAGATTTTCTCTGTATCTAACCCTGTGCTTTAACTGCCGTGGGAGTGTATGATGGGCACAGTGTAGGGGGAGTTTTTCTCTGTTTCTGACCCCGAGCTGTACGAGTCCTGGGAGTGTTTGATGGGCAAAATATCGAGGGAGCTTTACTCTGTATCTAACCCCTTGCAGTACCAGACCTGGGAGTGTTTGATGGGGACAGTGCAGAGGAAGTTTTACTCTGTATCTTACCCCGTAATGTACCTGCAATGTGAGTGTTTGATGGGGACGGTGTAGAGGGAGCTTCACTCTGTATCTAACCATGTGCTGTACCTGTACTGGGAATTTTAGATGGATACATTATAGAGTGAAATTTTCTCTGCATCTAACCCCGTGCTGTACCTGTCCTGGGAGTGTTTGATGGTGACAGTATCGAGGAAGTTTAACTCTGTACCTAACCACGTGCTGTACCTGTCCTGGGAGAGTTTGATGGGGACAGTGTAGAGAAAGCTTTACTCTGTATCAAACCCTCTACTGTATCTGCCCTGGGATTGTTTGATGGGGACGGTGTAAGGTAGATTTACTCTGCATCTAACTCTGTCCTGTACCTGCCCTGTGAGTGCTTGATGGGGACAGTGAAGACTGAGCTTTACTCTGTATCTAACTCTGTGCTGCACCAGTCCTGGGAGTGTTTGATGGGGACAGCTTAGAGGGAAATTTAGACAGTATCTAACCCCGTGCTGTACTTTCCCTGGGAGTGTACGATGGGCACAGTGTGGGGGGAGCTTTACTCTGTATCTAACCCCGTGCTGTACCAGTCATGGGAGTGTTTGATGGGGACAGTATAGCGGGAGCTTTACTCTGTATCTAACCCCGTGCTGTACCAGTCCTGGGAGTGTTTGATGGCGATAGTGTAGAGGGAGCTTTACTCTGTATCTAACCCCTTGCTGTAACAGTCCTGGGAGTGTTTGATGGGGAAAGTATAGAGGGAGTTTTACACTGTATCTAACCCTGTGCTGTACCGGACCTGGGAGTGTTTGATGGGGACAGTGTAGAGGGAGCTTTACTTTGTATCTAACCGCGTGCTGTACATGTCTTGGGAGTTTTTGATGTGGACAGATTAGAGGGAAATTTACTCGGTATCTAAACCCCGTGCTGTACCAGTCCTGGGAGTGTTTGATGGAGAGAGTGTAGAGGGAGGTTTACACTGTATCTAACCCTGTGCTGTAGGGGACCTGGGATTGTTTGATGGAGTCAGTGTAGAGGGAGCTTTACTCTGTATCTAACCCAGTGCATTTCCTGCCCTGGGAGTGTTTGATGGGGAAAGTGTAGAGGTAGCTTTACACTGTATCTGACCCTGTCTTGTTCCCGTCGTGGGAGTGTTTGATGGGGACAGTATAGAGGGAGCTTTACTCTGTATCTAAACCAGTTCTGTTCCTGTCCAGGGAGTGTTTGAAGGGGACAGTGCAGAGGGAGCTTTACTCTGTATCTAACCCTGTGCTGTACCTGTCCTGGGAGTGTTTGATGGGGACAGTATAGAGCTACCTTTACTCTGTATGTAACCCAGTGCTGTACTAGCCCTGGGAGTGTTTGATGATGACAGTGCAGTATGACCTTTATTCTGTATATAAACCCGTGCTGTACCTGGCCTGGGAGTGTTTGATGGGGACGGTATAGTGGGAGATTTACTCTGTATCTAACACCGTGCTGTACCTGTCCTGGGAGGGTTTGATGGGGAAGTTTAGAGAGAGCTTTACACTGTATCTAACCCCGTGCTGTACCAGTCTTGTGAGAGTTTGATGGGGAGAGTATAGATGGAGGTTTACCCTGTATCTAACCCTGTGCTGTAGCGGACCTGGTAGTGTTTGATGGAGACAGTGTAGAGGGAGCTTTACTCTGTATCTAACCCGATGCTTTTCCTGCCCTGGGAGTGTTTCATGGGGAAAGTGTAGAGGGAGCTTTACTCTGTATCTAACCCTCTTCTGTTCTTGTCCAGGGAGTGTTTTATGGGAACAGTATTGAGGGAGCTTTACTCTGTATCTAACCCAGTGCTGTACGTGCCCTGGGAGTGTTTGATGATGACAGTGCAGTGGGACCTTTATTCAGTATCTAAATCCGTGCTGTAACAGGCCTGGGAGTTTTTGATGGGAACGGTGTAGTGGGATATTTACTTTGTATCTAACACCTTGCTGTACCTGTCCTGGGAGTGTTTGATGGGGACAGTGTAGAGGAAGTTTTACTCTGTATGTAACCCCGTAATGTAACTGCACTGTGAGTGTTTGATGGGGATGGTGTAGAGGGAGCTTTACTCTCTATCTAACCCCGTGCTGTACCTGTCCTGGGAGGGTTTGATGGGGACAGTTTAGAGTGAGCTTTACTCTGTATATAACCCTGTCCTGTAGCAGCCCTGGGAGTGCTTCATGGGGACTGTGTAGAGGGAGCTTTACTCTGAATCTTACCCCGGGCAGTACCAGTCCTGGGAGTTTTTGATGGGGACAGGTTAAAGGGAGATTTACTCTGTATCTAACCCTGTGCTGTAACTGCCGTGGGAGTGCATGATGGGCACAGTGTAGGGGGAGTTTTTCTCTGTTTCTAACCCCGGGCTGTACTAGTCCTGGGAGTGTTTGATGGGTACATTATCGAAGGAACTTTTCTCTGCATCAAACCCCGTGCTGTACCTGTCCTGGGAGTGTTTGATGGGTACAGTGTCGAGGGAGTTTTACTCTGTATCTAACCCTGTGGTGTACCTGTACTGGGAATTTTAGATGATAACATTATAGAGGGAAATTTTCTCTGCATCTCACCCCGTGCTGTACCTGTCCTGGGAGTGTTCAATGGGGACAGTGTAGAGGAAGCTTTACTCTGTATCAAACCATCTACTTTATCTGCCCTGGGAGTTTTTGATGGGGACGGTGTAGAGGTAGATTTACTCTGCATCTAACTCTGTCCAGTACCTGCCCTGTGAGTGCTTGTTGGGGACAGTGTAGACTGAGCTTTACTCTGTATCTAACTCTGTGCTGCACCAGTCCTGGGAGTGTTTGATGGGGACAGTATAGAGGGAGCTTTACTCTGTATCTAACCCCGTGCTGTACCAGTCCTGGGAGTGTTTGATGGCGATAGTGTAGAGGGAGCTTGACTCTGTATCTAACCCCTTGCTGTACCAGTCCTGGGAGTGTTTGATGGGGTGAGTATAGAGGGAGCTTTACACTGTATCTAACCCTGTGCTGTACCTGTCCTGGGAGTGTTTGATGGGCACAGATTAGTGGGAAATTTTCTCTGCATCTAACCCCGTGCTGTACCTGCCCTGGGAGTGTTGGATGGGGAGAGTATAGTGGGAGGTTTACACTGTATCTAACCCTGTGCTGTAGGGGACCTGGGAGTGTTTGATGGAGACAGTGTAGAGGGAGCTTTACTCTGTATCTAACCCAGTGCTTTTCCTGCCCTGGGAGTTTTTGATGGGGAAAGTGTAGAGGTAGCTTTACTCTGTATCTAACTCTGTCCTGTTCCTGTCCTGGGAGTTTTTGTTGGGGAATGTGTAGAGGTAGCTTTACTCTGTATCTGACCCTGTCCTGTTCCCTTCCTGGGAGTGTTTGATGGGGACAGTATCGAGGGAGCTTTACTCTGTATCTAACCCTGTTCTGTTCCTGTCCAGTGAGTGTTTGATGGGGAAAGTATCGAGGGAGCTTTACTCTGTATCTAGCCCCTGCTGCATCCTTTCTGGGAGTGTTTTTTGGCAACATTCTCGCCCAAAACAAAAACAATCCAAAAATCAGGCCTAATAAATTGAACATCAGTTTCCTTGTTTGATTCTCCCTGGTCTGTTCTGATTCTCTGATAGATTCCTCGTGTTTACCCTCCACATGAGCAGTCATCCTAATCCCGTCTACCTGTCCTGCTCCCAACGCGGCATCTGACAACAATAAGGCCAGTGATACAGGAGCGTCTCAGCGAGTGAGACAGGTGAGTCTTCAACCTGACCTGGGTATATGTGAGTGGCCCGGGTTAATCCGACACTCCAGGTACAGTTTAGACAGTTTGAGTGCATCACAGCTTTGCCAGAATGAGACCTGGATTCCAAGGGTTAAATTGCAAAGTGAGATTGCACAAAGTCGGGTTGTATTCCCTGAAATTTAGTAGCATCAGGGGTGACTTGATCAAATTGTCAAATCCTGAGAGGAACTGTGTGGGGAGATTAGGGGAATGTATGAGCTCTTGTCCTGAGTAACAAGCTTTATGAGGCATCTTATCGAATCCCTTTTGAACAGACAAGTATCCTCCTGTCACTACAGGTTACCTGTATGTTGCAAAATTATTCTGATAATTTTAATCCCACAGAGTCAAAATTTCTGCGATTCTGTGACTGAGTCAGAACTTCAAATAGTTCAGATTCACTGTTTAAAATAAGCAGTCACTTTTCTGTGGTGGTTTTTGAGATTGAGTATGGATCTCAGAATCTGTCAGTGGAAGGGAGTTTCTACAGAGATAGGAAATGCGATTGATGAATAAAGGTGCAGGATTTTGATCACTGCATAAGATTGTGTCTGTTGCAGTTTCCCAGCAGTTTACATTTTCATGGGAAAGGGATGATTATCCAATGTCAACAATTCAATTTCTTCAGACAAGTGAAAACGCAAGAGAAAGAGGGAATATACCAACACTGGAACAAACAGGCAACTGTATGAGGAAGGTTTCAATTCTCTGCATGTTTTAAAGTGAATTCCTGAGCTAAAGATTGAAATAAACAGGAGTTTAAATCTCACACTGGGATGCCGTACAATTTCAGTCCTGTTATCCCAAAATTAAAAATAAAAATCTACAATTAGCTGGAGCTGGAAATCTGTCAGTTGATGAATGTTGTCTTGAAAATTTCACCCTGAATAGTGTGAGCCTTAGTATTGTGGCAACGTGTGAAGAAAGTGTTTGCATTCACACATTCCTACATTGTGAAATGTAAGTTAGCTTTGAAACAATAGGATGTAGGGCCAGGGAGTCTGAGTGGGCAAAAGGATTTGGATGATTAAAGAGTGAATTTTAATGATGTCCTTTGAAGGAGCCGTTTACTGTAAATGTCCCAAGACAATGAAATGCTTCAAAGGAAATATCTCGATTGACAGAAATTTTTCCCCAATGTCTGAAACATTTCTCAAGTCTTCAGAGACATGAAGGGGGCGGACATATTGTAAGATACAGATCATGAGGTGCTAGAGAATAACAGAATTGAAGTTGTGGGGCCCTCTCCTGTTTCAGAATGTCAGTTTTGATGTTTAACTGTGTGAAACTTGGTTAATGATTCTTAAAGCAGAAAGTTCCAATCCAATCTGTAACCTGCACTTCAAATTCCAAAGAGATATGTACACCTTAAGTGAATGAGTGAAATAGTGAAAGAAGGATTTCATTATAAGCAAATGTGTGGCTGCCCACTTTAAAAAGGATGGAACAGGTTACATTATAAATGGTGAAAAGCTGCAAACAGTGAGGGTCCAAAGGGTCCCTATCCATTTGTGTCAAGACTAATAAAACATCAAACAGTTCCAATGAGAAATTAAATTTGATATTTGGGATAAAGCTGCTTAAAAACTCACACTACCCATTCCATGAATCAGCCTCTGTAACCTGCACTTCAGCACATCACAAGAAAAATGATATTTTCAACTGTTCTTGATTCCAGTCTGTAACTCAATCCCGGGTATCTATTATTCTCTATATAAACCCTCTGCACCCCTCAATTAGATTCCAGTCTGTAACTCAATCCCGGCTATCTATTATTCTATATATAACCCACTGAACCCCTCGATTAGATTGCAGTCTGTAACTCAATCCCAGGTATTTATTATTCTATATATAAACCCCCTGAACCCCTCGATTAGATTCCAGTCTGTAACTCAATCCCGGGTATCGATTATTCTATATATAAACCCCCTGATCCCTTCGATTAGATTCGAGTCTGTAACTCAATCCCGGGCATCGATTATTCTATATATAAACCCCCTGCACCCCTTAATTAAATTCCAGCCTGTAACTCAATCCCGGGTATCTATGATTCTATGTATAAACCCCCGGAAGCACTCGATTAGATTCCTGTCTGTAACTCACTCCCGGGTATCGATTTTTCTATATATAAACGCCCTGAATCCCTCGATTAGATTCCAGTCTGTAACTCACTCCCGGGTATCTATTATTCTGTATATAAAACCACTGCACCCTTCAATTAGATTCCAGTCTGTAACTCTCTCCCATATCTATTATTCTATATATAAACCCCTCATTCCCCTCGATGAGATTCCGTTCTTTAACTCACTCCCGGATATCTTTTATTCGATATATATTATATCGACATGATTTATATATAAACCACCCCGAACCCCTCGATTAAATTTCAGCCCATAACTCACTCCCGGGCATCTGTTAATCTATATATAAACCACCCCAAACCCCTCCGTTAGATTCCTGTCTGTAACTCACTGCCGGGTGTCTGTTATTCTATATATAAACCACCCCAAACCCCTCCGTTAGATTCCTGTCTGAAACTCACTGCCGGGTGTCTGTTATTCTATATATAAACAAACCCAAGCCCCTCCGTTAGATTCCAGTCTGTAACTCAATCTCGGGTATCTGTTATTCTATATATAAACCACCCCGAACTCCTCGATAAGATTCCAGCATGTAACTCACTCCCGGGAATCTGTTATTCTATATAAAGACCACCCCAAACCCCTCGATTAGATTCCAGTCTGTAACTCATTTCCGTCTAACTGTTATTCTGTATATAAATGTCCCAAACCGCTCGACTAGATTTCAGTATGTTACTCATTCCCGGTCTTCTGTTAATCTATATATATTATATTCATATGATTTATATATAAACACCCCGAACCCATCGATTTGTTTCCTGTCTGTAACTCACTCCCGGGTATCTGTTATTCTATATATAAATTCCCCAAAGCCCTCGATTAGATTCCAGTCTGTAACTCACTGCCGGGTATCTGTTATTCTATATATAAATTCCCCAAAACCCTCGATTAGATTCCAGTCTGTAACTCACTCTCGGGTATCTGTTATTCTATATATAAATCCCTCAAACCCCTCGATTTGATTCCAGTCTGTAACTCACTCGCAGGTATCTGTTATTCTAAATATAACCCCCCTGAACCCCTCGATTAGATTCCAGTCTGTAAATCACTCCTGGGTATCTGTTATTCTATATATAAACCACCCCGAACCCCTTGATTTGATTCCAGTCTATAACTCACTCCCGGGTATCTGTTATTCTATATATAAACCCACCAAACCCCTCGATTAGATTCCAGTCTGTAACTCACTCCCGGGTATCTGTTATTCTGTATATAAACCACCCCGAACCCCTCGATTAGACTCCAATCTTTAACTCAATCCTTGGTATCTATTATTCAATATATAAACCCCACAAACCCCACGATTAGATTGCAGTCCGCAACGCACACCCGGGTATCGTTTATTCTGTATATAAACCACCCTGAACCCCTCGATTAGATTCCAGTCTGTAAACTCACTCCCGAGTATCTGTTATTCTATATATAAACCACCCCGAACCCCTCGATTAGATTCCAGTCTTTAACTCAATCCATGGTATCTATTATTCTATATATAAACTCCACAAACCCCACGTTTAGATTCCAGTCTGCAACGCACTCCCGGGTATCTGTTATTCTATATATAAACCACCCCGAACCCCTCGATTAGATTCCAGCACTTCCTCATCACAAGTTGAGGAAGGGGTCTCCCCCCATTTTGAAGTTGGTTAAAGGCTCTCCCGCCAATTTTAAGATGGAGAAGGGATGTCTCACAGGATATTGTCCTTTACACTTAATAATGTTAACACATTTTTGAATATTTTCAGTTTCGCACTACACTTTCTCATTCTCTTATCCTGTCTCGTTCCTTCTCTCCCTCTCCCACCCCATCTCTCTGCCACTCTATACATTTCTCTGTTTCTCTCTCTCACCCCATATCTTTACCCTACACTCGCTCCCCTCTCTTCATCTCTCTCTCTCAACTCATCCCTTTTTTATCGCTTGATCTCCTCTCTCTATTTCACTCCCTTACCCAGCTCTCTATCCCTCTCTCCCTACCTCTCTTCCTCTGAGAATCTAGTCTACAAACACCAGGCAGCCATTTTAGGTTTGTTCACAGTGGCCATTTGATGTCCCCACAGCAATGGGACACTTAGGACAGAGTTGACTCATGTAATATTAATATTTTAAACGTGACAGAGACACAGGTATGGAGACATGAATTCCCTGTGTATTCCCTGGAATATTGAAGGATCGGGGCGTTCACTCCCACACTTTGCTGCTGTGAATTTGAATTCTGAATTTTCTAAAACTGAATCTGGAAGTAAAAACCCCCGGGATAGAATGATTCACATTCTTTCTGCTGCTGCAAAGCCCGCGTCTGTGTCTGTTTCTCAGTATTTATTAACAATTTAAGATAATAGTTTAGAATGCCACAAGTTTGCCATAATGTCTGGAAAGAGGGTTGAAACAGAGGGGCTGAGGTAGCAAAACAAGAGGAGGGGGTGTGAATAGACACAGGATCTGGGGGTCTCCAATGTGTAGACTCTGCCCAGCTCCCAGTCACATCTTTTAGAAATGGCCGAATTGCGAAAATGAATCCAGGGACAGTGAAGCAAGTGACTCACTAACAATGAGAGCATTTTAAAGATTCATTCATTCACTGCAAAGCGCTCAGTCTTTCTGAGGTTCTGATGGGGTCGGGGGTCATCACTGTACCTGTCCTGGGGGTGTTTTATGGGGACAGTGTAGAGGGAGCTATACTCTGTATCTAACCCCGTGCTGTGCCAGTCCTGGGAGTGTTTGATGGGGAGAGTATAGAGGGAGATTTACACTGTATCTAACCCTGTGCTGTAGGGGGCCTGGGAGTTTTTGATGGAGACAGTGTAGAGGGAGCTTTACTCTGTATCTAACCCAATGCTTTTCCTGCCCTGGGAGTGTTTGATGGGGAAAGTGTACAGGTAGCTTTACTCTGTATCTAATCCTGTCCTGTTCCTGTCCTGGGAGTGTTTGATGGGGACAGTATAGAGGGAGCTTTAATCTGTATCTAACCCTGTTCTGTTCCTGTCCAGGGTGTGTTTTATGGGAACAGTGCAGAGGGAGCTTTACCTTGTATCAAACCCTGTGCTGTACCTGTCCTGGGAGTGTTTTATGGGGACAGTATAGAGGGAGCTTTAATCTTTATCTAACCCAGTGCTGTACCTGCCCTGGGAGTGTTTGATGATGACAGTGCAGTGTGACATTTATTCTGTATCTAAACCCGTGCTGTACCTGGCCTGGGAGTGTTTGATGGGGACGGTGTAGTGGGAGATTTACTCTGTATCTCACACCGTGCTGTACCTGTCCTGGGAGTGTTTGATGGGGACAGTGTAGAGGAAGTTTTACTCTGTATCAAACCCCGTTATTTACCTGCACTGGGAGTGTTTGATGGGGACGGTGTAGAGGGAGATTTACTCTGTATCTAACCCCGTGCTGTACCTGTACTGGGAGGGTTTGATGGGGACAGTTTAGAATGAGCTTTACTCTGTATATAACCCTGTCCTGTACCTGCCCTGGGAGTGCTTCATGGGGACTGTGTAGAGGGAGCATTACTCTGAATGTTACCCCGGGCAGTACCAGTCCTGGGAGTTTTAGATGGGGAAAGGTTAGAGGGAGATTTACTCTGTATCTAACCCTGAGCTGTAACTGCCATGGGAGTGTATGATGGGCACAGTGTAGGGGGAGTTTTTCTCTGTTTCTAACACCGGGCTGTACTAGTCCTGGGAGTGTTTGATGGGTACAGTATCGAGGGAGATTTACTCTGTATCTAACCCCGTGCTGCACCAGTCCTGGGAGTGTTTGATGGGGACAGCTTAGAGGGAAATTTAGACTGTATCCAACCCCGTGCTGTACCTGCCCTGGGAGTGCACGATGGGCACAGTGTAGGGTGAGCTTTACTCTGTATCTATCCCCGTGCTGTACCAGTCCTGGGAGTGTTTGATGGCGATAGTGTAGAGGGAGCTTTACTCTCTATCTAACCCCGTGCTGTACCAGTCCTGGGAGTGTTAGATGGGGAGAGTATAGAGGGAGTTTTACACTGTATCTCAACCCGTGCTGTACCTGCCCTGGGAGTGTACGATGGGCACAGTGTAGGGGGAGCTTTACTCTGTATCTAACCCCGTGCTGTAACAGTCCTGGGAGTGTTTGATGGGGAGAGTATTGAGGGAGGTATACACTGTATCTAACCCTGTGCTGTAGGGGACCTGGGAGTGTTTGATGGAGACAGTGTAGAGGGAGCTTTACTCAGTATCTCACCCAGTGCTTTTCCTGCCCTGGGAGTGTTTGATGGGGAAAGTGTAGAGGAAGCTTTTCTCTGTATCTGACCCTGTCATGTTCCCGTCGTAGGAGTGTTTGATGGGGCCAGTATCGAGGGAGCTTTACTCTGTATCTTACCCAGTTCTGTTCCTGTCCAGGGAGTGTTTGAAGGGGACAGTGCAGAGGGAGCTTTGCTCTTTATCTAACCCTGTGCTGTACCTGTCCTGGGAGTGTTTGATGGGGACAGTATAGAGGGAGCTTTACTCTTTATCTAACCTAGTGCTGTACGTGCCCTGGGAGTGTTTGATGATGACAGTGCAGTGTGAACTTTATTCTGTATATAAACCCGTGCTGTACCTGGCCTGGGAGTGTTTGATGGGGACGGTGTAGTGGGAGATTTACTCTGTATCTAACACCGTGCTGTACCTGTCCTGGGAGTGTTTGGTGGGGACAGTGGAGAGGAAGTTTTATTCTGTATCTAACCCCGTAGTGTACCTGCAATGGGAGTGTTTGATGGGGATGGTGTAGAGGGAGCTTTACTCTGTATCTAACCCCGTGCTGTAGCGGACCTGGTAGTGTTTGATTGAGACACTGTAGAGGGAGCTTTACTCTGTATCTAACCCTGTCCTGTTCCTGTCCTGGGAGTGTTTGATGGGGACAGTATAGAGGGAGCTTTACTGTGTATCTAACCTTGTTCTGTCCCTGTCCAGGGAGTGTTTTATGGGAACAGTGCAGAGGGAGCTTCACCTTGTATCAAACCCTGTGCTTTACCTGTCCTGGGAGTGTTTGATGGGGACAGTATTGAGGGAGCTTTACTCTGTATCTAACCCAGTGCTGTACGTGCCCTGGGAGTGTTTGATGATGACAGTGCAGTGGGACCTTAATTCTGTATCTAAACCCGTGCTGTACCTGGCCTGGGACTGTTTGATGGGGATGGTGTAGTGGGAGATTTACTCTGTATCTAACACCGTGCTGTACCTGTCCTGGGAGTGTTTGATGGGGACAGTGTAGAGGAAGTTTTACTCTGTATCTAACCCCGTAATGTACCTGCACTGGGAGTGTTTGATGGGGACGGTGTAGAGGGAGATTTACTCTGTATCTAACCCCATAATGTACCTGTCCTGGGAGTGTTTGATGGGGACAGTGTAGAGGAAGATTTACTCTGTATCTAACACCGTGCTGTACCTGCACTGGGAGTGTTTGATGGGGACGGTGTAGAGGGAGCTTTACTCTGTATATAACCCTGTCCTGTAGCTGCCCTGGGAGTGCTTCATGGGGACTGTGTAGAGGGAGCTTTACTCTGAATCTTACCCCGGGCAGTACCAGTCCTGGGAGTTTTAGATGGGGACAGGTTAAAGGGAAATTTACTCTGTATCTAACCCTGTGCTGTAACTGCCGTGGGAGTGTATGATGGGACAGTGTAGGGGGAGTTTTTCTCTGTTTCTAACCCCGGGCTGTACTAGTCCAGGGAGTGTTTGATGGGTACAGTATCGAGGGAGCTTTACTCTGTATCTACCCCCGTGCTGTACCTGTACTGGGAATTTTAGATGGATACATTATCGAAGTAACTTTTCTCTGCATCTAACCCCGTGCTGTACCTGTCCTGGGAGTGTTGGATGGGGACAGTATCGAGGGAGCTTTACTCTGTATCTAACACCGTGCTGTACCAGTCCTGGGAGTGTTTGATGGGTACAGTATCGAGGAAGCTTTACTCTCTATCCAACCCTGTGGTGTACCTGTACTTGGAATTTTAGATGGATACATTATAGAGGGAAATATTCTCTGCATCTAACCCCGTGCTGTACCTGTCCTGGGAGTGTTTGATGGGGACAGTATCGAGGAAGTTTAACTCTGTACCTAACCCCGTGCTGTACCTGTCCTGCGAGAGTTTGATGGGGACAGTGTAGAGGAAGCTTTACTCTGTATCAAACCCTGTCCTGTACCTGCCCTGTGAGTGCTTGATGGGGACAGTGAAGACTGAGCTTTACTCTGTATCTACTCTTTGCTGCACCAGTCCTGGGAGTGTTTGATGGGGACAGCTTAGAGGAAAATTTAGACTGTATCTAACCCCGTGCTGTACCTGCCCTCGGAGTGTACGATGGGCAGAGTGTAGGGGGAGCTTTACTCTGTATCTAACCCCGTGCTGTACCAGTCCTGGGAGTGTTTGATGGGGACAGTGTAGAGGGAGCTTTACTCTGTATCTAACCCCGTGCTGTACCAGTCCAATGAGTGTTTGATGGCGATTGTGTAGTGGGTGATTTACTCTGTATCTAACCCCTTGATGTACCAGTCCTGGGAGTGTTTGATGGCGAGAGTATAGAGGGAGGTTTACAGTGTATCTAACCCTGTGCTGTACCGGACCTGGGAGAGTTTGATGGGGACAGTGTAGAGGGAGCTTTACTCTGTATCTAACCCCGTGCTGTACCTGTCCTGGGAGTGTTTGATGGGGACAGATTAGAGGGAAATTTACTCTGTATCTAACCCAGTGCTGTACTTGCCCTGGGAGTGTTTGATGATGACAGTGCAGTGGGACCTTTATTCTGTATATAAACCCGTGCTGTACCTGGCCTGGAGGTGTTTGATGGGGACGGTGTAGTGGGAGATTTACTCTGTATCTAACACCGTGCTGTACCTGTCCTGGGATTGTTTGATGGGGACAGTTTAGAGGAAGTTTTACTCTGTATCTAACCCCCTAATGTACCGGCACTGGGAGTGTTTGATGGGGACCGTGTAAAGGGAGCTTTACTCTGTATCTAACCCCGTGCTGTACCTGTCCAGGGAGGGTTTGAAGGGGAAAGTTTAGTGTTAGCTTTACTCTGTATATAAACCTGTCCTGTACCTGCCCTGGGAGTGCTTCATGGGGACAGTGTAGAGGGAGCTTTACTCTGAATCTTACCCCGGGCAGTACCAGTCCTGGGAGTGTTTGATGCGGACAGGTTAGATGGAGATTTTCTCTGTATCTAACCCCGTGCTGTGCCAGTCCTGGGAGTGTTTGATGGGGAGAGTATAGAGGGAGATTTACTCTGAATCTAACCCCGTGCTGTACCAGTCCTGGGAGTGTTTGATGGCGATAGTGTAGAGGGAGCTTTACTCTCTATCTAACCCCGTGCTGTACCAGTCCTGGGAGTGTTAGATGGGGAGAGTATAGAGGGAGTTTTACACTGTATCTAAACCCGTGCTGTACCTGCCCTGGGAGTGTACGATGGGCACAGTGTAGGGGGAGCTTTACTCTGTATCTAACCCGGTGCTGTACCAGTCCTGGGAGTGTTTGATGGGGGGAGTATAGAGTAAGGTTTACAATTTATCTAACCCTGTGCTGTAGGGGACCTGGGAGTGTTTGATGGAGACAGTGTAGAGGGAGCTTTACTCTGTATCTAACCCAGTGCTTTTCCTGCCCTGGGTGTGTTTGATGGGGAAAGTGTAAAGGTAGCTTTACTCTGTATCTGACCCTGTCTTGTTCCCGTCGTGGGAGTGTTTGTTGGGGACAGTATCGAGGGAGCTTTACTCTGTATCTAACCCTGTTCTGTTCCTGTCCAGGGAGTGTTTGAAGGGGTCAGTGCAGAGGGAGCTTTACATTTTATCTAAGCCTGTGCTGTACCTATCCTGGTAGTGTTTGATGCGGACAGTATAGAGGGAGCTTTACTCTGTATCTAACCCAGTGCTGTACTTGCCCTGGGAGTGTTTGATGATGACAGTGTAATGTGACCTTTATTCTGTATATAAACCCGTGTAGTACCTGGCCTGGGAGTGTTTGATGGGGACGGTATAGTGGGAGATTTACTCTGTATCTTACACCGTGCTGTACCTGTCCTGGGAGTGCTTGATGGGGACAGTGTAGAGGAAGTTTTACTCTGTATCTAACCCCGTAATGTACCTGCACTGGGAGTGTTTGATGGGGATGGTTTAGAGGGAGCTTTACTCTGTATCTAATCCCGTGCTGTACCTGTCCTGGGATGGTTTGATGGGGAAGTTTAGAGGGAGCTTTACTCTATATCTAACCCCGTGCTGTACCAGTCCTGTGAGAGTTTGATGGGGAGAGTATAGAGGGAGGTTTACCCTGTATCTAACCCTGTGCTGTAGTGGACCTGGTAGTGTTTGATGGAGACAGTGAAGAGGGAGCTTTACTCTGTATCTAACCCTGTCCTGTTCCTGTCCTGGGAGTGTTTGATGGGGACAGTATAGAGGGAGCTTTACTCTGTATCTTACGCTGTTCTGTTCCTGTCCAGGGAGTGTTTAATTGGAACACTACAGAGGGAGCTTCACCTTGGATCAAACCCTGTGCTGTACCAGTCCTGGGAGTGTTTGATGGGGACAGTATTGAGGGAGCTTTATTCTCTATCTAACCCATTGCTGTACGTGCCCTGGGAGTGTTTGATGATGACAGTGAAGTGGGAGATTTACTCTGTATCTAACACCGTGCTGTACCTGTCCTGGGAGTGTTTGATGGGGACAGTGTAGAGGAAGTTTTACTCTGTATCTAACCCCGTAATGTACCTGCACTGGGAGTGTTTGATTGGGACGGTGTAGAGGGAGCTTTACGCTCTATCTAACCCTGAGCTGTACCTGTCCTGGGAGGGTTTGATGGGGACAGTTTAGAGTGAGCTTTACTCTGTATATAACCCTGTTCTGTAGCTGCCCTGGGAGTGTTTCATGGGGACTGTGTAGAGGGAGCTTTACTCTGAATCTTACCCCGGGCAGTACCAGTCCTGGGAGTTTTAGATGTGGACAGGTTAAAGGGAGATTTACTCTGTATCTAACCCTGTGCTGTAACTGCCATGGGAGTGTATGACGGGCACAGTGTAGGGGGAGTTTTTCTCTGTTTCTAACCCCGGGGTGTACTAGTCCTGGGAGTGTTTGATGGGTACAGTATCGAGGGAGCTTTACTCTGTATCTAAACCAGTGCTTTTCCTGCCCTCCGAGTGTTTGATGGGGAAAGTGTAGTGGTTGCTTTACTCTGTATCTGACCCTGTCTTGTTCCCGTCGTGGGAGTGTTTAATGGGGCCAGTATCGAGGGAGCTTTACTCTGTATCTAACCCAGTTCTGTTCCTGTCCAGGGATTGTTTGAAGGGGACAGTGCAGAGAGAGCTTTACTCTGTATTTAACCCAGTGCTGTACTTGCCCTGGGAGTGTTTGATGATGACAGTGCAGTGTGACCTTTATTTTGTATATAAAACCGTGCTGTACCTGGCCTGGGAGTCTTTGATGGGGACGGTATAGTTGGAGATTTACTCTGTATCTTACACCGTGCTGTACCTGTCCTGGGAGTTTTGATGGGGACAGTGTAGAGGAAGTTTTACTCTGTATCTAACCCCATAATGTCCCTGCACATGGAGTGTATGATGGGGATGGTTTAGAGGGAGCTTTACTCTGTATCTAACCCCGTGTTGTACCTGTCCTGGGAGGGTTTGATTGGGAAGTTTAGAGCGAGGTTTACCCTGTATCTAACCCTGTGCTGTAGCGGACCTGGTAGTGTTTGATGGAGACCTTGTAGAGGGAGCTTTACTCTGCATCTAACCCAAAGCTTTTCCTGCCCTGGGAATGTTTGATGGGGAAAGTGTAGAGGGAGCTTTACTCTGTATCTAACCCAATGCTTTTCCTGACCTGGGAGTGTTTGATGGCGAAAGTGTAGAGGTAGCTTTACTCAGTATCTAACCCTGTCCTGTTCCGGTCCTGGGAGTGTTTGATTGGGACAGTATAGAGGGAGCTTTAGTCTGTATCTAACCCTGTTCTGTTCCTCTCCAGGGAGTGTTTTATGGGAACAGTGCAGAGGGAGCTTCACCTTGTATCAAACCCTGTGCTTTACCTGTCCTGGGAGTCTTTGATGGGGACAGTATTGAGGGAGCTTTACTCGGTATCTAACCCAGTGCTGTACGTGCCCTGGGAGTGTTTGATGATGACAGTGCAGTGGGACCTTTATTCTGTATCTAAACCTGTGCTGTACCTGGCCTGGGAGTGTTTGATGGGGACGGTGTAGTTGGAGATTTACTCTGTATCTAACACCGTGCTGTACCTGTCCTGGGAGTGTTTGATGGGGACAGTGTAGAGGAAGTTTTACTCTGTATCTAACCCCATAATGTACCTGCACTGGGCGTGTTTGATGGGGACGGTGTAGCGGGAGCTTTACTCTGTATCTAACCCCGTGCTGTACCTGTCCTGTGAGGGTTTGATGGGGACAGTTTAGAGTGAGCTTTACTCTGTATGTAACCCTGTCCTGTACCTGCCCTGGGAGTGCTTCATGGGGACTGTGTAGAGGGAGCTTTACTCTGAATCTTACCCCGGGCAGTACCAGTCCTGGGAATTTTAGATGGGGACCGTTTAAAGGGAGATTTACTCAGTATCTAACCCTGTGCCGTAACTGCCCTGGGAGTGTATGATGGGCACAGTTTAGGGGGAGTTTTTCTCTGTTTCTAACCCCGGGGTGTACTAGTCCTGGGAGTGTTTGATGGGTACAGTATCGAGGGAGCTTTCCTCTGTATCTAACCCCGTGCTGTACCTGTACTGGGAATTTTAGACGGATACATTATCGAAGTAACTTTTCTCTGCATCTAACCCCGTGCTGTAACTGTCCTGGGAGTGTTTGATGGGGACAGTATCGAGGGAGCTTTACTCTGTATCTAACCCTGTGGTGTACCTGTACTGGGAATTTTAGATGGATACATTATAGATGGAAATTTTCTCTGCATCTAACCCCGTGCTGTACCTGTCCTGGGAGAGTTTGATTGGGACAGTGTAGAGGAAGCTTTACTCTGTATGAAACCCTGTCATATACCTGCCCTGTGAGTGCTTGTTGGGGACAGTGAAGACTGAGCTTTACTCTGTATCTAACTCTGTGCTGCACCAGTCTTGGGAGTGTTTGATGGGGACAACTTAGAGGGAAATTAAGACTGTATCTAACCCCGTGCTGTACCTGCCCTGGGAGTGTACGATGGGCACAGTGTAGGGGGAGCTTTACTCTGTATCTAACCCCGTGCTGTACCAGTCCTGGCAGTGTTTGATGGGGACAGTGTAGAGGGAGCTTTACTCTGTATCTAACCCCGTGCTGTACCAGTCCTGGGATTGTTTGATGGCGATAGTGTAGAGGCAGCTTTGCTCTGTATCTAACCCCTTGCTGTATCAGTCCTGGGAGTGTTTGATGTGGAGAGTATAGAAGGAGGTTTACACTGTATCTAACCCTGTGCTGTACCGGACCTGGGAGAGTTTCATGGGGACAGTGTAGAGGGAGCTTTACTCTGTATCTAAGCCCGTGCTGTACCTGTCCTGGGAGTGTTTGATGGGGACAGATTAGAGGGAAATTTACTCTATATCTAACCCCGTGCTGTACCTGCCCTGGGAGTGTACGATGGGCACAGTGTAGGGGGAGCTTTACTCTGTATCTAACCCCATGCTGTACCAGTCCTGGGTGTGTTTGATGGCGATTGTGTAGAGGGAGCTTTACTATGTATCTAACCCCTTGCTGTACCAGACCTGGGAGTGTTTGATGGGGAGAGTATAGAGTGAGGTTTACACTGTATCTAACCCTGTGTTGTACCGGACCTGGGAGTGTTTGTTGGGGACAGTGTAAAGGGAGCTGTACACTGTATCTAACCCCGTGCTGTACCAGTACTGGGAGTGTTTGATGGGGAGAGTACAGAGGGAGGTTTACCCTCTATCTAACCGTGTGCTGTAGCGGACCTGGTAGTGTTTGATGGATCATGTGTAGACGGAGCTTTACTCTGTATCTAACCCTGTCCTGTTCCTGTCCTGGGAGTGTTTGATGAGGACAGTATAGAGGGAGCTTTACTCTGTATCTAACCCTGTTCTGTTCCTGTCCAGGGAGTGTTTTATGGGAACAGTGCAGAGGGAGCTTCACCTTGTATCAAACCCTGTGCTGTGCCTGTCCTGGGAGTGTTTGATGGGGACAGGATTGAGGAAGCTTTACTCTGTATCTAACCCAGTGCTGTACGTGCCCTGCGAGTGTTTGATGATGACAGTGCAGTGGGACCTTTATTCTGTATCTGAACCCGTGCTGTCCCTGGCCTGTGAGTTTTTGATGGGGACGGTGTAGTGGGATATTTACTCTGTATCTAACAGTGTGCTGTACCTGTCCTGGGACTGTTTGTTGTGGACAGTGTAGAGGAAGTTTTACTCTTTATCTAACCCCGTAATGTACCTGCGCTGGGAGTGTTTGATGGGGACAGTATCGAGGAAGCTTTGCTCTGTATCTAACCCTGTGCTGTACCTGTCCTGGGAGTGTTTGATGGGGACGGTGTAGAGGGAGCTTTACTCTGTATCTAACCCCGTGCTGTACCTGTCCTGGGAGGGTTTGATGGGGACAGTTTAGATTGAGCTTTACTCTGTATATAACCCTGTCCTGTAGCTGCCCTGGGAGTGCTTCATGTGGACTGTGTAGAGGTAGCTTTACTCTGAATCTTACCCCGGGCAGTACCAGTCCTGGGAGTTTTAGATGGGGACAGGTTAAAGGGAGATTTACTCTGTATCTAACCCTGTGCTGTAACTGCCGTGGGAGTGTATGATGGGCACAGTGTAGGGGGAGTTTTTCTCTGTTTCTAACCCCGGGCTGTACTAGTGCTGGGAGTGTTTGATGGGTACAGTATCGAGGGAGCTTTACTCTGTATCTAACCCCGTGCTGTACCTGTACTGGGAATTTTAGACGGATACATTATCGAAGGAACTTTTCTCTAGATCTAACCCCGTGCTGCACCTGTCCTGGGAGTGTTTGATGGGTACAGTATCGAGGGAGCTTTACTCTGTATCTAACCCTGTGGTGTACCTGTACTGGGAATTTTAGATGGATACATTATAGAGGGAAATTTTCGCTGCATCTAACCCTGTGCTGTACCTGTCCTGGGAGTGTTTGATGGGGACATGATCGAGGAAGTTTAACTCTGTACCTAACCCCGTGCTGTACCTGTCCTGGGAGAGTTTGATGGGGACAGTGTAGAGGAAGATTTACTCTGTATCAAGCCTTCTACTGTATCTGCCCTGGGAGTGTTTGATGCGGACGGTGTAAGGTAGACTTACTCTGCATCTAACTCTGTCCTGTACCTGCCATGTGTGTGCTTGATGGGGACAGATTAGACTGAGCTATACTCTGTATCTAACTCTGTGCTGCAACTGTCCTGGGAGTGTTTGATGGGGACAGCTTAGAGGGAAATTTAGACTGTATCTAACCCCGTGCTGTACCTGCCCTGGTAGTGTACGATGGGCACAGTGTAGGGGGAGCTTTACTCTGTATCTAACCCCGTGCTGTACCAGTCCTGGGAGTGTTTGATGGGGACAGTATAGAGGGAGCGTTACTCTGTATCTAACCCCGTGCTGTACCAGTCCTGGGAGTGTTTGTTGGCGATAGTGTAGAGGGAGATTTACTCTGATTCTAACCCCTTGCTGTACCAGACCTGGGAGTGTTTGATGGGGAGAGTATAGAGGGTGGTTTACACTGTATCTAACCCTGTGCTGTACCGGACCTGGGAGTGCTTGATGGGGACAGTGTAGAGGGAGCTTTACTCTGTATCTAACCCCGTGCTGTACCTGTCCTGTGAGCGTTTGATGGGGACAGATTAGGGGGAAATTTACTCTGTATATAACCCCGTGCTCTACCTGCCCTGGGTGTGTATGTTGGGCACGGTGTAGGGGGCGCTTTACTTGGTATCTAACCCCGTGCTCTACCTGCCCTGGGAGTGTATGATGGCCACAGTGTAGGGGCAGCTTTACTCTGTATCTAACCCCGTGCTGTACCAGTCCTGGGAGTGTTTGATGGGGAGAGCATAGAGGGAGGTTTACACTGTATCTAACCCTGTGCTGTACCAGACCTGAGAGTGTTTGATGGAGACAGTGTAGAGGGAGCTTTACTCTCTATCTAACCCAGTGCTTTTCCTGCCCTGGGAGTGTTTGATGGGGAAAGTGTAGAGGTAGCTTTACACTGTATCTGACCCTGACCTGTTCCCGTCCTGGGAGTGTTTGATGGGGACAGTATCGAGGGAGCTTTTCTCTGTATCTAGCCCCTGCTGCATCCTTTCTGGGAGTGTTTGTTGGCAACTTTCTCGCCCAAAACAAAAACAATCCACAAATCAGGCCTAATAAATTGAACATCAGTTTCCTTGATTGATTCTCCCTGGTCTGTTCTGATTCTCAGATAGATTCCTCGTGTTTACCCTCCACATGAGCAGTCATCCTAAACACGTCTATCTGTCCTGCTCCCAATGCGGCATCCGACTACAATAAGGCCAGTGGTACAGGAGCGTCTCAGCGAGTGAGACAGGTGAGTCTTCAACCTGACCTGGGTATATGTGAGTGACCCGGGTTAATCCGACACTCCAGGGACATTTTAGACAGTTCGAGTGCATCACAGCTTTGCCAGAATGAGACCTGGATTCCAAGGGTTAAATTGCAAAATGAGATTGCACAAAGTCGGGTTGTATTCCCTGAAATTTAGTAGCATCAGGGGTGACTTGATCAAATTATCAAATCCTGAGAGGAACTGGGTGGGGAGATTAGGGGAATGTATGAGCTCTTGTCCTGATTAACAAGCTTTGTGAGGCATCTTATCGAATCCCTTTTGAACAGACAAGTATCCTCCTGTCACTACAGGTTACCTGTATGTTGCAAAGTTATTCTGATAATTTTCATCCCACAGAGTCAAAATTTCTGCGATTCTGTGACTGAGTCAAAACTTCAAATTCAGATTCACTGTTTAAAATAAGCAGTCACTTTTCTGTGGTGGTTTTTGAGATTGAGTATGGATCTCAGAATCTGTCAGTGGAAGGGAGTTTCTACAGAGATAGGAAATGGGATTGATGAATAAAGGTGCTGGATTTTGATCACTGCATAAGATTGTGTCTGTTGCAGTTTCCCAGGAGTTTACATTTTCATGGGAAAGGGATGATTATGCAATGTCAACAATTCAATTTCTTCAGACAAGTGAAAACGCAAGAGAAAGAGGGAATATACCAACACTGGAACAAACAGGCAACTGTATGAGGAAGGTTTCAATTCTCTGCATGTTTTAATGTGAATTCCTGAGCTAAAGATTGAAATAAACAGGAGTTTAAATCTCACACTGGGATGCTGTACAATTTCAGTCCTGTTATCCCAAATTTAAAAATAAAAATCTACAATTAGCTGGAGCTGGAAATCTGTCAGTTGATGAATGTTGTCTTGAAAATTTCACCCTGAATAGTGTGAGCCTTAGTATTGTGGAAACGTGTGAAGAAAGTGTTTGCATTCACACATTCCTACATTGTGAAATGTAAGTTAGCTTTGAAACAATAGGATGTAGGGCCAGGGAGTCTGAATGGGCAAAAGGATTTGGATGATTAAAGAGTGAATTTTAATGATGTCCTTTGAAGGAGCCGTTTACTGTAAATGTCCCAATGCTTCAAAGGAAATATCCCGATTGACAGAAATGGTTCCCCAATGTCTGAAACATTTCCCAAGTCTTCAGAGACATGAAGGGGGCGGACATATTGTAAGATACAGATCATGAGGTGCTAGAGAATCACAGAATTGAAGTTGTGGGGCCCTCTCCTGTTTCAGAATGTCAGTTTTGATGTTTAACTCTGTGAAACTTGGTTAATGATTCTTAAAGCAGAAAGTTCCAATCCAATCTGTAACCTGCACTTCAAATTCCAAAGAGATATGTACACCTTAAGTGAATGAGTGAAATAGTGAAAGATGGATTTCATTATAGGCAAATGTGTGGCTGCCCACTTTAAAAAGGATGGAACAGGTTACATTATAAATGGTGAAAAGCTGCAAACAGTGAGGGTCCAAAGAGTCCCTATCCATTTGTGTCAAGACTAAGAAAACATCAAACAGTTCCAATGAGAAATTAAATTTGATATTTGGGATAAAGCTGCTTAAAAACTCACACTACCCATTCCATGAATCAGCCTCTGTAACCTGCACTTCAGCACATCACAAGAAAAATGATATTTTCCACTGTTCTTGATTCCAGTCTGTAACTCAATCCCGGGTATCGATTATTCTATATATAAACCCCCCTGCACCCCTTAATTAAATTCCAGCCTGTAACTCAATCCCGGGTATCTATGATTCTATATATAAACCCCCGGAAGCACTCGATTAGATTCCTGTCTGTAACTCACTCCCGGGTATCGATTATTCTATATATAAACCCCCTGAAACCCTCGATTAGATTCCACTCTGTAACTCACTCCCGGGTATCTGTTATTCTGTATATAAAACCACTGCACCCTTCAATTAGATTCCAGTCTGTAACTCTCTCCCGTTATCTATTATTCGATATATAAAGCCCTCATTCCCCTCGATGAGATTCCGTTCTTTAACTCACTCCCGGATATCTTTTATTCGATATTTATTATATCTACATGATTTATATATAAACCACCCCGAACCCCTCGATTAAATTTCAGCTCGTTACTCACTCCCGGGCATCTGTTAATCTATATATACACCACCCCAAACCCCTCCGTTAGATTCCTGCCTGTAACTCACTACCGGGTGTCTGTTATTCTATATATAAACCACCCCAAACCCCTCCGTTAGATTCCAGTCTGTAACTCAATCTCGGGTATCTGTTATTCTATATATAAACCACCCCAAACCCCTCCATTAGATTCCTATCTGAAACTCACTGCCGGGTGTCTGTTATTCAATATATAAACAAACCCAAACCCCTCCGTTAGATTCCAGTCTGTAACTCAATCTCGGGTATCTGTTATTCTATATATAAACCACCCCGAACCCCTCGATAAGATTCCAGCATGTAACTCACTCCCAGGAATCTGTTATTCTATATAAAGACCACCCCAAACCCCTCGATTAGATTCCAGTCTGTAACTCACTCCCGGGTATCTGTTATTCTATACCTAAATTCCCCAAAGCCCTCGATTAGATTCCAGTCTGTAACTCACTCTCGGGTAACTGTTATTCTATATATAAATCCCTCAAACCCCTCGATTTGATTCCAGTCTGTAACTCACTCCCGGGTATCTGTTATTCTAAATATAACCCCCCTGAACCCCTCGATTAGATTCCAGTCTGTAAATCACTCCCGGGTATCTGTTATTCTATATATAATCCACCCCGAATCTCTCGATTAGATTCCAGTCTATAACTCACTCCCGGGTATTTGTTATTCTATATATAAACCCACCAAACCCCTCGATTAGATTCCAGTCTGTAACTCACTCCCGGGTATCTGTTATTCTGTATATAAACCACCCCGAACACCTCGATTAGATTCCAGTCCGTAAACTCACTCCCGAGTATCTGTTATTCTCTATATAAACCACCCCGAACCCCTCGATTAGATTCCAGTCTTTAACTCAATCCATGGTATCTATTATTCTATATATAAACCCCACAATCCCCACGATTAGAATCCAGTCTGCAACGCACACCCGGGTATCTGTTATTCTGTATATAAACCACCCCGAACCCCTCGATTAGATTCCAGCACTTCCTCATCACAAGTTGGGGAAGGGGTCCCCCCCATTTTGAAGTTGGTTAAAGGCTTTCCCGCCAATTTTAAGATGGAGAAGGGATGTCTCACAGGATATTGTCCTTTACACTCAATAATGTTAACACATTTTTGAATATTTTCAGTTTCGCACTACACTTTCTCATTCTCTCATCCTGTCTCGTTCCTTCTCTCCCTCTCCCACCCCATCTCTCTGCCACTCTATATATTTCTCTGTTTCTCTCTCTCACCCCATATCTTTACCCTACACTCGCTCCCCTCTCTTCATCTCTCTCTCTCAACTCATCCCTTTTTTATCGCTTGATCTTCTCTCTCTATCTCACTCGCTTACCCAGCTCTCTATCCCTCTCTCCCTACCTCTCTTCCTCTGAGAATCTAGTCTACAAACACCAGGCAGCCATTTCAGGTTTGTTCACAGTGGCCATTTTATGTCCCCACAGCAATGGGACACTTAGGACAGAGTTGACTCATGTAACATTAGTATTTTACACGAATCAGAGACACAGGTATGGAGACATAAATTCCACGTGTATTCCCTGGAATATTGAAGGATCGGGGCGTTCACTCCCACACTTTGCTGCTGTGAATTTGAATTCTGAATTTTCTAAAACTGAATCTGGAAGTAAAAACCACCGGGATAGAATGATTCACATTCTTTCTGCTGCTGCAAAGCCCGTGTCTGTGTCTGTTTCTCAGTATTTATTAACAATTTAAGATAATAGTTTAAAATGCCACAAGTTTGCCATAATGTCTGGAAAGAGGGTTGAAACAGAGGGGCTGAGGTAGCAAAACAAGAGGAGGGGGTGTGAATAGACACAGGATCTGGGGGTCTCCAATGTGTAGACTCTGCCCAGCTCCCAGTCACATCTTTTAGAAAAGGCTGAATTGCGAAAATGAATCCAGGGACAGTGAAGCAAGTGACTCACTGACAATGAGAGCATTTTAAAGATTCATTCTTTCACTGCAAAGCGCTCAGCCTTTCTGAGGTTCTGAACGGGTCGGGGGTCTTCACTGTCTTAGTCCTTCTCCAACTTGCTGCCTCTCTCTCTCTGTGTAAATCTTGCCGCATTTAAAAAGTGCTGAGCAGAGCTGGCTGCACCCTGTGGGATCTTGCTGTGCACAAATTCCCAGCAGTGTTTCATACTGTACCACAACCAGTTAATTGATTAAAAATGTGCTGATTGGACTCATTTCCTGTCCCTCAGGAGCCCTTTACCAAGTCCTAACTGTGAGAGTGTATAAAAGTTTGTGCTAATTCCTGAATAATGCTGGTGTTTTAGGCAGGGCGATGAATTGGGAGGTGGAACAGTCATTTGAATTCAGTCTCTCTGGGATTTGTCCCTACGTTACAACAGAGAGAGAGGAGGGAGATTGAGGGAAACAGGAAAAGACAGTGAAACAGAGGCAGGGGGTTGGGGGTGAGGAAGAGACACAGGATCTGGGGGGGTTAGGGGTGGTCTCCAGTTTGGAGTCAGTGCCCAGCTCCCAGTCTCTGCAGAAAAGCCTCAGTCACACCCTCCCGGGGACGCCTGGTTTGTAAAAATCGATGCTGGGACGGAGATTTCAAAAAGTCTCCCCCAGGAAGCAGCAGCTTGTTCCCGGTTTGAAGAGAAGGAGTTTAGGCCTTTCTGGGGATGTGTCCGGACTCAGAGCACACATGGTGCCCGGGGGGTGGGGGAGAGGGGGAAGAGCGAGGGTTACAGCAGGCATGAGGCTGGGGAAGGAAATGTGTCTCCCTGTTCCCATCCCGATAGCATTACATAGCTGCCTGTGGGATCCCCCTGTGCAGAAACTGCCTGCAGCTTTTCCTGAACTGCAACAGGTAACACACGACGTTTCTGGGGGAGGGGTTGGAATTTCCCTGTCTCTGTCACTCCAGCTTTCTCTCTCCCTCTCTCTTTCCAGACAGGACCCCTTGCTGATACTGACCATTGAATGTTAATAACAGGACAGGACCCCTTGCTGCTCCTCTCCACTGAGGGTTAACCCCAGGACAGACATGGTTTCAACAAGGGAGGTACAGCACGAGATTTACTGTCCAGGGAGTGTTTGATGGGGACAGTGGAGAGGGAGCTTTACTCTGTATCTAACTCTGTGCTGTACCTGCCCTGTGAGTGATTGATGGGCATGGTGTAGAGGGAGCTTTACTCTGTATCTAACCCCGTGCGGTACCTGTCCTGGGAGTGTTTGATGGGGACAGTTTAGAGGGAGCTTTACTCTGCATCTAACCCCGTGCTGTACCTGTCCAGGGAGTGTTTGATGGGGACAGTGTAGCGGAAGCTTTACTCTGTATCTTACCCCGTGCTGTACCTCCCCTGGGAGTGTTTGATGTGGACGGTTTAGAGGGAGATTGACTCAGTATCTAACACTGTCCTGTAACTGCCCTGTGAGTGCTTGATGGGGACAGTGTAGAGGGAGCTTTACTCTGTATCTAACCCTGTGCTGCACCAGTCCTGGGAGTGATTGATGGGAACAGCTTAGATGGAGATTTACTCTGTATCTAACCCCGTGCTCTACCTGCCCTGGGAGTGTATGATGGGTACAGTGTAGAGGGAGCTTTACTCTGTATCTAACCCCGTGCTGTACCAGTCCTGGGAGTGAATGATGGGGAAAGTATAGAGGGAGCTTTACTCTGTATTTAACCCTGAGCTGTACCAGTCCTGGGAGTGTTTGATGGGGACAATGTAGAGGGAGCTTTACTCTGTATCTAACCCTGTGCTGTACATGCATTGGGAGTGTTTGATGGGGACAGTGCAGAGGGAGCTTTATTATGTATCTAACCCAGTGCTGTAGCTGCCCTGGGAGTGTTTGATGGGTTGAGTGTAGAGGGAGCTTTACTCTGTATCTAACCCCGTGATGCACATGTCCTGGGAGTGTTTGATGGTGGCAGTGTAGGGGAAGCTTTACACTGTATCTAACCCTGTGCTGTACATGCCCTGGTAGTGTTTGATTGTGATGGTGTAGAGGGAGATTTACTCTGTATCTAACCCCGTGCTGTACTGTCCTCGGAGCGTTTGATGGGGACAGTGTAGAGGAAGCATTACTCTGTATCTAACCCCTTACTGTATCTGCCCTGGGAGTGTTTGAGGGGGAGGGTGTAGAGGTAGCTTTACTCTCTATCTAACCCTATCCTTCCTGTCCTGGGAGTGTTTGATGGGCACAGTATAGAGGGAGCATTACTCAGTATCTAACCCTGTTCTGTTCCTGCCCAGGGAGTGTTTGATGGGTACAGTATCTTGGGAGCTTTACTCTGTATATTACCCCGTGCTGTTCCTGTCCTGGGAGTGTTTGATGGGGACAGTATAGAGGGAGCTTTATTCTTTATCTAACCCCGTGCTCTACCTGTCCTGGGACTGTTTGACGGGGACAGTATCGAGGGAGCTTTACTCTGTATCTAACCCCGTGCTGTACCTGTCCTGGGAGTGTTTGATGGGGACAGTATAGAGGGAGCTTTACTCTGTATCTAGCCCTGTGCTGTACCTGCCCTGGGAGTGATGGATGGGGACAGTATAGAGGGCGCTTTACTCGGTATCTAACCACGTGCTGTACCTGTCCTGGGAGTGTTTGATGGGGACAGTATTGAGGGAGCTTTACTCTGTATCTAACCCTGTTCTGTTCCTGTGCAGGGAGTGTTTGATGGGGACAGTATCGAGGGAGCTTTACTCTGTATCTAGCCCCTGCTGCATCATCTCTGGGAGTGTTTGTTGGCAACATTCTTGCCCAAAACAAAAACAATCCACAAATCAGGCCTAATAAATTGAACATCAGTTTCCTTCTTTGATTCTCCCTGGTCTGTTCTGATTCTCTGATAGATTCCTCGTGTTTACCCTCCACACGAGCAGTCATCCTAATCCCGTCTACCTGTCCTGCTCCCAACGCGGCATCCGACTACAATAAGGCCAGTGATACAGGAGCGTCTCAGCGAGTAAGACAGGTGAGTCTTGAGCCTGACCTGGGTGTACGTGAGTGACCGGGTTAATCCGACACTCCAGGGACAGTTTAGACAGTTCGAGTGCATCACAGCTTTGCCAGAATGAGACCTGGATTCCAAAGGTTAAATTGCAAAGTGAGATTGCACAAAGTCGGGTTGTATTCCCTGAAATCTAGTAGCATCAGGGGTGACTTGATCAAATGGTCAAATCCTATTGATGTTACCTGTATGTTGCAAAGTTATTCTGATAATTTTCATCCCACAGAGTCAAAATTTCTGCGATTCTGTGTCTGAGTCAGAACTTCAAATAGTTTAGATTCACTGTTTAAAATAAGCAGTCACTTTTCTGTGGTGGTTTTTGAGATTGAGTATGGATCTCAGAATCTGTCAGTGGAAGGGAGTTTCTACAGAGATAGGAAATGGGATTGATGAATAAAGGTGCAGGATTTTGTTCACTGCATTAGATTGTGTCTGTTGCAGTTTCCCAGGAGTTTACATTTTCATGGGAAAGGGACGATTATCCAATGTCAACAATTCAATTTCTTCAGACAAGTGAAAACGCAAGAGAAAGAGGGAATATACCAACACTGGAACAAACAGGCAACTGTATGAGGAAGGTTTCAATTCTCTGCATGTTTTAATGTGAATTCCTGAGCTAAAGATTGAAATAAACAGGAGTTTAAATCTCACACTGGGATGCCGTGCAATTTCAGTCCTGTTATCCTAAAATTAAAAATAAAAATCTATAATTAAAAATTTCTTGTACAGAGCAGAGGTAATTTGACTCTGTATCGAACCCCGTACTATATTTGGGTTGGGAGTGTTTGATGAACAGTGTAGTCAGAGCTTTAGTTTGAAACAATTTTCTGCAAACGGCAATTGACGCAAAGTCTCTTGTTCATGTTTCAATCTGAGGATGATAGATTTTTGTTAGGCAAAGGTGTAAAGAGATATGGAGGTAGATCAGAGATCAGTCAGGATCTCATTGAATGTCGGAAACAGGGTGTGGGGTGAAATGACATCTTCCTCTTCCCATGTGCTATGATAAATATCCTTCCTTCAATCTCTTGTCTCTCGGTCTCCCTCTCGATGTGAGTCTCTCTCTTCTCACTTGCTCGGTCTCTCTCTCTCTCTCTCTCTTCCTCTCTCTCAGAGTATATATAAATGACACAAACACCAGTCAGCCTTTTAGGTTTGTTCACAGAGGCCATATTATGTCCCCAAAGCACAGGGACATTTCTGACAGAGTTGACTCCACAGGAATGTGACATTGGCACTATATATAAACCCACCAAACACCTCTATTAGATTCCAGTCTGTAACTCACTCCCAGGTGTCTGTTATTTTATATATAAACTACCCCGAACCCCTCGATTGGATTCCACTCTGTAACTCACTCCCGGGTCTGTTATTCTGTATATAAATCCCCAAAATCCCTCAATTAGATTCCATGGATAAACGATATGACAGGACAATGTTGTTTATACCCAGGCATGTTGAAAAATATTTGGAGCTTTACCCTTTTCTCCAGCTGATGAACTTTTAATTTGAACACTGTGTTTATTTTGAAATCTAATTCAAAGGAGAATGAGGCTTTTTAACCTCATAACTCTACTGTTGAGGGAGCTTTACTCTGTATCAAACCCCATGCTGTACCTGTTCTGGGAGTGTTTGATGGGGACAATTTAAGAACAACTTTAATTCCTATCTAACCCCGCGCTGTCCAATAACGGATGCAGATTCAGATAAATAAGATGTTTCGTTTCTGTGCCACTTTCTGTATCTTGAAGCTTCTATTTGGAGCTGGAAATCTGTCAGTAGATGAATGTTGTCTTGAAAATTTCACCCTGAATAGTGTGAGCCTTAGTATTGTGGAAACGTGTGAAGAAAGTGTTTGCATTCACACATTCCTACATTGTGAAATGTAAGTTAATTGTGAAACAATAGGATGTAGGGCCAGGTAGTCTGAATGGACAACAGGATTTGGTTGATTAAAGAGTGAATGTTAATGATGTCCTTTGAAGAAGCCGTTTACTGTAAATGTCCCGAGACAATGAAATGCTTCAAAGCAAATATCCTGGTTGACAGAAATGGTTCCCCAATGTCTGAAACACTTTCCCAAGTCTGCAGAGACATGAAGGGGGCAGAGATATTGTATGATACAGATCATGAGATACCAGAGAACCACAGAATTGAAGTTGTGGGGCCCTCTCCTGTTTGAGAATGTCAGTTTTGATGTTTAACTCTGTGAAACTTGGCTAATGATTCAGAAAGCAGAAAGTTCCAATCCAATCTGTAACCTGCACTTCAAATTCCAAAGAGATATGTACACCTTAAGTGAATGGGTGAAATAGTGAAAGATGGATTTCATTGTAGGCAAATGTGTGGCTGCCCACTTTAAAAAGGATGGAACAGGTTACATTATAAATGGTGAAAAGCTGCAAACAGTGAGGGTCCAAAGAGTCCCTATCCATTTGTGTCAAGACTAAGAAAACATCAAACAGTTCCAATGAGAAAGTAAATTTGATATTTGGGATAAAGCTGGTTAAAAACTCACACTACCCATTCCATTAATCAGCCTCTGTAACCTGCACTTCAGCACATCACAAGAAAAATGATATTTTAAACTGTTCTTGATTCCAGCCTGTAACTCAAACCCGTGTATTTATTATTCTATATATAAACCCCCTGATCCCCTCTATTAGATTCCAGTCTGTAACTCACTCCCGGGTATCTATGATTCTATATATAAACCCCCTGAACCCCTTGATTAGATTGCAGTCTGTAACTCACTCCCCGGTATCTGTTATTCTATATATAGACCACCCCAAACCCCTCGATTTGATTCCAGTCTGTAACTCATTCCCGTCTAACTGTTATTCAGTATATAAATGTCCCAAACCCCTCGACTAGATTTCAGTCTGTTACTCATTCCCGGGCTTCTGTTATTCTATATATATTATATTCATATCATTTATATATAAACCCCCCCGAACCCCTCGATTTGATTCCAGTCTGTAAATCACTCTCGGGTATCTGTTATTCTATATATAAATCCCCCAAAACCCTCGATTAGATTCCAGTCTGCAACTCAATCCCGGGTATCTGTTATTCTATATATAAACCCCCTGAACCCCTCGATTAGATTCCGGTCTGTAACTCAATCCCGCGTGGCTATTATTCTATATATAAACCCCCTGCACCCCTCAATTAGATTCCAGTCTGTAACTCAATCCCGGGTATCTATTATTTTATATATAAACCCTTCAATCCCCTCGCTGAGATTCCGTTATGTAACTCACTCCCGGATATCTTTTATTCGATATATATTATATCTACATGATTAATATATAAACCACCCCGATCCCCTCGATTAAATTGCAGCCTGTAACTCACTGCCGGGCGTCTGTTATTCTATATATAAACACCCCAAACCCCTCCGTTAGATTCCAGTCTGTAACTCTCTCCCGGGTATCTGTTATTCTATATATAAACCACCCCGAACCCCTCCGTTAGATTCCAGTCTGTAACTCAATCTCGGGTATCTGTTATTCTATATATAAACCACCCCAAACCCCTCCATTAGATTCCAGTCTGTAAATCACTCCCGGGTATCTGTTATTCCATATATAATCCACCCCGAACCCCTCGATTAGATTCCAGTCTGTAACTCACTCCCGGGTATCTGTTATTCTATATATAAACCACCCCGAACCCCTCGATTATATTCCAGTCTGTAACTCACTCCCGGGTATCTGTTATTCTATATATAAGCCACCCCGAACCCTTCGATTAGATTCCAGTCTGTAACTCACTCCCGGTTATCTGTTATTCTATATATAATCCACCCCGAACCCCTCTATTAGATTGCAGACTGTAACTCACTCCCGGGTATCTGTTATTCTGTATATAAAACACCACAAACCCCTCGATTAGATTCCAGTCTGTAACTCACTCCCGGTATGTTATTCTATATATAACCACCCCAAACCCCTCGATTAGATTCCAGTCTGTAACTCACTCCCGGATATCTGTTATTCTATATATAAACCACCCCGATCCCCTCAATTATATTCCAGCACTTCCACATCACAAATTGAGGAAGGGGTCTCCCCCCATTTTAAAGTTGGTTAAAGGCTCTCCCTCTATTTTAAAGAAGGAGAAGGGATGTCTCACAAGATATTGTTCTTTACACTCAATAATGTTAACAAATTTTTGAACATTTTCAGTTTCCCCCTACACTTTCTCTTTCTCTCACCCTTTCTCGTTCTTTCTCTCCCTCTCCCAGCCCATCTCTCTGCCAACCTATATATTTCTCTGTTTCTCTCTCTCACCCCATATCTTTACCCTACACTCGCTCCCCTCTCTTCATCTCTCTCACTCAACTCATCCCTTTTTTATCGCGTGATCTCCTCTCTCTATCTCACTCGCTTACCCAGCTCTCTATCCCTCTCTCCCTACCTCTCTTCCTCTGAGAATCTAGTCTACAAACACCAGGCAGCCATTTTAGGTTTGTTCACAGTGGCCATTTTATGTCCCCACAGCACTGGGACATTTATGACAGAGTTGACTCCTCACGAATGGTAAATTAGTCCTTTCAACGTGACAGAGACACAGATATCTCCCTCCATTTTAAAGATGGAGAAATTCTGTTTATCACTCAATAGGCCCTGTCTTTACTTGGTATCTAACCCTGTGCTGCCCCTTCCCTGCGCCTGTTTGATGGGACAGAGCAGAGGGAATATTACTCTCTATCGAACCCCATACTGTATTTGGTTTGGGTGTGTTTGTTGAACAGTGTGGATGAAGCTTTACACTGGAATATAGGTGAGGGGGTGATTTGATGAAATATTTCAGGATAATAATGCAAGTAGAGGTTGGAAAAAGACTAACTATTCCCGCCGGTTTGGGGAGTCTGGGCCTTGGGGTCATGGTTTTTCAACTATGTTTAGAATTTTAGAATTTCAGGAGGGAAACTAAGAAACATTTTAAAACACCAAGTGTGGTATTAGTTTGGATCTCTCTCACATGAACGGAAATTGATGCTGAGCCACTATTCCATGTTTAAAACTGAGGCTGATAGATTTCTGTTAGCTAACACGCTGCAGAGATATGAGACCAAGGGCTTCAATCACAGATCAGCCAGGATCTCATTGAATGTCAGAACAGGGTTGGAGGGTTAAATGGCCTCTTGCTCTTTCCATGTGCTATGACCAATATCCTTTATTCACTGTCTGGCTCTCAGTCACCCACTTGGTCTGAGAGTCTCTATTTCTCATTCACTCGATCTGTGTCTTCTCTCCCTGTCTCTCTTCCTCTGAGAATCTAGTCTACAAACACCAGGCAGACATGTTAGGTTTGTTCACAGTGGCCATTTTATGTCCCCACAGGAATGGGACATTTAGGACAGAGTTGACCCCTCTCTCATGTAACATTAATATTTTAAACGTGACAGAGACACAGGTATGGAGACATGAATTCGCTGTGTATTCCCTGGAATATTGAAGGATCTGGGTGTTCAGTCCCACACCTTGCAGCTGTGATTTTGAATTCAGAATTTTCTATTACTGAATCTGGAAGTAAAAACCCCCGGGATGGAATGATTCACATTCATTCTGCTTCTACAAAGCCCGTGTCTGTGTCTGTTTCTCAGTATTTATTAACTGTTTAAGATAAGCCTGTCTCTTTCTCCATCGCTCTCTTTCTCGCCTCGCCTTTCACTGTCTCTCTCTCACTACAACACCCTGCCCCTCTCTCTTGCTCGCCCTGTCTCTCTCTCTCTCTTGGCGAGTTTTGTCTCTCTCTCTCTATCTCAATCTGTCTCTCTCTCACCATCTCTCTGCCTCTCTCTCTCTCTCACTCTCTCTCTCACTCCATCAGCCTCCCCCTCTCCCCACCATCCCCAATTTCCCTTTTCAGCAAATTTTGGGTGTGAAGCTGAAGGGAAAATATTTTCAGGGTTTCGGGGAAAGGGCGGATGAGTGAGACCAGTTAAACTTTCCTTGCAGAGTGTCGAAAGTAGTTTGATGGGCTGAATGGCCTCTTCGATTAGATTCCAGTCGGTAACTCACTTCCGGATATCTGTTATTCTATATATAAACCCCCTGAACCCCTCGATTTGATTCCAGTCTGTAACTCACTCCCGGATATCTGTTATTCTATAGATAAACCCCCTGTACCCCTCGATTAGATTCCAGCCTGTAACTCACTCCCGGGTATCTGTTATTCTATATATAATCCACCCCGAACCCCTCGATTAGATTCAGCCTGTAACTCACTCCCGGGCATCTGTTATTCTATATATAAACCACCCCAAACCCCTCTATTAGATTCCAGTCTGTAACTCACTCCCGGGCATCTGTTATTCTGTATATAAACCAACTCGAACCCCTCGATTAGATTCCAGTCTGAAAGTCACTCCCTGGTATTTGTTATTCTGTATATAAACCACCCCGAACCCCTCGATTAGATTCCAGTCTGTAACTCACTCCCGAGTATCTGTTATTCTATATATAAACCAACCCGAACCCCTCGATTAAATTCCAGTCTGCAACTCACTCCCGGGTATGTTTTTCTATATATAAACCACCCCGAACCCCTCTATTACATTCCAGCACTTCCACATCACAAATTGAGGAAGGGGTCCCCCCCATTTTAAAGTTGGTTAAAGGCTCTCCCTCTAATTTAAAGATGGAGAAGGGATGTCTCACAGGATATTGTTCTTTACACAATAATGTTAACAAATTTTTGAACATTTTCAGTTTCCCCCTACACTTTCTCTTTCTCTTACCCTGTCTCGTTCCTTCTCTCCCTCTCCCACCCCGTCTCTCTGCCACCCTATATATTTCTCTGTTTCTCTCTCTCTCCCCATATCTTTACCCTACACTCGCTCCCCTCTCTTCATCTCTCTCTCTCTCACCTCATCCCTTTTTTATCGCTTGATCTCCTATCTCTATTTCACTCGCTTACCCAGCTCTCTTTCCCTCTCTCCCTGCCTCTCTTCCTCTGAGAATCTAGACTACAAACACCAGGCAGCCATTTTAGGTTTGTTCACAGTGGCCATTTTATGTCCCCACAGCAATGGGACATTTAGGACAGAGTTGACTCATGTAACATTAATATTTTAAACGTGACAGAGACACAGGTATGGAAACATAAATTCCACGTGTATTCCCTGGAATAGTGGAGGATCCGGGCGTTCAGTCCCACACTTTGCTGCTGTGAATTTGAATTCTGAATTTTCTATTACTGAATCTGGAAGTAAAAACCCCCGGGATGGAATGATTCACATTCTTTCTGCTGCTGCAAAGCCCGTGTCTGTGTCTGTTTCTCAGTATTTATTAACAATTTAAGATAATAGGATAGAATGCCACTAGTTTGCCATAATTCAACTCAGTCAGAAATGTCCCAATGTTATGACCGATATCAATCTTTCATCATCTGCCTGTTCATCCCCTCTCACTCTGTGTCTCTCTCTTTAACATTCCCTCATTCCGCATCTGCTCTCTCTCTCTCTCTCTCTCCCTCTCTCAGATTCTGTAAGAAAAATCCCCAAACTCCAGGCGTCCATTTTAGGTTTGTTCACAGTGGCCATTTTATGTTCCCACAGCATTGGGACATTTATGACAGAGTTGACTCCTCACGAATGGTAAATTAGTCCTTTCAACGTGACAGAGACACAGATATCTCCCTCCATTTTAAAGATGGAGAAATTCTGTTTATCACTCAATAGGCCCTGTCTTTACTTGGTATCTAACCCTGTGCTGCCCCTTCCTTGGGCCTGTTTGATGGGACAGAGCAGAGGGAATGTTACTCTCTATCGAACCCCATACTGTATATGGTTTGGGTGTGTTTGTTGAACAGTGTAGATGAAGCTTTACACTGGAATATAGGTGAGGGGGTGATTTGATGGAATATTTCAGGATAATAATGCAAGTAGAGGTTTGAAAAAGACTAACTATTCCCGCCGGTTTGGGGAGTCTGGGCCTTGGGGTCATGGTTTTTCAACTATGTTTAGAATTTTAGAATTTCAGGAGGGAAACTAAGAAACATTTTAAAACACCAAGTGTGGTATTAGTTTGGATCTCTCTCACATGAACGGAAATTGATGCTGAGCCACGAGTCCATGTTTAAAACTGAGGCTGATAGATTTCTGTTAGCTAACACGCTGCAGAGATATGAGACCAAGGGCTTCAATCACAGATCAGCCAGGATCTCATTGAATGTCAGAACAGGGTTGGAGGGTTAAATGGCCTCTTGCTCTTTCCATGTGCTATGACCAATATCCTTTATTCACTGTCTGGCTCTCAGTCACCCACTTGGTCTGAGAGTCTCTATTTCTCATTCACTCGATCTGTGTCTTCTCTCCCTGTCTCTCTTCCTCTGAGAATCTAGTCTACAAACACCAGGCAGACATGTTAGGTTTGTTCACAGTGGCCATTTTATTTCCCCACAGGAATGGGACATTTAGGACAGAGTTGACCCCTCTCTCATGTAACATTAATATTTTAAACGTGACAGAGACACAGGTATGGAGACATGAATTCGCTGTGTATTCCCTGGAATATTGAAGGATCTGGGTGTTCAGTCCCACACCTTGCAGCTGTGATTTTGAATTCAGAATTTTCTATTACTGAATCTGGAAGTAAAAACCCCCGGGATGGAATGATTCACATTCATTCTGCTTCTACAAAGCCCGTGTCTGTGTCTGTTTCTCAGTATTTATTAACTGTTTAAGATAAGCCTGTCTCTTTCTCCATCGCTCTCTTTCTCGCCTCGCCTTTCACTGTCTCTCTCTCACTACAACACCCTGCCCCTCTCTCTTGCTCGCCCTGTCTCTCTCTCTCTCTTGGCGAGTTTTGTCTCTCTCTCTCTATCTCAATCTGTCTCTCTCTCACCATCTCTCTGCCTCTCTCTCTCTCTCACTCCATCAGCCTCCCCCTCTCCCCACCATCCCCAATTTCCCTTTTCAGCAAATTTTGGGTGTGAAGCTGAAGGGAAAATATTTTCAGGGTTTCGGGGAAAGGGCGGATGAGTGAGACCAGTTAAACTTTCCTTGCAGAGTGTCGAAAGTAGTTTGATGGGCTGAATGGCCTCTTCGATTAGATTCCAGTCGGTAACTCACTTCCGGATATCTGTTATTCTATATATAAACCCCCTGAACCCCTCGATTTGATTCCAGTCTGTAACTCACTCCCGGATATCTGTTATTCTATAGATAAACCCCCTGTACCCCTCGATTAGATTCCAGCCTGTAACTCACTCCCGGGTATCTGTTATTCCATATATAATCCACCCCGAACCCCTCGATTAGATTCCAGTCTGTAACTCACTCCCGGGCATCTGTTATTCTATATATTAACCACCCCAAACCCCTCGATTAGATTCCAGTCTGTAACTCACTCCCGGGCATCTGTTATTCTATGTATAAACCAACTCGAACCCCTCGATTAGATTCCAGTCTGTAAGTCACTCCCTGGTATTTGTTATTCTGTATATAAACCACCCCGAACCCCTCGATTAGATTCCAGTCTGTAACTCACTCCCGAGTATCTGTTATTCTATATATAAACCAACCCGAACCCCTCGATTAGATTCCAGTCTGCAACTCACTCCCGGGTATGTTTTTCTATATATAAACCACCCCGAACCCCTCGATTAGATTCCAGCACTTCCACATCACAAATTGAGGAAGGGGTCCCCCCCATTTTAAAGTTGGTTAAAGGCTCTCCCTCTAATTTAAAGATGGAGAAGGGATATCTCACAGGATATTGTTCTTTACACAATAATGTTAACAAATTTTTGAACATTTTCAGTTTCCCCCTACACTTTCTCTTTCTCTTACCCTGTCTCGTTCCTTCTCTCCCTCTCCCACCCCGTCTCTCTGCCACCCTATATATTTCTCTGTTTCTCTCTCTCACCCCATATCTTTACCCTACACTCGCTCCCCTCTCTTCATCTCTCTCTCTCACCTCATCCCTTTTTTATCGCTTGATCTCCTCTCTCTATCTCACTCGCTTACCCAGCTCTCTTTCCCTCTCTCCCTGTCTCTCTTCCTCTGAGAATCTAGACTACAAACACCAGGCAGCCATTTTAGGTTTGTTCACAGTGGCCATTTTATGTCCCCACAGCAATGGGACACTTAGGACAGAGTTGACTCATGTAACATTAATATTTTAAACGTGACAGAGACACAGGTATGGAGACATAAATTCCACGTGTATTCCCTGGAATAGTGGAGGATCCGGGCGTTCAGTCCCACTCTTTGCTGCTGTGAATTTGAATTCTGAATTTTCTATTACTGAATCTGGAAGTAAAAACCCCCGGGATGGAATGATTCACATTCTTTCTGCTGCTGCAAAGCCCGTGTCTGTGTCTGTTTCTCAGTATTTATTAACAATTTAAGATAATAGGATAGAATGCCACTAGTTTGCCATAATTCAACTCAGTCAGAAATGTCCCAATGTTATGACCGATATCAATCTTTCATCGTCTGCCTGTTCATCCCTCTCACTCTGTGTCTCTCTCTTTAACATTCCCTCATTCCGCATCTGCTCTCTCTCTCTCTCTCTCTCTCTCCCTCTCTCAGATTCTGTAAGAAAAATCCCCAAACTCCAGGCAGCCATTTTAGGTTTGTTCACAGTGGCCATTTTATGTTCCCATCAGCACTGGGACATTTATGACAGAGTTGACTCCTCACAAATGGTAAATTAGTCCTTTCAACGTGACAGAGACACAGATATCTCCCTCCATTTTAAAGATGGAGAAATTCTGTTTATCACTCAATAGGCCCTGTCTTTACTTGGTATCTAACCCTGTGCTGCCCCTTCCCTGGGCCTGTTTGATGGGACAGAGCAGAGGGAATGTTACTCTCTATCGAACCCCATACTGTATATGGTTTGGGTGTGTTTGTTGAACAGTGTGGATGAAGCTTTACACTGGAATTTAGGTGAGGGGGTGATTTGATGCAATATTTCAGGATAATAATGCAAGTGGAGGTTTGAAAAAGACTAACTATTCCCGCTGGTTTGGGGAGTCTGGGCCTTGAGGCCATGGTTTTTCAGCTATGTTTAGAATTTTAGAATTTCAGGAGAGAAACTAAGAAACACTTTAAAACGCCAAGTGTGGTATTAGTTTGGATCTCTCTCACATGAACGGAAATTGATGCTGAGCCACTAGTCCATGTTTAAAACTGAGGCTGATAGATTTCTGTTAGCTAACACGCTGCAGAGATATGAGACCAAGGGGTTCAGTCACAGATCAGCCAGGATCTCATTGAATGTCAGAACAGGGTTGGAGGGTTAAAGGCCTCTTGCTCTTTCCATGTGCTATGACCAATATCCTTTATTCACTGTCTGGCTCTCAGTCACCCACTTGGTCTGAGAGTCTCTATTTCTCATTCACTCGATCTGTGTCTTCTCTCCCTGTCTCTCTTCCTCTGAGAATCTAGTCTACAAACACCAGGCAGCCAGTTTAGGTTTGTTCCCAGTGGCCATTTTATGTCCCCACAGGAATGGGACATTTAGGACAGATTTGACTCCTCACGAATGGAAAATTAGTACTTTCAACGTGACAGAGACACAGATATCTCCGTCCATTTTAAAGACGGAAAAGGGAACTCCCTCCGTTTTAACGGTGGAGAAGTTATCTGCCTCCATTTTAAATATTGAGAATGGTTCTCGCCCCATTTCGTCAGGTCTCTCTCTCCCTACCGCTTTTTCCTTCCCTCGACTCGTCTCTCTGATACTCTCTCTCATCCCATCGCTATTTCGGACACTCACTTCCCTCTCTCTGCCTCTCCCTCACCCCACCCATTTTTCTTTCATTCAATCGCCTCTCTCTATCTCTCTCTCTTGCCCTCTCTCTCTTTCTCCCTCAGCCCATCTCATTGTCGCTATCTCCCTCTCTCTCGCCCCATCTCTCTCCCCTTCACCCTCTCTGTCTTTCATTTTATCTCTCTGTCATTCTCTGACCCTCTCTCTCTCGCCCTCTCTCTCTTTCTTTCTCACCCCATCTCACTCACTATTTCCCGCTCTCTCTCTCTCTCGCGCTCTCTCTCTTTCTTTCTCACCCCATCTCACTCACTATTTCCCTCACTCTCTCTCTCTCATCCTATCTCTCTTTCTTTCTCACCCCATCTCACTCTCACTATTTCCCTCTCTCTCTCTCTCTCTCGCGCTCTCTCTCTTTCTTTCTCACCCCATCTCACTGTAACTATTTTCCTCTCTCTCTCACCCCATCTCTCTGCCCTTCACCCTCTCTCTCTCACCCCATCTCACTCTCACTAATTCCATCTCTCTCTCTCTCTCGCGCTCTCTCTCTTTCTTTCTCATCCCATCTCACTGTAACTATTTCCCTCTCTCTCTCACCCCATCTCTCTGCCCTTCACCCTCTCTCTCTGTCTCTCATTCTATCTCTGTCATTCTCTGACCCTCTCTCTATCGCCCCGTCTCTATCCCTATCACCACCTCTCTCTGTCGCTCTCTCTCCCTCGCTCTGCCACTGACTCTCTGTCACATTCGTTGTCTCCCACGCCTGTCTCTTTCTCCATGGCTCTCTTTCTCGCCTCGCCTTTCACTGTCTCTCTCTCACTACAACACCCTGCCCCTCTCTCTCTCTCGCCCTGTCTCTCTCTCTCTCTTGGCGAGTTTTGTCTCTCTTTCTCTATCTCAATCTGCCTTTCTCTCACCATCTCTCTGCCTCTCTCTCTCACATACTCTCTCTCTCACTCCATCAGCCTCCCCCTCTCCCCACCATCCCCAATTTCCCTTTTCAGCAAATTTTGGGCGTGAAGCTGAAGGGAAAATATTTTCAGGGTTTCGGGGAAAGGGCGGACGAGAGAGACCAGGGAAACTTTCCTTGCAGAGTGTCGAAAGTAGTTTGATGGGCTGAATGGCCTCCTCGATTAGATTCAAGTCTGTTACTCAATCGGAGGTATCTGTTATTCTATATATTATCCACCCCGAACCCCTCAATAAGATTCCAGCCTGTAACTCACTCCCGGGTATCTGTTATTCTACATATAAACCACCCCGAACCCCTCGATTAGATTCCAGTCTGTAACTCACTCCCGGGTATCTGTTATTCTATATATAAGCCACCCTGAACCCCTCGGTTAGATTCCAGTCTGTAACTCACTCCCGGTTATCTGTTATTCTATATATAATCCACCCGGAACCCCTCGATTAGATTCCAGTCTGTAACTCACTCTTGTTATTTGTTATTCTGCATATGAACCACCCCGAACCCCTCGATTAGATTCCAGCCTGTAACTCACTCCCGGGTATATGTTATTCTATATATAAACCATCCCGAATCCCTCGATTAGATCCAGTCTGTAACTCACTCCCGGGTATGTTATTCTATATAGAAACCACCCCCAACCCCTCGATTAGATTCCAGCACTTCCACACCACAAGTAGAGGAAGGGGTCTCCCCCATTTTAAAGTTGGTTAAAGGCTCTCCCTCTAATTTTAAGATGGAGAAGGGATGTCTCACAGGATATTGTCCTTTACACTCAATAATGTTCACAAATTTTTGAACATTTTCAGTTTCCCCCTACACTTTCTCTCATCCTGTCTCGTTCCTTCTCTCCCTCTCCCACCCCATCTCTCTGCCACCCTATATATTTCTCTGTTTCTCTCTCTCACCCCATATCTTTACCCTACACTCGCTCCCCTCTCTTCATCTCTCTCTCTCAACTCATCCCTTATTTATCGCTTGATCTACTCTCCCTATCTCACTCGCTTACCCAGCTCTCTTTCCCTCTCTCCCTACCTCTCTTCCTCTGAGAATCTAGTCTACAAACACCAGGCAGCCATTTTAGGTTTGTTCACAGTGGCCATTTTATGTCCCAACAGCAATGGGACACTTAGGACAGAGTTGACTCCTCACTCATGTAACATTAGTATTTTAAACGTGACAGAGACACAGGTATGGAGACATGAATTCCCTGTGTATTCCCAGGAATATTGAAGGATCCGGGCGTTCAGTCCCACACTTTGCTGTTATGAATTTGAATTCTGAATTTTCTATTACTGAATCTGGAAGTAAAAACCCCCGGGATGGAATGATTCACATTCATTCTGCTTCTACAAAGCCCATGTCTGTGTCTGTTTCTCAGTATTTATTAACTGTTTAAGATAAGCCTGTCTCTTTCTGCATCGCTCTCTTTCTTGCCTCGCCATTCACTGTCTCTCTCTCACTACAACACCCTGCCCCTCTCTCTATCTCGTCCTGTCCCTCTCTCTCTCTCGGTGAGTTTTGTCTCTCTTTCTCTATCTCAATCTGTCTCTCTCACCATCTCTCTGCCTCTCTCTCTCATTTACTCTCACTCTCACTCCATCAGCCTTCCCCTCTCCCCACCATCCCGAATTTCTCTTTTCAGCAAATTTTGGGTGTGAAGCTGAAGGGAAAATATTTTCAGGGTTTCGGTGAAAGGGCGGACGAGTGAGACCAGTGAAACTTTTCTTGCAGAGTGTCGAAAGTAGTTTGATGGGCTGAATGGCCTCCTCGATTAGATTCCAGTCTGTAACTCAGTCCCGGATATCTGTTATTCTATATATAAACCCCCTGAGCCCCTCGATTAGATTCCAGTCTGTAACTCACTCCCGGGTATCTGTTATTCTATATATAATCCACCCCGAACCCCTCGATTAGATTCCAGTATGTAACTCACTCCCGGGTATGTGTTATTCTGTATATCAACCACCCCGAACCCCTCGATTAGATTCCAGCCTGTGACTCACTCCTGGGTATCTGTTATTCTATATATAAACCCACCCCGAACCCCTCGATTAGATTCCAGACTGTAACTCACTCTCGGGTATGATATTCTATATATAAACTACCCCGAACCCCTCGATTAGATTCCAGTCTGTAACTCACTCCCGGGTATCTGTTATTCAATATATAAACCACCCCGAACCCCTCGATTAGATTCCAGTCTGTAACTCACTCCCGGGTATGATATTCTATATATAAACCACCCCGAACCCCTCGATTAGATTCTAGCACTTCCACATCACAAATTGAGGAAGGGGTCTCCCCCCATTTTCAAGTTGGTTAAAGTCTCTCCCTCTAATTTTAAGATGGAGAAGGGATGTCTGACAGGATATTGTTCTTTACACTCAATAATGTTAACACATTTTTGAATATTTTCAGTTTCCCCCTACACTTTCTCTTTCTCTCATCCTGTCTCGTTTCTTCTCTCCCTCTCCCACCCCATCTCTCTGCCACTCTATACATTTCTCTGTTTCTCTCTCTCACCCCATATCTTTACCCTACACTCGCTCCCCTCTCTTCATCTCTCCCTCTCTCAACTCATCCCTTTTTTATCGCTTGATCTTCTCTCTCTATCTCACTCGCTTACCCAGCTCTCTTTCCCTCTCTGCCCGCCTCTCTTCCTCTGAGAATCTAGTCTAAAAACACCAGGCAGCCATTTTAGGTTTGTTCACAGTGGCCATTTGATGTCCCCACAGCAATGGGACATTTAGGACAGAGTTGACTCATGTAACATTAGTATTTTAAACGTGACAGAGACACAGGTATGGAGACATAAATTCCACGTGTATTCCCTGGAATATTGAAGGATTCGGGCGTTCACTCCCACACTTTGCTGTTGTGAATTTGAATTCTGAATTTTCTAAAACTGAATCTGGAAGTAAAAACCCCCGGGATAGAATGATTCACATTCTTTCTGCTGCTGCAAAGCCCGTGTCTGTGTCTGTTTCTCAGTGTTTATGAACTATTTAACATCATAGTTTAGAATGCCACAAGTTTGCCATAATGTCTGGAAAGAGGGTTGAAACAGAGGGGCTGAGGTAGCAAAACAAGAGGAGGGGGTGTGAATAGACACAGGATCTGGGGGTCTCCAATGTGTAGACACTGCCCAGCTCCCAGTCACATCTTTTAGAAAAGGCTGAATTGCGAAAATGAATCCAGGGACAGTGAAGCAAGTGACTCACTAACAATGAGAGCATTTTAAACATTCATTCTTTCACTGCAAAGCGCTCAGTCTTTCTGAGGTTCTGAAGGGGTCGGGGGTCTTCACTGTCTTATTCCCTCTCCCACTTGCTGCCCCTCTCTCTCTGTGTCAGTATTGCCTCATTTATAAAGTGCAGAGCAGAGCTGGCTGCACATTGTGGGATCTTGCTGTGCACAAATTGCCTGCAGTGTTTCATACTGTGCCACAACCAGTTAATTTATTAAAAATGTGCTGAATGGAATCATTTTCTGACCCTCAGGAGCCCTTTACCAAGTTCTAACTGTGAGAGTGTTTAAAAGTTTGTGCTAATTCCTGAATAATGCTGGTGTTTTAGTCAGGGCGATGAATTGGGAGGTGGAACAGGCATTTGAATTCAGTCTCTCTAGGATGTGTCCCTATGTTACAACAGAGAGAGAGGAGGGAGATTGAGGGAAACAGGAAAAGACAGTGAAACAGAGGCAGGGGTTGGGGGTGAGGAAGAGACACAGGGTCCGGGTGGGGTTAGGGGAGGGTCTCCAGTGTGGAGTCAGTGCCCAGCTCCCAGTCTCTGCAGAAAAGCCTCAGTCACACCCTCCCGGGGACGCCTGGTTTGTAAAAATCGATGCTGGGACGGAGATTTCAAAAAGTCTCCCCCAGGAAGCAGCAGCTTGTTCCCGGTTTGAAGAGAAGGAGTTTCGGCCTTTCTGGGGATGTGTCCGGACTCAGATCACACATGGTGCCCGGGGTGGGGGGAGAGGGGGAAGAGGGAGGGTTACAGCAGGCATGAGGCTGGGGAAGGAAATGTGTCTCCCTGTTCCCATCCGGATAGCATTACATTGCTGCCTGTGGGATCCCCCTGTGCAGAAACGGCCTGCATCTTTTCCTGAACTGCAACAGGGAACACACAACGTTTCTGGGGGAGGGGGTGGAATTTCCCTGTCTCTGTCACTCCAGCTTTCTCTCTCCCTCTCTCTTTACAGACAGGACCCCTTGCTGATCATGTCCACTGAGGGTTAATAACAGGACAGGACCCCTTGCTGCTCCTCTCCACTGAGGGTTAACCCCAGGACAGACATGGTTTCAACAAGGGCCTGTCTTTACTTTTGGTTTAATAATAAATCTATATTTCTTTCCCCTGTTGGTTGTGTTACTCCAGTTCCAAACCCTGATCTCACACAAACCCCCAAAACACTGGCAGTAATCACAGTCCCCAACCAACTCTCCCTCTCACCCCAACCCACTCTCCCTCTCATCCCATCCCACTCTCCCTCTCACCCCAACGCACTCTCCCTCTCACCCCAACCCACTCTCCCTCTCACCCCAACCCACTCTCCCTCTCACCCCAACCCACTCTCCCTCTCACCCCAACCCACTCTCCCTCTCACCCCAACCCACTCTCCCTCTCACCCCAACCCACTCTCCCTCTCACCCCAACCCACTCTCCCTCTCAGCCCAACCCTCTCACACCAACCCACTCTCCCTATCACCACTCCCTGTCCTGGGAGTGTTTGATGGGGACAGTGTAGAGGGAGCTTTACTCTGTATCTAACCCTGTGCTGTAGCAGTCCTGGGAGTGTTTGATGGGGACAGGTTAGATGGAGATTTACTCTGCACCTAACACCGTGCTGTACCTGCCCTGGGAGTGTTTGATGGGCACAGTGTAGGGGGAGCTTTTCTCTGTATCTAACCCCATGCTCTCCCAGTCCTGGGAGTGTTAGATGGGGACAGTATAGAGGGAGATTTACTCTGTTTCTAACCCCATGCTCTGCCAGTCCTGGGAGTGTTTGATGGGGACAGTATAGAGGGAGATTTACTCTGTATCTAACCCCGTGCTGGACCAGTCCTGGGATTGTTTGATGGGGCAGGTTAGAGGGAGATTTACTCTGTATCTAACACCGTGCTGTACCTGCCCTGGGAGTGTATGATTGGCACAGTGTAGGGGGAGCTTTACTCTGTATCTAACCCCGTGCTGTACCAGTCCTGGGAGTGTTTGATGGGGACAGTATAGCGGGAGATTTACTCTGTATCTCACCCTGAGCTGTACCAGTCCTGGGTGTGTTTGATGGAGACAGTGTAGAGGGAGCTTTACTCTGTATCCATCCCCGTGCTGTACCTGCCCTGGGAGTGTTTGATGGGGACGGTGTAGAGGGAGATGTACTCTGTATCTAACCCTGTCCTTTATCTGCCCTGTGAGTGCTTGATGGGGACAGTGTAAAGGGAGCTTTACTCTGTATCTAACCCTGTGCTGTACCAGTCCTGGGAGTGTATGATGGGGACAGGTTAGAGGGAAATTTACTCCGCATTTAAAACCGTTCTGTACCTACCCTGGGAATGTATGAATGGCACAGTGTAGGAGGAGCTTTACTCTGTATCTAACCCCGTGCTGTACCAGTCCTGGGATTGTTTCATGGGGACAGTATAGAGGGAGATTTACTCTGTATCTAACCCTGAGCTGTACCTGTCCTGGGAGTGTTTAATGGGGACAGTGTAGAGGAAGCTTTACTCTGTATCTAACACCGTGCTGTACCTGTCCTTGGAGTGTTTGATGGGGTTTGATGGGTACAGTATCGAGGGAGCTTTACTCTGTATCTAACCCCGTGCTGTAACTATCCTGGGAGTGTTTGATGGGTCAGTATCGAGGGAGCTTTACTCTGTATCTAACCCAGTGCTATACCTGCCCTGGGAGTGTTTGATTGGGAAAGTGAAGAGGTAGCTTTATTCTGTATCTAACCCTGTCCTGTTCCTGTCCTGGGAGTTTTTGATGGGGTCAGTATAGAGGGAGCTTTACATTGTATCTAAGACTGTCCTGGTCCTGTACTGGGAGTGTCTAATGGGCACAGTGTAGAGGGAGATTTACTCTGTATCTAACCCCATGCTGTACCAGTCCTGGGAGTGTTTGATGGGGACAGTATAGAGGGAGCTTTACTCTGTATCTAACCCCATGGTGCATTGCACCGGGAGTGTTTGATTGAGACAGTGCAGTGGGACCTTTATTCTGTATCTAAACCCGTGCTCTACCTGCCCTGGGAATGTTTGATGGGGACCGTGTAGATGGAGATTTACTCTGTATCTAATCCTGTCTTGTCACTGCCCTGTGAGTGCTTGATGGGGACAGTTTAGAGAGAGCTTTACTCTGTATCTAACCCCGTGCTGTACCAGTCCTGGGAGTTTATGATGGGGACATTGTAGAGGGAGCTTTACTCTGTATCTAATCCCGTGCAGTACCTGCTTTGGGATTGTTTGATGGGGTTTGATGGGGACAGTATCGAGGGAGCTTTACAATGTATCTAAACCCGTGCTGTACCTGTCCTGGGATGTTTTATGTGGACAGTATCGAGCGAGCTTTACTCTGTATCTAACCCAATGCTTTACCTGTCCTGGGAGTGTTTGATGGGGAAAGTGCAGAGGTAGCTTTACTCTGTATCTAACTGTGTGCAGTACCTTTCGTGGGAGTGCTTGATGAGGATAGTATAGAGGGAGCTTTACTCTCTATCTAACACCGTGCTGTACGTGCCCTGGGAGTGTTTGATGGGGACAGTGCAGTGGAAGCTTTATTCTTTATCTAACCCCGAGCTGCACCTGTCCTCAAAGTGTTTGATGGGGACAGTATCGAGGGAGCTTTACTCTGTATCAAACCCCGTGCTGTACCTATCCTGGGAGTGTTTGATGGGGACATTTTAGAGGGAGCTTTACTCTGTATATAACAGTGTCCTGTACCTGCCCTGTGAGTGCTTGATGGGGACAGTGAAGAGGGAGCTTTACTCTGTATCTAACCCCGTGCTGCACCAGTCCTGGGAGTATTTGATGGGGAGAGGTTAGTGGTAGCTTTACTCTGTATCTAGCCCCGTGCGGTACCTGCCCTGGGAGTGTTTGATGGGGACAGTGCAGAGGGAACTTTTTCTGTATCTAACCCCGTGCTGTACCTGCCCTGGGAGTGTTTGATGGGCACAGTATAGAGGGAGCTTTATTCTGTATCTAACCCCGTGCTGTACCTGTCCTGGGAGTGCTTGATGGGGACAGTGAAGAGGGAGCTTTACTCTGTATCTAACCCCGTGCTGTACCTGTTCTGGGAGTGTTTGATGGGGACAGTGCAGAGGGAGCTTTACTCTGTATCTAACCCCGTGCTGTACCTGTCCTGGGAGTGTTTGATGGGGACAGTGTAGACGAAGCTTTATTCCTTTTCTAAATCTGTGCTGTATCTGTCCTGGCAGTGTTTGATGGGGACAGGTTAAAGGAGCTTTACTATGTTTCTAACCCCGAGCTGTACCATTCCTGGGAGTCTTTGATGGATACAGTGTAGAGGGACCTTTACTCTTTATCGAACCCAGTGCTTTACCTGCCATGGGAGTGTTTGATGGGGAAAGTGTAGATGTAGCTTTACTCTGTATCTAACCCTGTCCTGGGAGTGTTTGCAGGGGACAGTATAGAGGGAGCTTTACTCTGTATCTAACCCTGTGCTGTACCTGTCCTGGGAGTGTTTGATGGGGACAGTGTAGATGGAGCTTTACTCTGTATCTAACCCCGTGCTGTACCTGTCCTGGGAGTTTTTGATTGGGACAGTATCGAGGGAGCTTTACTCTGTACCTAACCCCGTGCTGTACCTGTCCTGGTGGGGTTTGATGGGGACTGTGTACAGGAAGATTTACTCTGTAACTAAGCCTGTCCTGTTCCTGTGTTGGGAGTGTTAGATGGGGACAGTGTAGTGGGAGCTATACTCTCTATCTAACCCCGTGCTGTACCTGTACTGGGAGTGTTTGATGGGGACAGTGCAGATGGAGCTTTACTGTGTATTTAACCCAGTGCTTTACCTGTCCTGGGAATGTTTGAAGGGGACAGTGTAGAAGAAGCTTTACTCTGTATCTAACTCTGTGCTGTATGTGCTCTGGGAGTGTTTGATGGGGACAGTGCAGAGGGTGCTTTACTCTATATCTAACACCGTGCTTTACCTGTCCTGGTAGTGTTTGATGGGGACATTTTAGCGGGAGCTTTACTCTGTATATAACAGTGTCCTGTACCTGCCCGGTGAGTGCTTGATGGGGACAGTGAAGAGGGAGCTTTATTCTGTATCTAACCCCAGTCTGTACCAGTCCTGGGAGTGTTTGATGGGGACAGGTTAGTGGTAGCTTTACTCTGTATCTAGCTCCGTGCGGTACCTGCCCTGGGAGTGTTTGATGGGGACAGTGCAGAGGGAGCTTTTTCTGTATCTAACCGCGTGCTGTACCTGCCCTGGGAGTGTTTGATGGGCACAGTATAGAGGGAGCTTTATTCTGTGTCTAACCCCGTGCTGTACCTGCCCTGGGTGTGTTGGATGGGGACGATGTAGAGGGAGTTTTACTCTGTGTCTAACCCCGAGCTGTACCTGTTCTGGGAGTGTTTGATGGGGACAGTGTAGAGGAAGCTTTACTCTGTATCTAAACCCGTAGTGTACCTGCCCTGGGAGTGTTTGATGGGGACTGTGTAGAGGGAGCTTTAGTCTGTATCTAACCCCGTGCTGTACCTGTCCTGGGAGTGTTTGATAGGGACAGTGCAGAGGAAGCTTTATTCCTTATCTAAATCTGTGCTGTATCTGTCCTGGGAGTGTTTGATGGGGACAGGTTAAAGGAGCTTTACTAAGTATCTAACCCCGGGCTGTACCACTCCTGGGAGTCTTTGATGGATACAGTGTAGAGGGACCTTTACTCTGTATCGAACCCAGTGCTTTACCTGCCCTGGGACTGTTTGATCGTCAAAGTGTAGATGTAGCTTTACTCTGTATCTAACCCTGTCCTGGGAGTGTTTGATGGGGACAGTGTAGTGGGAGCTATACTCTCTATCTAACCCCGTGCTGTACCTGTACTGGGAGTGTTTGAAGGGGACAGTGCAGAGGGAGCTTTACTGTGTATCTAACCCAGTGCTTTACCTGTCCTGGGAATGTTTGAAGGGGACAGTGTAGAAGAAGCTTTACTCTGTATCTAACTCTGTGCTGTACCTGTCCTGGGAGTGTTTGATGGGGACAGTATAGATGGAAATTTACCCTGTATCTAACCCCGTGCTGTATGTGCTCTGGGAGTGTTTGATGGGGACAGTGCAGAGGGTGCTTTACTCTGTATCGAACACCGTGCTGTACCTGTCCTGGGAGTGTTTGATGGGGACAGTGTAGAGGGTGCTTTACTCTGTATCGAACACCGTGCTGTACCTGTCCTGGGAGTGTTTGATGGCCACAGTGTAGAGGGAGCTTTACTCTGTATCTAACCCTGTTCTGTTCCTGTCCTGGTAGTGTTTGAAGGGGACAGTATAGAGGGAGCTTTAATCTCTTTCTAACCCTGTCCAGTTCCTGTCCATGGAGTGTTTGATTGGGACAGTATAGAGGGAGCTTTACTCAGTATTTAACCCCGTACAGTACCTGCCCTGGCAGTTTTTGATGGGGACGGTATAGAGGGAGCTTTACTATGTATCTAACCTCGTGCTGAATCTGTCCTGGGAGTGTTTGATGGGACAGTTTAGAGGGAGATTTACTCTGCATATAAACCCGTGCTGTACCTGTCCTGGGAGTGTTTGATGGGCACAGTGTAGAGGGAGCTTTACTCTGTATCTAACCACGTGCTGTACCTGCCCTGGGAGTGTTTGATGGGGACAGAATCGAGGGAGCTTAACTCTGTATCTCGCCCCGTGCTGTACCTGTCCTGGGAGTGTTTGATGGGGACAGTGTAGAGGAAGCTTTACTCTGTATCTAACACCGTGCTGTACCTGTCCTGGGAGTGTTTGATGGGGTTTGATGGGGACAGTATCGAGGGAGCTTTACTCTGTATCTAACCGCGTGCTGTACCTATCCTGGGAGTGTTTGATGGGTCAGTATCGAGGGAGCTTTACTCTGTATCTAACCCAGTGCTTTACCTGCCCTGGGAGTGTTTGATTGGGAAAGTGAAGAGGTAGCTTTATTCTTTATCTAACCCTGTCCTGTTCCTGTCCTGGGAGTTTTTGATGGGGACAGTATAGAGGGAGCTTTACTCTGTAGCTAAGACTGTCCTGGTCCTGTCCTGGGAGTGTTTAATGGGGACAGTGTAGAGGGAGCTTTACTCTGTATCTAACCCCGTGCTGTACCTGTGCTGGGAGTGTTTGATGGCGAGAGTGTAGAGGGAGCTTTACTGTGTATCAAACCCTGTGCTGTACCAGTCCTGGGAGTGTTTAATGGGGCCAGTATAGAGGGAGCTTTACTCTGTATCTAACCCAATGGTGCATTGCACTGGGAGTGTTTGATTGAGACAGTGCAGTTGGACCTTTATTCTGTATCTAAACCTGTGCTCTACCTGGCCTGGGAGTGTTTGATGGGGTCGGTGTAGAGGGAGATTTACTCTGTATCTAAGCCTGTCCTGTCACTGCCCTGTGAGAGCTTGATGGGGACAGTTTAGAGAGAGCTTTACTCTGTATCTAACCCCGTGCTGTACCAGTCCTGGGAGTTTATAATGGGGACAGTGCAGAGGGAGCTTTACTCTGTATCTAACCCCATGCTGTACCTGCCCTGGGAGTGTATGATGGGCACAGTGGAGAGGGAGCATTACTCTGTATCTAACCCAGTGCTGTACCTGCCCTGGGAATGTTTGATGTGGACAGTATAGAGGGAGCTTTACTCTGTATCTAACCCCGTGGTCTATTGCCTGGGAGGGTTTGATGGGGACAGTATAGAGGGAGCTTTACTCTGTATCTAACCCCGTGCTGTACCTGCTTTGGGAGTGTTTGATGGGGTTTGATGGGGACAGTATCGAGGGAGCTTTACAATGCATCTAACCCCGTGCTGTACCTGTCCTGGGATGTTTGATGGGGACAGTATCGAGCGAGCTTTACTCTGTATCTAACCCAATGCTTTACCTGTCCTGGGAGTGTTTGATGGGGAAAGTGCAGAGGTAGCTTTACTCTGTATCTAACACTGTCCTGTTCCTCTCCTGGGACTGTTTGATGGGGACAGTATATAGCGAGCTTTACTCTGTATCTAATCCTGTCCTGTTCATGTCCTGGGAGTGTTTGATGGGGACAGTGTAGAGGGAGCTTTACTCTGTATCTAACCCAGTGCTTTACCTGTCCTGGGAGTGTTTGATGGGGACAGTGTAGAGGAAGATTTACTCTGTATCTAAATGTGTGCAGTACTTGTCGTGGGAGTGCTTGATGAGGATAGTATAGAGGGAGCTTTACTCTGTATCTAACACCGTGCTGTACGTGCCCTGGGAGTGTTTGATGGGGACAGTGCAGTTGAAGCTTTATTCTTTATCTAACCGCGAGCTGTACCTGTCCTCAGAGTGTTTGATGGGGAGAGTATCGAGGGAGATTTACTCTGTATCTAGCCCCGTGCTGTACCTGTCCTGGGAGTGTTTGATGGGGACAGTATCGAGGGAGCTTTACTCTGTATCAAACCCCGTGCTGTACCTATCCTGGGAGTGTTTGATGGGGACAGTGTAGAGGGACCTTTACTCTGTATCTAACCCAGTGCATTACCTGCCCTGGAGTGTTTGATGGGGAAAGTGAAGAGGTAGCTTTATTCAGTATCTAACCCTGTCCTGTTCCTGTCCTGGTAGTTTTTGATGGAGACAGTATAGAGGGAGCTTTACTCTGAATCTAAGACTGTCCTGGTCCTGTCCTGGGAGTGTTTAATGGGGACAGTGTAGAGGGAGCTTTACTCTGTATTTAACCCCGTGCTGTACCTGTCCTGGGACTGTTTGATGGGGACAGTGTAGAGGGAACTTTACTGTGTATCTAACCCTGTGCTTTACCTGTCCTGGGAGTGTTTGATGGGTACAGTATAGAGGAAGCTTTACTCTGTATCTCACCCCGTGGTGTTTGCCCTGGGAGTGTTTGATGGAGACAGTTCAGAGGGAGCTTGACTCTGTATCTAACCCCGTGCTGTATCTGTCCTGGGAGTGTTTGATGGGGACAGTGTAGAGGAAGCTTTACTCTGTATCTAAACCCGTGCTGTACCTGCCCAGGGATTGGTGGATGGAGACGGTGTAGAGGGAGATTTACTCTGTATCTAACACTGTGATGTACATGTCCTGCGAGTGTTTGATGGGGACAGTGTATAGGAAGCTTTAGTCTGTATCTAACCCCGTAATGTACCTGTCCTGGGAGTGTTTGATGGGGACAGTTTAGCGGGAGCTTTACTCTGTATCTAACCCCGTGCTGTACCAGTCCTGGGAGTGATTGATGGGGACAGTTTAGAGGGAGCTTTGCTCTGTATCTAACCCCGTGCTGTACCAGTCCTGGGAGTGATTGATGGGACAGGTTAGAGGGAGCTTTAGTCTGTATCTAATTCCTTGCTGTACCTGCCCTGTGAGTGTATGATTGGCACAGTGTAGGGGGAGCTTTACTCTGTATCTAACCCCGTGCTGTACCAGTCCTGGGAGTGTTTGATGGGGACAGTAGAGAGGGAGATTTACTCTGTATCTAACCCTGTCCTGTCACTGCCCAGTTAGTGCTTGATGGGGACAGTGTAGAGGGAGCTTTACTCTGTATCTAACCTCGTGCTGTACCAGTCCTGGGAGTGTTTGATGGGCACAGTGTAGAGGGAGATTTACTCTCTATCTAACCCCGTGCTGTACCAGTCCTGAGAGTGTTTGATGGGGAGAGTGTATAGGGAGGTTTACTCTGTATCTAACCCTGTGCTGTACCAGTCCTGGGAGTGTTTGATGGAGACAGTGTAGAGGGAGCAATACTCTGTATCTAACCCCGTGCTGTACCTGCCCTGGGAGTGTTTGATGGGGACAGTGCAGATGGAGCTTTACTCAGTATCTAACCCCGTGCTGTACCTGTCCTGGGAGTGTTTGATATGGACAGTATCGAGGGAGCTTTACTCTGTATCTAACCCCGTGCTTACCTGTCTTGGATGTGCTTGATGGGGACAGTATCGAGGGAGCTTTACTCTCTATCTAACCCCGTGCTTCACCTGTCCTGGGAGTGTTTGATGGGGACAGTATCGAGGGCGCTTTTCTCTGTATCTAACCCTGTTCTGTTCCTGTCCAGGGAGTGTTTGATGGGGACAGTATCGAGGGAGCTTTACTCTGTATCTAGCCCCTGCTGCATCCTTTCTGGGCGTGTTTGTTGGCAACATTGTCGCCCAAAACAAAAACAATCCACAAATCAGGCCTAATAAATTGAACATCAGTTTCCTTGTTTGATTCTCCCTGGTCTGTTCTGATTCTCTGATAGATTCCTTATGTTTACCCTCCACATGAGCAGTCTTCCTAATCCCGTCTTCCTGTCCTGCTCCCAACGCGGCATCCGACTACAATAAGGCCAGTGATACAGGAGCGTCTCAGCGAGTGAGACAGGTGAGTCTTGAGCCTGACCTGTGTGTATGTGAGTGACCCGGGTTAATCCGACACTCCAGGGACAGTTTAGACAGTTCGAGTGCATCACAGCTTTGCCAGAATGAGACCTGGATTCCAAGGGTTAAATTGCAAAGTGAGATTGCACAAATTCGGGTTGTATTCCCTGAAATCTAGTAGCATCAGGGTTGACTTGATCAAATGGTCAAATCCTATTTATGTTACCTGTATGTTGCAAAGTTATTCTGATAATTTTCATCCCACAGAGTAAAAATTTCTGCGATTCTGTGTCTGAGTCGGAACTTCAAATAGTTCAGATTCACTGTTTAAAATAAGCAGTCACTTTTCTGTGGTGGTTTTTGAGATTGAGTATGGATCTCAGAATCTGTCAGTGGAAGGGAGTTTCTACAGAGATAGGAAATGGGATTGATGAATAAAGGTGCAGGATTTTGATCACTGCATAAGATTGTGTCTGTTGCAGTTTCCCAGGAGTTTATATTTTCTTGGGAAAGGGATGATTATCCAATGTCAACAATTCAATTTCTTCTGACAAGTGAAAACGCAGGAGAAAGCGGGAATATACCAACACTGGAACAAACAGGCAACTGTATGAGGAAGGTTTCAATTCTCTGCATGTTTTAATGTGAATTCCTGAGCTAAAGATTGAAATAAACAGGAGTTTAAATCTCACACTGGGAAGCCGTACAATTTCAGTCCTGTTAGCCTAAAATTAAAAATAAAAATCTACAATTAAAAATTTCTTGTACAATGCAAAGAGAATTTGACCCTGTATCGAACCCCATACTGTATTTGGGTTGGGAGTGTTTGATGACAGTGTAGCCAAAGCTTTAATTTGAAACAGGTTTCTGCAAACGTCAATTGACACAAAGTCTCTTGTTAATGTTTCAATCTGAGGATGATAGATTTTTGTTAGGCAATGGTGTAAAGAGATATGGAGGTAGATCAGAGATCAGTCACGATCTCATTGAATGTCAGAAACAGGGTGTGGGGAGAAATGGAATCTTCCTCTTCCAATGTACGATGATAAATATCCTTCCTTCAATCTCTTGTCTCTCGGTCTCCCTCTCCATCTGTGTCTCTGTCTTCTTCTCACTCGCTCGGTCTCTCTCTCTCTCTCTTCCTCTCTCTCAGAATCTACATAAATGACACAAACACCAGTCAGCCTTTTAGGTTTGTTCACAGAGGCCATATTATGTGCCCACAGCACTGGGACATTTCTGACAGAGTTGACTGCTCAGGAATGTGACATTGGTACTTTCAACGTGACAGAGACACAACTATGGAGACACTGATCAGACACTCATCCCCCAGACACCGCATTTTGCACGGGTTCCAGGTCATCACCACTCGCTGATTTAAAAAGATTTTCACCACATCCCCCCCCCCCCCCTTCATCCCTTTCTCAAAACCTTCACCCTGTCTCTCCCCCTGTCACCATCGAACCAATTTTTTGAATTTGACTCTGTATGGACCCCATACTGTAATTGGGTTGGGAGTGTTTGATGAACAGTGTAGTCAAAGCTTCACTCTGAAACACTGGAATTGAGGTTAAGGGGTGATTTGATCAAATGCTTCAAGATACTAATGTAAATGAATCATGTTTTTTATAGCCAGGCACGTTGAAAAATATTTGGAGCTTTACCCTTTTCTCCAGCTGATGAACTTTTAATTTGAACACTTTTAAAATTGAACTCAAATTCAAAGGTGAATGACGCTTTTTAATCTCATAACTCAATTGTTGTGGGAGCTTTACTCTGTATGGAACCCCATGCTGTACCTGTTCTGGGAGCGTTTGATGGGTACAATTTAACAACAACTTTAATTCCTATCTTACCCCGCGCTGTCCAATAACGGATGCAGATTCAGATAAATTGGATGTTTCATTTCTGTGTCACTTTCTGTATCTTGATGCTTCCATATGGAGCTGGAAATCTGTCAGTTGATGAATGTTGTCTTGAAAATTTCACCCTGAATAGTGTGAGCCTTAGTATTGTGGAAACGTGTGAAGAATGTGTTTGCATTCACACATTCCTACATTGTGAAATGTAAGTTACCTTTGAACCAATAGGATGTGGGGCCAGGGAGTCTGAATGGGCAACAGGATTTGGATGATTAAAGAGTGAATTTTAATGATGTCCTTTGAAGGAGCCGTTAACTGTAAATGTCCCGAGACAATGAAATGGTTCCCCAATGTCTGAATAACTTTCCAAGTCCTCAGAGACATGAAGGGGGCAGAGCTATTGTAAGATACAGATCATGAGATACCAGGGAACCACAGAATTGAAGTTGTGGGGCCCTCTCCTGTTTCAGAATGTCAGTTTTGATGTTTAACTCTGTGAAACTTGGCTAATGATTCAGAAAGCAGAAAGTTCCAATCCAATCTGTAACCTGCACTTCAAATTCCAAAGAGATATGTACACCTTAAGTGAATGGGTGAAATAGTGCAAGATGGGATTCATTGTAGGCAAATGTGTGGCTCCTCACTTTAAAAAGGATGGAACAGGTTACATTATAAATGGTGAAAAGCTGCAAACTGTGAGGGTCCAGAGAGTCCCTATGCATTTGTGTCAAGACTAAGAAAACATCAAACAGTTCCAATGAGAAATTAAATTTGATATTTGGGATAAAGCTGGTTAAAAACTCACACTACCCATTCCATGAATCAGCCTCTGTAACCTGCACTTCAGCACATCACAAGAAAAAATATGTTTTCAACAGTTTGTGATTCCAGTCTGTAACTCAATCCCGGGTATCTATTATTCTATATATAAACCCCCTGAACCCCTCGATTAGATTCCAGTCTGTAACTCAATCCCGGGTATCTATTATTCTATATATAAACCCCCTGAACACCTCGATTAGATTCCAGTCTGGAACTCAATCCCGGGTATCGATTAATCTTTATAGAAACCCCCTGAACACCTCGATTAGATTCCAGTCTGTAACTCACACCTGGATAATTATTATTATATATATAAACCCCCTGATCACTTCGATTAGATTCCAGTCTGTAACTCACTCCTGGGTATCTATTATTCTATATATAAACCCCACAATCCCCTTGATTAGATTCCAGTCTGTAACTCACTCCCGCGTATCTATGATTCTATATATAAACCCTCTGAACCCCTCGATTAGATTCCAGTCTGTACCTCACTCCCGGGTATCTATTATTCTATATAAAAACCCCACAAACCCCTCGATTAGATTCCAGTCTGTACCTCACTCCCGGGTATCTATTATTCTATATATAAACCCCACAAACCCCTCGATTCGATTCCAGCACTTCCACATCACAAGTTGAGGAAGGGGTCTCCCCCCATTTTAAAGATGGAGAAAGGATCTCCCTCCAACTTAAAGATGGAGAAGGGATATGTCACAGGATATTGTTCTTTATACTCAATAAAGTTAACTAATTTCTGAACATTTTCAGTTTCCCCCTACACTTTCTCTTTCTCTCACCTTCATTTTCATTTACTCCCTCTCCCACCCCATCTCTCTGCCACTCTACCGCATTTCTCTGTTTCTCTCTCTCACCCCATCACTTTACCCTAAACTCGCTCCCCTCTCTTCACCTCTCTCTCTCTCACCTCATCCCTTTTCCTTTCATTTTATCTCTTCTCTCTATCTCACTCACTCGCCCCAGCTCTCTTTCTCTCTCACCCTGTCTCTCCGCCGCTCTGTCTCTCTATCTCTCATTCCGGCTATCTCTCCCTCTCTCTCACTCCTTTCCTCCGTTGCTCTGCTCCTCTCTCTGTCGCCCCCATCTCTCTCCCTCTCGCCTTGTCTCTCTTTCTACCTCTGTACCTCTTTCATCCCATCTATCTCGCCCTCTCTCTCTCTCCCTCTCTCCCTCTCCCACTTCTTTTGTGCCAAAATTGGATATAAAGCAGAATAGAAATTTTTTTCAGGGTCCCGTGAAAAGGCAGATGATTCAGACCAGCGAAATGTGGATACAGAATTGGCTGATGGATAGGAAACAGAGAGTTCACGGATATTTTTCCTGCTGGATGTAGGATTGTAGTAGAGTTTCACTGGGGTCAGTATTGGAACCCTGGATTTCCCTGCTGTATATAAATGATTGAGATATTGGTGTGCAGGGGACCATTTGAGAGTTTGTGGATGGCACAAAACTTGGGAGAATGATAAACAGAGAGGGGGACAGTGTAGAGCATCAAAAGGACATTTACAAGTTGGGAGAGTGGGCAGAAAGGTGGCCAATGATGTTCAATGTGGAGACGTTTGATGTGATGCATTTTGGTAGGAGGAACATGGACAGGAAAAATAAAATTAGGGGTGAAATTATGAATGGGGTGCAGGAGCAGAAAAACCTGGTGGAGATGTTCATAGATCATTGAAGGTGGCAGGACAGGTTGAGCGAGTGGTTCAAAAAGCATATCGTATCCTGGACTTTACTAATAGGGGCATAGAGTACAAGAGCAGGGAGGTTATTCTGAATTTATATAAGACGCTAGTTAGACCTCAGATGGAGTATTGTGTACAGTCCTGGGAGCAACACTATAGGAAGGATATGATTCCCGGGGCAGTGTGATTACGTGGGATGGAATTGAGATTTACACCCCTTCTGTGTTTGATGTTGGAATCAGCTTCATTTGCGGTGTGCTGTGTTTCGTAGACATTTTCAGATCTTTTTAAATAATTCCCTTTTTTTATAGACTGCATCACTGAGTGTGAATTGGAGCTTAGCATCCATTTTTTAAATTGTTTGAAAATAGTTTTAAACTTCGCCCCTAGTTCCAAACTCTCCCACAAGGGGAAACATCTTCTCCACATCCATCCTGTTAAGACCCCTCAGGAACTTACATCTTTCACTAAGATCACCTCTCCAAATTCTAAACTCCAATGGATACAGGCCCAGCCTGTCCAACCTTTCCTCATAAGAAAATCAGAATCCTTTCCTCATAAGGTCAGAGATGATGCGAAATGCCTCACACAATTGGCCTTGTCCTTGTCTTCATTGGCTTCTGAGCAACAACCTTCAATAACAATTATAATAATTTTGGGGAAAGGGCAGACGAGTGAGACCAGTGAAATTTTCCTTGCAGAGTGTCGAAAGTAGATTGATGGGCTGAATGGCCTCCTTCTGTGTTGTAAACTTTCTGTGTTACACATGCAGGTTAACATTTCATTCTCGAATAAGCTTCACTCTTTCCTCCATTGTAGGTTCCAGCACCTCCACATCACAAGTTGGGCAATGGATCTCCCTCCATTTTAAAGACGGGAATGGATCTTCCTCCACTTTAAAGATGGAGAAGACGTAGCCTAGTGGGACATAAGCAAGGCTTTTGATAAGGTCCCACAAGGGAGAACGAAAGCGAAGGTAAGATCCCATGGGATCCAAGGCAATTTTTCAATTTGGATCCAGAATTGGCTGAGTGGCAGGAAGCAGAGGGTGATGGTCAAGGGGTGTTTTTGTGACTGGATCCCTGTGTCCAGTGGGGTTCCCCTGGGGTCGGTGTTGGGTCCCTTGCTGTGTGTGGTACGTATAAACAATTTAGACTTCAATGTAGGAGGGTTGATCAGCAAGTTTGTGGATGACATGATAATTGGTGGTGTGGTAAATAGTGAGGAGGAGAGCCTTAGATTACAGGCGGATATAGACGGACTGGTCAGTGGTTCAAGGACTTTAATCCGGATAAGTGTGAGGTGATGCACTTGGGCAGGACACACAAGGCACAGGAATATATGATGAATGGTAGGACCCTGGGATCTAATGCGCATTAGAGAGACCTTGGTGTGTATGTCCACTGGTCCCTTAAGGTAGTGGGACAGGTAAATAAGGTGTTTAAGAAGGCATATGAGATACTTCCCTTTATTAGCCGAGACATAGAATATAAGAGCAGGGAAGTCATGCTGGAACTGCATAAAACGCTGGTTAGGCCACAGCTAGAGTATTGCGTGTAGTTCTGGAGTCCGCATTATAGGAAGGATGTGATTGCACTAGAGAGAGAGCAGAGGAGATTTACCAGGATGTTGCCTGGGCTGGAGAATGTTAGATATGAGGAGAGATAGGATAGACTTGGATTATTTTCCCATGAGCAGAGGAGATTGAGGAAGGACATGATTGAGGTGAATAAAATAATGAGGGGCATTGATAGGGTAGAGAGGAAGGAACTTTTCCCCTTGGTGGAGGGAACAATAACCACGGAGCATAGATTTAAGGCAGGGGGCAGGAGGGTTAGAGGGGAAGTAGGGAAGGATTTTTTCACCCAGAGGGTGGTGGGAATCTGGAACTCACTGCCTGAAAGGGGGTTAGAGGCAGAAACCCTCATAACATTTAAGAATATTTGGATGTGCACTTGCGATGCCTTGGCATAGAAGGCTGTGGGCCTAGTGCTGTAAAATAGGATTAGAATTGTTAGGTTCTTGTTCGATCGGCACAGACTTGATGGGCCGAAAGGCCTTTTTCTGTGCTGTTGACCTCTGTGACTCTATGACAGAGATATCCCTGCATTTTAAAGACGGAGAAGGGATCTACCTCCATTTTAAAGATTGAGAAAACATCTCCCTCCATTTTAATGACGGAGAAGGGATCTACCAACATTTTAAAGATGGAAAAGGGACCTCACTCTATTTTTAAGATGTAGGAGGTGTCGCCCTCCATTTAAAATATATAGAAGGGATCTCCGTACAATTTAAAATGGGGAAGGGATCCCCCTCCATTTTAATGATGTGGAAGGAATCCACTACATTTCAATTTGGACACAAACGCTCTCAAACACACAATTGCACAGATATATTCTTTCTCATAAACGCAGACACACACACACACCCTCTCACACACAGACACACTCACGCACATATATTCTCTATTTCACACATACATACACACACACATTCTCTCTCACACTCACGCTACACAGATATATTATTCCTCATAGACACACACTCTCTCTCACACACTCACAAAGACATATTCTTTCTCATACACATGCTCACACAGACATAGTCACAATCACACAGATGTATTCTCAAACGCACACACATCCTCTCTCACACAGACACTGATTCTCTATCTCACCGATTCACACACAGACTCGTAGATCTATTCATTCTCATACACGCAAACACACACAATCTCACACACACATATATTCTTCCTCACACACAAACACACACACACACACCAACTCACACACATACACGCTCTCTCAAACACACACACATATATACATTCTCTCTCTCTCATGTACACACAAAAACACGCACACACTTGCACAGATATATACTTTCTCATAGACGCAGGCACACACACATAAAAACCAGGATCGCATTGAATGTCAGAACAGGGTTGGAGGGTTAAATGGCCTCTTGCTCTTTCCATGTGCTATGACCAATATCCTTTATTCACTGTCTGGCTCTCAGTCACCCACTTGGTCTGAGAGTCTCTATTTCTCATTCACTCGATCTGTGTCTTCTCTCCCTGTCTCTCTTCCTCTGAGAATCTAGTCTACAAACACCAGGCAGCCATTTTAGGTTTGTTCACAGTGGCCATTTTATGTCCCAACAGCAATGGGACATTTAGGACAGAGTTGACTCATGTAACATTAGTATTTTAAACGTGACAGAGACACAGGTATGGAGACATAAATTCCACGTGTATTCCCTGGAATATTGAAGGATCCGGGGGTTCAGTCCCACACTTTGCTGCTGTGATTTTGAATTCTGAATTTTCTAAAACTGAATCTGGAAGTAAAAACCCCCGGGATGGAATGATTCACATTCTTTCTGCTGCTGCAAAGCCCGTGTCTGTGTCTGTTTCTCAGTATTTATTAACAATTTAAGATAATAGGATAGAATGCCACTAGTTTGCCATAATTCAACTCCGTCAGAAATGTCCCAATGTTATGACCGATATCATTCTTTGATCGTCTGCCTGTTCATCCCCTCTCACTCTGTGTCTCTCTCTTTAACATTCCCTCATTCCGCGTCTGCTCTCTCTCTCTCTCTCCCTCTCAGATTATGTAAGAAAAATCCCCAAACTCCAGGCGTCCATTTTAGGTTTGTTCACAGTGGCCATTTTATGTGCCCACAGCACTGGGACATTTATGACAGAGTTGACTCCTCACGAATGGTAAATTAGTCCTTTCAACGTGACAGAGACACAGATATCTCCCTCCATTTTAAAGATGGAGAAACTCTGTTTATCACTCAATAGGCCCTGTCTTTACTTGGTATCTAACCCTTTGCTGCCCCTTCCCTGGGCCTGTTTGATGGGACAGAGCAGAGGGAATGTTACTCTCTATCGAACCCCATACTGTATTTGGTTTGGGTGTGTTTGTTGAACAGTGTAGATGAAGCTTTACACTGGAATATAGGTGAGGGGGTGATTTGATGAAATATTTCAGGATAATAATGCAAGTAGAGGTTGGAAAAAGACTAACTATTCCCTCCGGTTTGGGGAGTCTGGGCCTTGGGGTCATGGTTTTTCAACTATGTTTAGAATTTTAGAATTTCAGGAGGGAAACTAAGAAACATTTTAAAACACCAAGTGTGGTATTAGTTTGGATCTCTCTCACATGAACGGAAATTGATGCTGAGCCACTATTGCATGTTTAAAACTGAGGCTGATAGATTTCTGTTAGCTAACACGCTGCAGAGATATGAGACCAAGGGGTTCAGTCACAGATCAGCCAGGATCTCATTGAATGTCAGAACAGGGTTGGAGGGTTAAATGGCCTCTTGCTCTTTCCATGTGCTAGGACCAATATCCTTTATTCACTGTCTGGCTCTCAGTCACCCACTTGGTCTGAGAGTCTCTATTTCTCATTCACTCGATCTGTGTCTTCTCTCCCTGCCTCTCTTCCTCTGAGAATCTAGTCTACAAACACCAGGCAGACATGTTAGGTTTGTTCACAGTGGCCATTTTATGTCCCCACAGGAATGGGACATTTAGGACAGAGTTGACCCCTCTCTCATGTAACATTAGTATTTTAAACGTGACAGAGACACAGGTATGGAGACATGAATTCCCTGTGTATTCCCTAGAATATTGAAGGATCTGGGCGTTCAGTCCCACACTTTGCAGCTGTGAATTTGAATTCTGAATTTTCTATTACTGAATCTGGAAGTACAAACCCCCGGGATGGAATGATTCACATTCATTCTGCTTCTACAAAGCCCGTGTCTGTGTCTGTTTCTCAGTATTTATTAACTATTTAAGATAAGCCTGTCTCTTTCTCCATCGCTCTCTTTCTCGCCTCGCCTTTCACTGTCTCTCTCTCACTACAACACCCTGCCCCTCTCTCTTGCTCGCCCTGTCTCTCTCTCTCTCTTGGCGAGTTTTGTCTCTCTCTCTCTATCTCAATCTGTCTCTCTCTCACCATCTCTCTGCCTTTCTCTCTCTCTCACTCCATCAGCCTCCCCCTCTCCCCACCATCCCCAATTTCCCTTTTCAGCAAATTTTGGGTGTGAAGCTGAAGGGAAAATATTTTCAGGGTTTCGGGGAAAGGGCGGATGAGTGAGACCAGTTAAACTTTCCTTGCAGAGTGTCGAAAGTAGTTTGATGGGCTGAATGGCCTCTTCGATTAGATTCCAGTCGCTAACTCACTTCCGGATATCTGTTATTCTATATATAAACCCCCTGAACCCCTCGATTTGATTCCAGTTTGTAACTCACTCCCGGATATCTGTTATTCTATAGATAAACCCCCTGTACCCCTCGATTAGATTCCAGCCTGTAACTCACTCCCGGGTATCTGTTATTCTATATATAATCCACCCCGAACCCCTCGATTAGATTCAGCCTGTAACTCACTCCCGGGCATCTGTTATTCTATATATAAACCACCCCAAACCCCTCGATTAGATTCCAGTCTGTAACTCACTCCCGGGCATCTGTTATTCTATATATAAACCAACTCGAACCCCTCGATTAGATTCCAGTCTGTAAGTCACTCCCTGGTATTTGTTATTCTGTATATAAACCACCCCGAACCCCTCGATTAGATTCCAGTCTGTAACTCACTCCCGAGTATCTGTTATTCTATATATAAACCAACCCGAACCCCTCGATTAGATTCCAGTCTGCAACTCACTCCCGGGTATGTTTTTCTATATATAAACCACCCCGAACCCCTCTATTAGATTCCAGCACTTCCACATCACAAATTGAGGAAGGGGTCCCCCCCATTTTAAAGTTGGTTAAAGGCTCTCCCTCTAATTTAAAGATGGAGAAGGGATGTCTCACAGGATATTGTTCTTTACACAATAATGTTAACAAATTTTTGAACATTTTCAGTTTCCCCCTACACTTTCTCTTTCTCTTACCCTGTCTCGTTCCTTTTCTCCCTCTCCCACCCCATCTCTCTGCCACCCTATATATTTCTCTGTTTCTCTCTCTCACCCCATATCTTTACCCTACACTCGCTCCCCTCTCTTCATCTCTCTCTCTCAACTCATCCCTTTTTTATCGCTTGATCTCCTCTCTCTATCTCACTCGCTTACCCAGCTCTCTTTCCCTCTCTCCCTGTCTCTCTTCCTCTGAGAATCTAGACTACAAACACCAGGCAGCCATTTTAGGTTTGTTCACAGTGGCCATTTTATGTCCCCACAGCAATGGGACATTTAGGACAGAGTTGACTCATGTAACATTAATATTTTAAACGTGACAGAGACACAGGTATGGAGACATAAATTCCACGTGTATTCCCTGGAATAGTGGAGGATCCGGGCGTTCAGTCCCACACTTTGCTGCTGTGAATTTGAATTCTGAATTTTCTAAAACTGAATCTGGAAGTAAAAACCCCCGGGATGGAATGATTCACATTCTTTCTGCTGCTGCAAAGCCCGTGTCTGTGTCTGTTTCTCAGTATTTATTAACAATTTAAGATAGTAGGATAGAATGCCACTAGTTTGCCATAATTCAACTCAGTCAGAAATGTCCCAATGTTATGACCGATATCAATCTTTCATCGTCTGCCTGTTCATCCCCTCTCACTCTGTGTCTCTCTCTTTAACATTCCCTCATTCCGCATCTGCTCTCTCTCTCTCTCTCTCTCTCCCCCTCTCAGATTCTGTAAGAAAAATCCCCAAACTCCAGGCAGCCATTTTAGGTTTGTTCACAGTGGCCATTTTATGTCCCCACAGCACTGGGACATTTATGACAGAGTTGACTCCTCACAAATGGTAAATTAGTCCTTTCAACGTGACAGAGACACAGATATCTCCCTCCATTTTAAAGATGGAGAAATTCTGTTTATCACTCAATAGGCCCTGTCTTTACTTGGTATCTAACCCTGTGCTGCCCCTTCCCTGGGCCTGTTTGATGGGACAGAGCAGAGGGAATGTTACTCTCTATCGAACCCCATACTGTATTTGGTTTGGGTGTGTTTGTTGAACAGTGTAGATGAAGCTTTACACTGGAATTTAGGTGAGGGGGTGATTTGATGCAATATTTCAGGATAATAATGCAAGTGGAGGTTTGAAAAAGACTAACTATTCCCGCCGGTTTGGGGAGTCTGGGCCTTGGGGTCATGGTTTTTCAACTATGTTTAGAATTTTAGAATTTCAGGAGAGAAACTAAGAAACACTTTAAAACGCCAAGTGTGGTATTAGTTTGGATCTCTCTCACATGAACGGAAATTGATGCTGAGCCACTAGTCCATGTTTAAAACTGAGGCTGATAGATTTCTGTTAGCTAACACGCTGCAGAGATATGAGACCAAGGGGTTCAATCACACATCAGCCTGGATCTCATTGAATGTCAGAACAGGGTTGGAGGGTTAAATGGCCTCTTGCTCTTTCCATGTGCTATGACCAATATCCTTTATTCACTGTCTGGCTCTCAGTCACCCACTTGGTCTGAGAGTCTCTATTTCTCATTCACTCGATCTGTGTCTTCTCTCCCTGTCTCTCTTCCTCTGAGAATCTAGTCTACAAACACCAGGCAGCAATTTCAGGTTTGTTCCCAGTGGCCATTTTATGTCCCCACAGGAATGGGACATTTAGGACAGATTTGACTCCTCACGAATGGAAAATTCGTACTTTCAACGTGACAGAGACACAGATATCTCCCTCCATTTTAAAGACGGAAAAGGGATCTCCCTCCGTTTTAACGGTGGAGAAGTTATCTGCCTCCATTTTAAATATTGAGAATGGTTCTCGCCCCGTTTCGTCAGGTCTCTCTCTCCCTACCGCTTTGTCCTTCCCTCGACTCGTCTCTCTGATACTCTCTCTCATCCCATCGCTATTTCGGACACTCACTCCCCTCTCTCTGCCTCTCCCTCACCCCACCCATTTTTCTTTCATTCAATCGCCTCTCTCTATCTCTCCTTCTCGCCCTCTCTCTCTTTCTCCCTCAGCCCATCTCATTGTCGCTATCTCCCTCTCTCTCACCCCATCTCTCTCCCCTTCACCCTCTCTGTCTTTCATTTTATCTCTCTGTCATTCTCTGACCCTCTCTCTCTCGCCCTCTCTCTCTTTCTTTCTCACCCCATCTCACTCTCACTATTTCCCGCTCTCTCTCTCTCTCTCGCGCTCTCTCTCTTTCTTTCTCACCCCATCTCACTGTAACTATTTCCCTCTCTCTCTCACCCCATCTCTCTGCCCTTCACCCTGTCTCTCTCACCCCATCTCACTCTCACTAATTCCATCTCTCTCTCTCTCTCGCGCTCTCTCTCTTTCTTTCTCACCCCATCTCACTGTAACTATTTCCCTCTCTCTCTCACCCCATCTCTCTGCCCTTCACCCTCTCTCTCTGTCTCTCATTCTATCTCTGTCATTCTCTGACCCTCTCTCTATCGCCCCGTCTCTATCCCTATCACCACCTCTCTCTGTCGCTCTCTCTCCCTCGCTCTGCCACTGACTCTCTGTCACATTCGTTCTCTCCCACGCCTGTCTCTTTCTCCATGGCTCTCTTTCTCGCCTCGCCTTTCACTGTCTCTCTCTCACTACAACACCCTGCCCCTCTCTCTATCTCGCCCTGTATCTCTCTCTCTCGGCGAGTTTTGTCTCTCTTTCTCTATCTCAATCTGTCTCTCTCTCTCACCATCTCTCTGCCTCTCTCTCTCTCTCTCTCACACTCTCTCTCTCACTCCATCAGCCTCCCCCTCTCCCCACCATCCCCAATTTCCCTTTTCAGCAAATTTTGGGTGTGAAGCTGAAGGGAAAATATTTTCAGGGTTTCGGGGAAAGGGCGGATGAGTGAGACCAGTTAAACTTTCCTTGCAGAGTGTCGAAAGTAGTTTGATGGGCTGACTGACCTCCTCGATTAGATTCCAGTCTATTACTCAATCGCGGGCATCTATTATTCTATATATAAACCCCCTGAACCCCTCGATTAGATTCCAGTCTGTAACTCAATCGCGGATATCTATTATTCTATATATAAACCCCCTGAACCCCTCGATTAGATTCAAGTCTGTAACTCACTCCCGGGTATCTGTTATACTATATATGAACCCAACGAATCCTTCGATTAGATTCCAGCCTGTAACTCAATCCCGGGAATCTTTTATTCTATATATAAACCACCCCGAACCCCTCGATTAGATTCCAGTCTGTAACTCCCTCCCGGGTATATGTTATTCTATATATAAACCACCCCAAACCCCTCGATTAGATTCCAGCCTGTAACTCACTCCCAGGTATCTGTTATTCTGTATATAATCCACCCCGAACCCCTCGATTAGATTCCAGTCTGTAACTCACTCCCGGTTATCTGTTATTCCATATATCAAGCCCCTGAACCCCTCGATTAGATTCCAGCCTGTAACTCACTCCCGGGTATCTGTTATTCTATATATAAACCACCCCGAACCCCTTGATTAGATTCCAGTCTGTAACTCACTCCCGGGTATCTGTTATTCTATATATAAACCACCCCGAACCCCTTGATTAGATTCCAGTCTGTAACTCACTCACGGGTATCTGTTACTATATAAATAAACCCCCTGAAACCCACGATTAGATTCCAGTCTGTAACTCACTCCTGGGTATCTATTATTCTGTATATAATCCACCCCGAACCCCTTGATTAGATTCCAGTCTGTAACTCACTCCCGGGTATCTGTTATTCTATATATAAACCCCCTGAACCCCACGATTAGATTCCAGTCTGTAACTCACTCACGGGTATGTTATTCTATATATAATCCACCCCGAAGCCCTCGATTAGATTCCAGTCTGTAACTCACTCCCAGGTATCTATTATTCTATATATAAACCCCCCGAACCCCTCGATAAGATTCCAGTCTGTAACTCACTGCCGGGTTTCTGATATACTAAATATGAACCCACCGAACCCCTCGATTAGAATCCAGCCTATAACTCAATCCCGGGTATCTGCTATTCCATATATAATCCACCCCGAACCCCGCGATTAGATTCCAGTCTGTAACTCACTCCCGGGTATCTGTTATTCTATATATAAACAACCCCGAACCCCTCGATTAGATTCCCTTTTCTAACTCACTCCCGGGTATCTGTTATTCTATATATAAATCCCCCAAACCTCTCGAATTGATTCCAGTCTGTAACTTCATCTCGGGAATCTGTGATTGTATCTATAAAACCCTCAAACCCCTCAATTAGATTCCAGTCTGTAACTCAATCTCGGGCATCTGTGATTGTATAAATTAAACTCCGAATCTCTCGATTAGATTTCAGCTTGTAACTCACTCTCCTCCATCAGTGATTCTATATATAAACCCACCAAACACCTCTATTAGATTCCAGTCTGTAACTCACTCGCGGGTCTCTGTTATTCTATATATAAACCACCTCGAACATCTCGATTTGATTCCAGTCTGTAACTCACTCCCGGGTATCTGTTATTCTATATATAAACCACCACAAAACCTTCGATTTGATTCCAGTCATACTCACTCTTGGTTATCTGTGATTCTATATTTAAACCCCCTGAACACCTCGATTAGATTCCAGTCTGTAACTCATTCTCACCTATCTGATTATCTATATTTAAACCATCCCGAAAACGTCTATTAGATTCTAATCTGTAACTCACTCCCGGGTATCTGTTAGCCTATATAAATACACCCCACTCTCCTCAATTAGAATCCAGTCTGTAACTCACTCCCGGGTCTCTGTTATTCTATATATAAACCACCCCGAACCCCTCGATTAGATTCCAGTCTGTAACATACTCCCTGGTATTTGTTATTCTATATATAAACCACCCCTAACCCCTCGATTAGATTCCAGTCTGTAACTCACTCCCGGGTATCTGTTCTATATATAAACCCCCGGAACCCCTCGATTAGATTCCAGTCTGTAACTCACTCCTGGGTATCTGTTATTCTATATTTCAACCCGCTGAACCCCTCGATTAGATTCCAGTCTTTAACTCACTCCCGGGTATGTTATTCTACATATAAACCACCCCGAACCCCTCGATTAGATTCCAGTCTGTAACTCACTCCCGGGTATGTTATTCTATATATAAACCACCCCGAACCCCTCGATTAGATTCCAGCACTTCCACATCACAAGTTGCGGAAGGGGTCCCCCCCATTTTAAAGTTGGTTAAAGGCTCTCCCTCTAATTTAAAGATGGAGAAGGGATATCTCACAGGATATTGTTCTTTACACTCAATAATGTTAACAAATTTTTGAACATTTTCAGATTCCGCCTACACTTTCTCTTTCTCTCATCCTGTCTCGTTCCTTCTCTCCCTCTCCCACCCCATCTCTCTGCCACTCTATACATTTCTCTGTTTCTCTCTCTCACCCCATATCTTTACCTTACACTCGCTCCCCTCTCTTCATCTCTCTCTCTCAACTCATCCCTTTTTCTTTCGCTCGATCTCCCCTCTCTATTTCACTCGCTTACCCAGCTCTCTTTCCCTCTCACCCTGTCTCTCTGCCGCTCTGTCTCTCTATCTGTCGTTCCGTCTTTCTCTCTCTCTCTCACTCAGTACTTATCTCTGTTGCTCTGCTACTCTCTCTGTCGCTGCCATATCTCTCCCTTTCGCCTTGTCTCTCTGTTGCTCTCTTTCTATCTCTTTACCTCTTTCATCCAATCTATCTCTCCGTCTATCTCTCTCTCTCTCTTTCTCTCCCAGGAAAACAGAGAGTAATGGTTCATGGGAATTTTTCCTGCTGGATGTAGGATTGTAGTGGAGTTTCATTGGGGTCAGTATTGGAACCCTGGATTTCCCTGCTGTATATAAATGATTGAGATATTGGTGTGCAGGGGACCATTTCAGAGTTTGTGGATGGCACAAAACTTGGGAGAATGATAAACAGAGAGGGGGACAGTGTAGAGCATCAAAAGGACATTTACAAGTTGGTAGAGTGGGCAGATAGGTGGCCAATGATGTTCAATGTGGAGACGTTTGATGTGATGCATTTTGGTAGGAGAAACATAGACAGGAAAAATAAAATTAGGGGTGAAATTTTGAAGGGGGTGCAGGAGCAGAAAGACCTGGGTGGAGATGTGCATAGATCATTGAAGGTTGCAGGACAGGTTGAGCGAGTGGTTCATAAAGCATATTGTATCCTGGGCTTTACTAATAGGGGCATAGAGTACAAGAGCAGGGAGGTTATGCTGAATTTATATAAGACGCTAGTTAGACCTCAGATGGAGTATTGTGTACAGTCCTGGGAGCCACACTATAGGAAGGATATGATTCCCGGGGCAGTGTGATTACGTGGGATGGAATTGAGATTTACACCCCTTCTGTGTTTGATGTTGGAATCAGCTTCATTTGGAGTGTGCTGTGTTTTGTAGACATTTTCAGATCTTTTTAAATAATTCCCTTTTTTTATAGACTGCATCACTGAGTGTGAATTGGAGCTTAGCATCCATTTTTAAAATTGTTTGAAAATAGTTTTAAACTTCGCCCCTAGTTGCAAACTCTCCCACAAGGGGAAACATCTTCTCCACATCCACCCTGTTAAGACCCCTCAGGAACTTACATCTTTCACTAAGATCACCTCTCCAAATTCTAAACTCCAATGGATACAAGCCCAGCCTGTCCAACCTTTCCTCATAAGAAAATCGGAATCCTTTCCTCATAAGGTCAGAGATGATGAGAAATGCCTCACACAATTGGCCTTGTCCTTGTCTTCATTGGTTTCTGAGCAACAACCTTCAATAATAATTATAATAATTTCGGGGAAAGGGCAGACGAGTGAGACCAGTGAAATTTTCCTTGCAGAGTGTCGAAAGTAGATTGATGGGCTGAATGGCCTCCTTCTGTGTTGTAAACTTTCTGTGTTAGACACGCAGGTTATCATTTCATTCTCGAATAAGCTTCACTCTTTCCTCCATTGTAGGTTCCAGCACTTCCACATCACAAGTTGGGCAATGGATCTCCCTCAATTTTAAAGACAGGAATGGATCTCCCTCCATTTTAAAGACGGGAATGGATCTTCCTCCTTTTTAAAGATGGAGAAGACATAGCCTAGTGGGACATAAGCAAGGCTTTTGATAAGGTCCCACAAGGGAGAATGAAAGCGAAGGTAAGAGCCCATGGGATCCAAGGCAGTTTTTCAATTTGGATCCAGAATTGGCTGAGTGGCAGAAAGCAGAGGGTGATGGTCAAGGGGTGTTTTTGTGACTGGATCCCTGTGTCCAGTTGGGGTTCCACAGGGTCGTTCTTGGGTCCCTTGCTGTGTGTGGTATGTATAAACGATTTAGACATATACTTTCTCAAAAAACATGCTCACACAGACATAGTCTAAATCACACAGATGTATTCTCAAATGCAAACACATCCTCTCTCTTACAGACACTGATTCTCTATCTCACCGATTCACACACAGCCTCGCAGATCTATTCTTTCTCATACACGCAAACACACACAATCTCACACACACATATATTCTTCCTCACAGACAAACACACACACACACCAACTCACACACATACACGCTCTCTCACACACACACACATATATACATTCTCTCTCTCTCATGTACACACAAACACACGCACACACTTGCACAGATCTATACTATCTCATAGACGCAGGCACACACACATAAAAACCAGGATCGCATTGAATGTCAGAACAGGGTTGGAGGGTTAAATGGCCTCTTGCTTTTTCCATGTGCTAGGACCAATATCCTTTATTCACTGTCTGGCTCTCAGTCACCCACTTGGTCTGAGAGTCTCTATTTCTCATTCACTCGATCTGTGTCTTCTCTCCCTGTCTCTCTTCCTCTGAGAATCTAGTCTACAAACACCAGGCAGCCATTTTAGGTTTGTTCACAGTGGCCATTTTATGTCCCAACAGCAATGGGACATTTAGGACAGAGTTGACTCCTCACTCATGTAACATTAGTATTTTAAACGTGACAGAGACACAGGTATGGAGACATAAATTCCACGTGTTTTCCCTGGAATATTGAAGGATCCGGGCGTTCAGTCCCACACTTTGCTGTTGTGAATTTGACTTCTGAATTTTCTAAAACTGAATCTGGAAGTAAAAACCCCCGGGATGGAATGATTCACATTCTTTCTGCTGCTGCAAAGCCCGTGTCTGTGTCTGTTTCTCAGTATTTATTAACAATTTAAGATAATAGGATAGAATGCCACTAGTTTGCCATAATTCAACTCAGTCAGAAATGTCCCAATGTTATGACCGATATCATTCTTTGATCGTCTGCCTGTTCATCCCCTCTCACTCTGTGTCTCTCTCTTTAACATTCCCGTCTGCTCTCTCTCTCTCTCTCTCAGATTCTGTAAGAAAAATCCCCAAACTCCAGGCAGCCATTTTAGGTTTGTTCACAGTGGCCATTTTATGTTCCCACAGCATTGGGACATTTATGACAGAGTTGACTCCTCACGAATGGTAAATTAGTCCTTTCAACGTGACAGAGACACAGATATCTCCCTCCATTTTAAAGATGGAGAAACTCTGTTTATCACTCAATAGGCCCTGTCTTTACTTGGTATCTAACCCTTTGCTGCCCCTTCCCTGGGCCTGTTTGATGGGACAGAGCAGAGGGAATGTTACTCTCTATCGAACCCCATACTGTATTTGGTTTGGGTGTGTTTGTTGAACAGTGTGGATGAAGCTTTACACTGGAATATAGGTGAGGGGGTGATTTGATGAAATATTTCAGGATAATAATGCAAGTAGAGGTTGGAAAAAGACTAACTATTCCCGCCGGTTTGGGGAGTCTGGGCCTTGGGGTCATGGTTTTTCAACTATGTTTAGAATTTTAGAATTTCAGGAGGGAAACTAAGAAACACTTTAAAACACCAAGTGTGGTATTAGTTTGGATCTCTCTCACATGAACGGAAATTGATGCTGAGCCACTAGTCCATGTTTAAAACTGAGGCTGATAGATTTCTGTTAGCTAACACGCTGCAGAGATATGAGACCAAGGGCTTCAATCACAGATCAGCCAGGATCTCATTGAATGTCGGAACAGGGTTGGAGGGTTAAATGGCCTCTTGCTCTTTCCATGTGCTATGACCAATATCCTTTATTCACTGTCTGGCTCTCAGTCACCCACTTGGTCTGAGAGTCTCTATTTCTCATTCACTCGATCAGTGTCTTCTCTCCCTGTCTCTCTTCCTCTGAGAATCTAGTCTACAAACACCAGGCAGCCATTTTAGGTTTGTTCACAGTGGCCATTTTATGTCCCCACAGCAATGGGACACTTAGGACAGAGTTGACTCATGTAACATTAGTATTTTAAACGTGACAGAGACACAGGTATGGAGACATGAATTCCCTGTGTATTCCCTGGAATATTGAAGGATCCGGGCGTTCAGTCCCACACTTTGCTGCTGTGAATTTGAATTCTGAATTTTCTATTACTGAATCTGGAAGTAAAAACCCCCGGGATGGAATGGTTCACATTCATTCTGCTTCTACAAAGCCCGTGTCTGTGTCTGTTTCTCGGTATTTATTAACTGTTTAAGATAAGCCTGTCTCTTTCTCCATCGCTCTCTTTCTCGCCTCGCCTTTCACTGTCTCTCTCTCACTACAATACCCTGCCCCTCTCTCTATCTCGCCCTGTCTCTCTATCTCTCTTGGCGAGTTTTGTCTCTCTTTCTCTATCTCAATCTCTCTCTCTCTCACCATCTCTCTGCCTCTCTCTCTCTCTCACTCTCTCTCTCACTCCATCAGCCTCCCCCTCTCCCCACCATCCCCAATTTCCCTTTTCAGCAAATTTTGGGTGTGAAGCTGAAGGGAAAATATTTTCAGGGTTTCGGGGAAAGGGCAGACGAGTGAGACCAGTGAAACTTTCCTTGCTGAGTGTCAAAAGTAGTTTGATGGGCTGAATGGCCTCCTCGATTAGATTCCAGTCTGTAACTCACTGCCGGGTATCTGTTATTCTATATATAATCAACCCCGAACCCCTCGATAAGATTCCAGTCTGTAACTCATTCCCGGGTATCTATTATTCTATATATAATCCACCCCGAACCATTCGATTAGATTCCAGTCTGTAACTCACTCCCGGGTATCTGTTATTCTATATATAAACAACACCAAACCCCTCGATTAGATTACAGTCTGTAACTCACTCCCGGGAATCTGTTATTCTATATATAAACAACCCCGAACCCCTCGATTAGATTCCAGTCTGTAATTCACTCCTGGGTATCTGTTATTCTATATATAAACCACCCCGATCCCTCGATTAAATTCCAGCCTGTAACTCACTCCCGGGCATCTGTTATTCTATATATAAATCACCCCAAACCCCTCCGTTAGATTCCAGTCTGTAACTCACTGCCGGGTATCTGTTATTCTATATATAAACCATCCCGAACCCCTCGATTAGATTCCAGTCTGTAACTCACTCCCGGGTATCTGTTATTCTATATGAAAACCACCCCGAACCCCTCGATTAGATTCCAGTCTGTAACTCTCTCCTGTTATATATTATTCTATATATAAACCCCTCAATCCCCTCGATGAGATTCCAGTCTATAACTCACTCCCGGATATCTTTTATTCGATATATATTATATCTACATGATTTATATATAAACCACCCCGATCCCTCGATTAAATTCCAGACTGTAACTCACTCCCGGGCATCTGTTATTCTGTATATAAACCACTCCAAAACCCTCCGTTAGATTCCATTCTGTAACTCACTGCCGGGTGTCTGTTATTCTATATATAATGCACCTCGAACCCCTCGATTAGATACCAGCTTGTAACTCACTCTCAGGTATCTGTTATTCTATATATAAACCACCCCGAACCCCTCGATTAGATTCCAGTCTGTAACTCACTCCCGGGTATCTGTTATTCTATAAATAAACCCCCTGAATCCCTCGATTTGATACCAGTCTGTAATTAACTCCCGGGTATCTGTTATTCTGTATATAAACCACCCCCTATCCCTCGATTAGATTCCAGCACTTCCACATCACAAATTGAGGAAGGGGTCTCCCCCCATTTTAAAGTTGGTTAAAGGATCTCCCGCCAATTTTAAGATGGAGAAGGGATGTCTCACAGGATATTGTTCTTTACACTCAATAATGTTAACACATTTTTGAACATTTTCAGTTTAACCCTACACTTTCTCTTTCTGTCATCCTGTCTCGTTCCTTCTCTCCCTCTCCCACCCCATCTCTCTGCCACTCTATATATTTCTCTGTTTCTCTATCTCACCCCATATCTTTACCCTAAACTCGCTCCCCTCTCTTCATCTCTCTCTCTCACCTCATCCCTTTTTTATCGCTTGATCTCCTCTCTCTATCTCACTCGCTTACCCAGCTCTCTATCCCTCTCTCCCTACCTCTCTTCCTCTGAGAATCTAGTCTACAAACACCAGGCAGCCATTTTAGGTTTGTTCACAGTGGCCATGTTATGTCCCCACAGCAATGGGACATTTAGGACATAGTTGACTCATGTAACAATAGTATTTTAAACGTGACAGAGACACAGGTATGGAGACATAAATTCCACGTGTATTCCCGGGAATATTGAAGGATCCGGAGGTTCAGTCCCACACTTTGCTGTTGTGAATTTGAATTCTGAATTTTCTATTACTGAATCTGGAAGTAAAAACCCCCGGGATGGAATGATTCACGTTATTTCTGCTGCTGCAAAGCCCGTGTCTGTGTCTGTTTCTCAGTATTTATTAACAATTTAAGATAATAGTTTAGAATGCCACAAGTTTGCCATAATGTCTAGAAAGAGGGTTGAAACAGAGGGGCTGAGGTAGCAAAACAAGAGGAGGGGGTGTGAATAGACACAGGATCTGGGGGTCTCCAATGTGTAGACTCTGCCCAGCTCCCAGTCACATCTTTTAATAAAGTCTGAATTGCGAAAATGAATCCAGGGACAGTGAAGCAAGTGACTCACTAACAATGAGAGCATTTTAAACATTCATTCATTCACTGCAAAGCGCTCAGTCTTTCTGAGGTTCTGAAGGGGTCGGGGGTCTTCACTGTCTTAGTCCCTCTCCAACTTGCTGCCTCTCTCTCTCTGTGTAAATATTGCCCCATTTAAAAAGTGCTGAGCAGAGCTGGCTGCACCCTGTGGGATCTTGCTGTGCCCAAATTCCCTGCAGTGTTTCATACTGTGCCACAACCAGTTAATTGATTAAAAATGTGCTGATTGGACTCATTTCCTTTCCCTCAGGATCCCTTTACCAAGTCCTAACTGTGAGAGTGTGTAAAAGTTTGTGCTAATTCCTGAATAATGCTGGTGTTTTAGGCAGGGCGATGAATTGGGAGGTGGAACAGTCATTTGAATTCAGTCTCTCTAGGATGTGTCCCTACGTTACAACAGAGAGAGAGGGGGGAGATTGAGGGGAACAGGAAAAGACAGTGAAACAGAGGCAGGGGGTTGGGGGTGAGGAAGAGACACAGGGTCTGGGGGGGGGTGGTTAGGGGAGGGTCTCCAGTTTGGAGTCAGTGCCCAGCTCCCAGTCTCTGCAGAAAAGCCTCAGTCACACCCTCCCGGGGACGCCTGGTTTGTAAAAATCGATGCTGGGACGGAGATTTCAAAAAGTCTCCCCCAGGAAGCAGCAGCTTGTTCCCGGTTTGAAGAGGAGGAGTTTAGGCCTTTCTGGGGATGTGTCCGGACTCAGATCACACATGGTGCCCGGGGGGGGGGAGAGGGGGAAGAGGGAGGGTTACAGCAGGCATGAGGCTGGGGAAGGAAATGTGTCTCCCTGTTCCCATCCGGATAGCATTACATTGCTGCCTGTGGGATCCCCCTGTGCAGAAACGGCCTGCAGCTTTTCCTGAACTGCAACAGGGAACACACAACGTTTCTGGGGGAGGGGGTGAAATGTCCCTGTCTCTGTCACTCCAGCTTTCTCTCTCCCTCTCTCTTCCCAGACAGGACCCCTTGCTGCTGCTGTCCATTGAATGTTAATAACAGGACAGGACCGCTGTTTCTTGGGGAAAGTATAGAGGGTGCTTTACTCTGTATCTAACCCTGTCCTGTTCCTGTCCTTGGAGTGTTTGATGGGGACAGTGTAGAGGGAGCTTTACTCTGTATCTAACTCCGTGCTGTACCTGTCCTGGGAGTATTTGATGGAGGCAGTGTAGAGGGAGCTTTACTCTCTGTGTAACCCAGTGCTTTACCTGTCCTGGGAGTGTTTGATGGGTACAGAATAGAGGGAGCTTTACTCTGTATCTACAAGTGCTGTACTTGCCGTGGGAGTGTTTGATGGGGACAGTGCAGAGGGAGCTTTATTCTGTATCAAACCACGTGCTGTACCTGCCCTTGGAGTGTTTGATGGGCACAGTGTAGAGGAAACTTTACTCTGTATCTAATCCCGTGCTTTACCTGCCCTGGTAGTGTTTGATGGATACGGTGTATGGGGAGATTTACTCTGTATCTAACCCCGTGCTGTACCTGTCCTGGGAGTGTTTGATGGGGACAAGATAGACGGAGCTTTACTCTGTATCTAACCCTGTCCTGTTCCTGGCCTAGGAGTGTTTGATGGGGACAGTTTAGAGGGAGCTTTACTCTGTATCTAACCCCGTGCTGTACCTGTCCTGGGACTGTATGATGGGCACAGTGTAGAGGGAGCTTTATTCTGTATCTAACCCAGTGCTTTACCTGTCCTGGGTTTGTTTGATGGGATCAGTGTAGAGGAAGATTTACTCTGTATCTAACCCTGTGCTGTACTTGCCCTGGGAGTGTTTGATGGGGACAGTGCAGAGGGAGCTTTATTCTGTATCTAACCCCGTGCTGTACCTGCCCTGTGTGTGTTTGATGGGGACATTGTAGAGGGAGCTTTACTCTGTATTTAACCCCGTGCTGTACCTGTCCTGGGAGTTTTTGATGGGGACAGTATCGAGGGAGCTTTACTCAGTATCTAACCCCGTGCAGTACCTGTCCTGGGAATGTTTGATGGGGACAGTATCGAGGGAGCTTTACTCTGTATCTAACCCAGTGCTTTACATGCCCTGGGAGTGTTTGATGGGCACAGTGTAGGGGGAGCTTTCCTCTGTATCTAACCCTGTCCTGTTCCTGTCCTGGGAGTGTTTGATGGGTCAGTGTAGTGGGAGATTTACTCTGTATCTAACCCAGTGCTTTACCTGTCCTGGGAGTGTTTGATGGGGTCAGTGTAGCGGAAGATTTACTCTGTATCTAACCCCGTGCTGTACGTGCCCTGGGAGTGTTTGATGGGGACTGTAAAGAGGGAGCATTATTCTTTATCTCAACCCGTGCTGTATCTGCCCTGGGAGTGTTTGATGCGCACAGTGTAGAGAGAGCTTCACTCTGTATCTAACCCTGTGCTGTAGCGGTACTGGGAGTGTTTGATGGAGACATTGTAGAGGGAGCTTTACTCTGTATCTTACCCATTGCTTTACCTGCCCTGGGAGTGTTTGATGGGAAAAGTGTAGAGGTAGCTTTGCTCTGTATCTCAACCCGTGCTGTTCCTGTCCTGGGAGTGTTTGATGGGGACAGTATTGATGGAGCTTTACTCTGTATCTAACCCTGTCCTGTACCTGTCCTGGGAGTGTTTGATGGCGACAGTGTAGATGTAGCTTTACTCCTTATCTAACTCTGTGCTGTACCTGTCCTGGGAGTGTTTGATGGGGACAGTATAGAGGGAGCTTTACTCTGTATCTAACCCCGTGCTGTGATTGCCCTGGGAGTGTTTGATGGGGATAGTGCAGAGCGAGCTTTATTCTGTATCTAACCCCTTGTTGTACCTGCCCTGGGTGTGTTTGATGGACACAATGAAGTGGGAGCTTTACACTGTATCTAACCCTGTCTTGTTCCTGTCCTGGGAGTGTTTGATGGGGACAGTGTAGAGGGAGCTTTACACTGTATCTAACCCCGTGCTGTAACAGGCCTGGGAGTGTTTGATGGCGACAGTATCGAGCGAGCTTTACTCTGTATCTAATCCCGTGCTGTACCTTGTCTGGGAGCGTTTGATGGTGACATTATCGAGGGAGATTTAATCTGTATCTAGCCCCGTGCTGTACCTGCCCTGGGAGTGTTTGATGGGGACATTGTAGAGGGAGCTTTACTCTATATCTAACCCCGTGCTGTAACTGTCCTGGGAGTGTTTGATGGAGACAGTGTCGAGGGAACTTTACTCTGGATCTAACGCAGTGCTTTACCTGCCCTGGGAGTGTTTGATGGGGAAAGTGTAGCGGTAGCTTTACTCTGTATCTAAACCTGTCCTGTTCCTGTCCTGGGAGTGTTTTATGGGGACAGTGTAGAGGGAGCTTTACTCTGTATCTAACCCCGTGCTGTACCTGTCCTGGGAGTGTTTGATGGGACAGTGCAGTGGGAGCTTTACTCTGTATCTAACTCTGTGATGTACCTGTCCTGGTAGTGTTTGATGGGGACAGTATAGCAGGAGCTTTACTCTGTATCTAACCCCGTGCTGTACTTTCCCTTTGAGTGTTTGATCGGGACAGTGCAGTGGGACCTTTATTCTGTATCTAACCCCGTGCTGTACCATATCCTGGGAGTGTTTGATGGTGACAGTATCGAGGGAGCTTTATTCTGTATCTAGCCCCGTGCTGTACCTGTCCTGGGATTGTTTGAAGGGTACAGTATCGAGGGTGCTTTACTCTGTATCTAACCCTGTGCTGTACCTGCCCTAGGAGTGTTTGAGGGGTACAGTGTAGAGGGAGCTTAACTCTGTATCTAACCCCGTGCTGTACCTGTCCTGGGATTGTTTGAAGGGTACAGTATCGAGGGAGCTTTACTCTGTATCTAACCCTGTGCTGTACCTGTCCTGGGAGTGTTTGATGGGCACAGTGTAGAGGGAGCTTTACTCTGTATCAAACCCTGTCCTGTTCCTGTCCTGGGAGTGTTTGATGGGGACAGTTTAGAGGAATCTGTACTCTGTAATTAACGCAGTGCTTTACCTGCACTGGGAGTGTTTGATGGGGAAAGTGTAGAGGGAGCTTTACTCTGTATCTAACCCTGTCCTGTTCCTGTCCAGGGAGTGTTTGATGGGGACAGTGTAGAGGGACCTTTACTCTGTATCTAACCCTGTCCTGTTCCTTCCAGGGAGTGTTTGCTGGGGACAGTGTAGAGGGAGCTTTACTCTGTATCTAACCCCGTGCTGTACCTGTCCAGGGAGTGTTTGATGGGGACAGTCTAGAGGGAGCTTTACTCTGTATCTAACCCAGTGCTCTACCTATCCTGGGAGTGTTTGTTTGGGTCAGTGTAGAGGAAGATTTAATCTGTATCTAGCCCCGTAATGTACCTGCCCTGGGAGTGTTAGATGGGGACAGTGTAGAGGGAGCATTACTCTGTATCTAACCCTGTCCTGTTCCTGTCCAGGGAGTGTTCGGTGGGGACAGTGCAGAGGGAGCTTTACTCTGTATCTAACCCCGTGCTGTACTTGCCCTGGGAGTGTTTGATGGGGACAGTGCAGAGGGAGCTTTACTCTGTTTCTAACCCCGTGCTGCACCTGCCCTGGGAGTGTTTGATGGGGACAGTGTAGAGGGAGCTTTACTCTGTATCTAACCCTGTGCTGTAACTGTCCTGGGCGTGTTTGATGGGGACGGTATAGACGGAGCTTTACTCCATATCTTAAGCAGTGCTTTACCTGCCCTGGGAGTGTTTGACGGGGAAAATGTAGCGGTAGCTTTACTCTGTATCTAACCCCGTGCTGTACTTGCCCTGGGAGTGTTTGATGGGGACAGTGCAGAGGGAGCTTTACTCTGTTTCTAACCCCGTGCTGCACCTGCCCTGGGAGTGTTTGATGGGGACAGTGTAGAGGGAGCTTTACTCTGTATCTAACCCTGTGCTGTAACTGTCCTGGGCGTGTTTGATGGGGACGGTATAGACGGAGCTTTACTCCATATCTTAAGCAGTGCTTTACCTGCCCTGGGAGTGTTTGACGGGGAAAATGTAGCGGTAGCTTTACTCTGTATCTAACCCTGTCCTGTTCCTGTCCTGGGAGTGTTTGATGGGGACATTATAGAGGGAGCTTTGCTCTGTATCTAACCCTGTCCTGTTCCTGTCCTGGGAGTGTTTGATGGGGACAGTGTAGAGGGAGCTTTACTCTGTATCTAACCCTGTGCTGTACCTGTCCTGGGAGTGTTTGATCGGGACACTACAGAGGGAGTTTTACTCTGTGTCTAATCCCGTGCTGTGCCTGTCGTGAGAGCGTTTAATGGTGACAGTATCGAGGGGTCTTTACTCTGTATCTAGCCCCTGCTGCATCATCTCTGAGAGTGTTTGTTGGCAACATTCTCGCCCAAAACAAAAACAATCCACCAATCAGGCCTAATAAATTGAACATCAGTTTACTTGTTTGATTCTCCCTGGTCTGTTCTGATTCTCTGACAGATTCCTCGTGTTTACCCTCCACATGAGCAGTCATCCTAATCCCGTCTACCTGTCCTGCTCCCAACGCGGCATCCGACTACAATAAGGCCAGTGATACAGGAGCGTCTCAGTGAGTGAGACAGGTGAATCTTGAACCTGACCTGGGTGTATGTGAGTGACCCGGGTTAATCCGACTCTCCAGGGACAGTTTAGACAGTTCGAGTGCATCACAGCTTTGCCAGAATGAGACCTGGTTTCCAAGGGTTAAATTGCAAAGTGAGATTGCACAAAGGGTTTGATTGTGACAGTATCGAGGGAGCTTTACTCTGTATCTAACCCTGTGCTGTACCTGTCCTGGGAGTGTTTGATGGGGACGGTGTAGAGGGAGCTTTACTCTGTATCTAAACCCGGGCTGTACCTCCCCTGGGAGTGTTTGATCGGGACGGTGTAGATGGAGATTTACTCTATATCTAACCCTGTCCTGTACCTGCCCTGTGAGTGCATGATGGGGACAGTGTAGAGGGAGCTTTACTCTGTATCTAACCCTGTGCTGCACCAGTCCTGGGAGTGTTTGATGGGGACAGCCTAGAGGGAGCTTTACTCTGTATCTAACGCCGTGCTGTACCAGTCCTGGGAGTGTTTGATGGTGAGAGTATAGAGGGAGGTTTTCACTGTATCTAACCCCGTGCTGTACCTGTCCTGGGAGTGTTTGATGGGGACGGTGTAGAGGGAGCTTTACTCTGTATCTAAACCCGGGCTGTACCTCCCCTGGGAGTGTTTGATCGGGACGGTGTAGATGGAGATTTACTCTATATCTAACCCTGTCCTGTACCTGCCCTGTGAGTGCATGATGGGGACAGTGTAGAGGGAGCTTTACTCTGTATCTAACCCTGTGCTGCACCAGTCCTGGGAGTGTTTGATTGGCACAGTGTAGAGGGAGCTTTACTCTGTATCTAAACCTGTCCTGTTCCTGTCCTGGGAGTGTTTTATGGGGACAGTGTAGAGGGAGCTTTACTCTGTATCTAACCCCGTGCTGTACCTGTCCTGGGAGTGTTTGATGGGACAGTGCAGTGGGAGCTTTACTCTGTATCTAACTCTGTGATGTACCTGTCCTGGTAGTGTTTGATGGGGACAGTATAGCAGGAGCTTTACTCTGTATCTAACCCCGTGCTGTACTTTCCCTTTGAGTGTTTGATCGGGACAGTGCAGTGGGACCTTTATTCTGTATCTAACCCCGTGCTGTACCATATCCTGGGAGTGTTTGATGGTGACAGTATCGAGGGAGCTTTATTCTGTATCTAGCCCCGTGCTGTACCTGTCCTGGGATTGTTTGAAGGGTACAGTATCGAGGGTGCTTTACTCTGTATCTAACCCTGTGCTGTACCTGCCCTAGGAGTGTTTGAGGGGTACAGTGTAGAGGGAGCTTAACTCTGTATCTAACCCCGTGCTGTACCTGTCCTGGGATTGTTTGAAGGGTACAGTATCGAGGGAGCTTTACTCTGTATCTAACCCTGTGCTGTACCTGTCCTGGGAGTGTTTGATGGGCACAGTGTAGAGGGAGCTTTACTCTGTATCAAACCCTGTCCTGTTCCTGTCCTGGGAGTGTTTGATGGGGACAGTTTAGAGGAATCTGTACTCTGTAATTAACGCAGTGCTTTACCTGCACTGGGAGTGTTTGATGGGGAAAGTGTAGAGGGAGCTTTACTCTGTATCTAACCCTGTCCTGTTCCTGTCCAGGGAGTGTTTGATGGGGACAGTGTAGAGGGACCTTTACTCTGTATCTAACCCTGTGCTGTAACTGTCCTGGGCGTGTTTGATGGGGACGGTATAGAGGGAGCTTTACTCTGTATCTAACCCCGTGCTGTACCTGTCCAGGGAGTGTTTGATGGGGACAGTCTAGAGGGAGCTTTACTCTGTATCTAACCCAGTGCTCTACCTATCCTGGGAGTGTTTGTTTGGGTCAGTGTAGAGGAAGATTTAATCTGTATCTAGCCCCGTAATGTACCTGCCCTGGGAGTGTTAGATGGGTACAGTGTAGAGGGAGCATTACTCTGTATCTAACCCTGTCCTGTTCCTGTCCAGGGAGTGTTCGGTGGGGACAGTGCAGAGGGAGCTTTACTCTGTATCTAACCCCGTGCTGTACTTGCCCTGGGAGTGTTTGATGGGGACAGTGCAGAGGGAGCTTTACTCTGTTTCTAACCCCGTGCTGCACCTGCCCTGGGAGTGTTTGATGGGGACAGTGTAGAGGGAGCTTTACTCTGTATCTAACCCTGTGCTGTAACTGTCCTGGGCGTGTTTGATGGGGACGGTATAGACGGAGCTTTACTCCATATCTTAAGCAGTGCTTTACCTGCCCTGGGAGTGTTTGACGGGGAAAATGTAGCGGTAGCTTTACTCTGTATCTAACCCTGTCCTGTTCCTGTCCTGGGAGTGTTTGATGGGGACATTATAGAGGGAGCTTTGCTCTGTATCTAACCCTGTCCTGTTCCTGTCCTGGGAGTGTTTGATGGGGACAGTGTAGAGGGAGCTTTACTCTGTATCTAACCCTGTGCTGTACCTGTCCTGGGAGTGTTTGATCGGGACACTACAGAGGGAGTTTTACTCTGTGTCTAATCCCGTGCTGTGCCTGTCGTGAGAGCGTTTAATGGTGACAGTATCGAGGGGTCTTTACTCTGTATCTAGCCCCTGCTGCATCATCTCTGAGAGTGTTTGTTGGCAACATTCTCGCCCAAAACAAAAACAATCCACCAATCAGGCCTAATAAATTGAACATCAGTTTACTTGTTTGATTCTCCCTGGTCTGTTCTGATTCTCTGACAGATTCCTCGTGTTTACCCTCCACATGAGCAGTCATCCTAATCCCGTCTACCTGTCCTGCTCCCAACGCGGCATCCGACTACAATAAGGCCAGTGATACAGGAGCGTCTCAGTGAGTGAGACAGGTGAATCTTGAACCTGACCTGGGTGTATGTGAGTGACCCGGGTTAATCCGACTCTCCAGGGACAGTTTAGACAGTTCGAGTGCATCACAGCTTTGCCAGAATGAGACCTGGTTTCCAAGGGTTAAATTGCAAAGTGAGATTGCACAAAGGGTTTGATTGTGACAGTATCGAGGGAGCTTTACTCTGTATCTAACCCTGTGCTGTACCTGTCCTGGGAGTGTTTGATGGGGACGGTGTAGAGGGAGCTTTACTCTGTATCTAAACCCGGGCTGTACCTCCCCTGGGAGTGTTTGATCGGGACGGTGTAGATGGAGATTTACTCTATATCTAACCCTGTCCTGTACCTGCCCTGTGAGTGCATGATGGGGACAGTGTAGAGGGAGCTTTACTCTGTATCTAACCCTGTGCTGCACCAGTCCTGGGAGTGTTTGATGGGGACAGCCTAGAGGGAGCTTTACTCTGTATCTAACGCCGTGCTGTACCAGTCCTGGGAGTGTTTGATGGTGAGAGTATAGAGGGAGGTTTTCACTGTATCTAACCCCGTGCTGTACCTGTCCTGGGAGTGTTTGATGGGGACGGTGTAGAGGGAGCTTTACTCTGTATCTAAACCCGGGCTGTACCTCCCCTGGGAGTGTTTGATCGGGACGGTGTAGATGGAGATTTACTCTATATCTAACCCTGTCCTGTACCTGCCCTGTGAGTGCATGATGGGGACAGTGTAGAGGGAGCTTTACTCTGTATCTAACCCTGTGCTGCACCAGTCCTGGGAGTGTTTGATTGGCACAGTGTAGAGGGAGCTTTACTCTGTATCTAAACCTGTCCTGTTCCTGTCCTGGGAGTGTTTTATGGGGACAGTGTAGAGGGAGCTTTACTCTGTATCTAACCCCGTGCTGTACCTGTCCTGGGAGTGTTTGATGGGACAGTGCAGTGGGAGCTTTACTCTGTATCTAACTCTGTGATGTACCTGTCCTGGTAGTGTTTGATGGGGACAGTATAGCAGGAGCTTTACTCTGTATCTAACCCCGTGCTGTACTTTCCCTTTGAGTGTTTGATCGGGACAGTGCAGTGGGACCTTTATTCTGTATCTAACCCCGTGCTGTACCATATCCTGGGAGTGTTTGATGGTGACAGTATCGAGGGAGCTTTATTCTGTATCTAGCCCCGTGCTGTACCTGTCCTGGGATTGTTTGAAGGGTACAGTATCGAGGGTGCTTTACTCTGTATCTAACCCTGTGCTGTACCTGCCCTAGGAGTGTTTGAGGGGTACAGTGTAGAGGGAGCTTAACTCTGTATCTAACCCCGTGCTGTACCTGTCCTGGGATTGTTTGAAGGGTACAGTATCGAGGGAGCTTTACTCTGTATCTAACCCTGTGCTGTACCTGTCCTGGGAGTGTTTGATGGGCACAGTGTAGAGGGAGCTTTACTCTGTATCAAACCCTGTCCTGTTCCTGTCCTGGGAGTGTTTGATGGGGACAGTTTAGAGGAATCTGTACTCTGTAATTAACGCAGTGCTTTACCTGCACTGGGAGTGTTTGATGGGGAAAGTGTAGAGGGAGCTTTACTCTGTATCTAACCCTGTCCTGTTCCTGTCCAGGGAGTGTTTGATGGGGACAGTGTAGAGGGACCTTTACTCTGTATCTAACCCTGTGCTGTAACTGTCCTGGGCGTGTTTGATGGGGACGGTATAGAGGGAGCTTTACTCTGTATCTAACCCCGTGCTGTACCTGTCCAGGGAGTGTTTGATGGGGACAGTCTAGAGGGAGCTTTACTCTGTATCTAACCCAGTGCTCTACCTATCCTGGGAGTGTTTGTTTGGGTCAGTGTAGAGGAAGATTTAATCTGTATCTAGCCCCGTAATGTACCTGCCCTGGGAGTGTTAGATGGGTACAGTGTAGAGGGAGCATTACTCTGTATCTAACCCTGTCCTGTTCCTGTCCAGGGAGTGTTCGGTGGGGACAGTGCAGAGGGAGCTTTACTCTGTATCTAACCCCGTGCTGTACTTGCCCTGGGAGTGTTTGATGGGGACAGTGCAGAGGGAGCTTTACTCTGTTTCTAACCCCGTGCTGCACCTGCCCTGGGAGTGTTTGATGGGGACAGTGTAGAGGGAGCTTTACTCTGTATCTAACCCTGTGCTGTAACTGTCCTGGGCGTGTTTGATGGGGACGGTATAGACGGAGCTTTACTCCATATCTTAAGCAGTGCTTTACCTGCCCTGGGAGTGTTTGACGGGGAAAATGTAGCGGTAGCTTTACTCTGTATCTAACCCTGTCCTGTTCCTGTCCTGGGAGTGTTTGATGGGGACATTATAGAGGGAGCTTTGCTCTGTATCTAACCCTGTCCTGTTCCTGTCCTGGGAGTGTTTGATGGGGACAGTGTAGAGGGAGCTTTACTCTGAATCTAACCCTGTGCTGTACCTGTCCTGGGAGTGTTTGATCGGGACACTACAGAGGGAGTTTTACTCTGTGTCTAATCCCGTGCTGTGCCTGTCGTGAGAGCGTTTAATGGTGACAGTATCGAGGGGTCTTTACTCTGTATCTAGCCCCTGCTGCATCATCTCTGAGAGTGTTTGTTGGCAACATTCTCGCCCAAAACAAAAACAATCCACCAATCAGGCCTAATAAATTGAACATCAGTTTACTTGTTTGATTCTCCCTGGTCTGTTCTGATTCTCTGACAGATTCCTCGTGTTTACCCTCCACATGAGCAGTCATCCTAATCCCGTCTACCTGTCCTGCTCCCAACGCGGCATCCGACTACAATAAGGCCAGTGATACAGGAGCGTCTCAGTGAGTGAGACAGGTGAATCTTGAACCTGACCTGGGTGTATGTGAGTGACCCGGGTTAATCCGACTCTCCAGGGACAGTTTAGACAGTTCGAGTGCATCACAGCTTTGCCAGAATGAGACCTGGTTTCCAAGGGTTAAATTGCAAAGTGAGATTGCACAAAGGGTTTGATTGTGACAGTATCGAGGGAGCTTTACTCTGTATCTAACCCTGTGCTGTACCTGTCCTGGGAGTGTTTGATGGGGACGGTGTAGAGGGAGCTTTACTCTGTATCTAAACCCGGGCTGTACCTCCCCTGGGAGTGTTTGATCGGGACGGTGTAGATGGAGATTTACTCTATATCTAACCCTGTCCTGTACCTGCCCTGTGAGTGCATGATGGGGACAGTGTAGAGGGAGCTTTACTCTGTATCTAACCCTGTGCTGCACCAGTCCTGGGAGTGTTTGATGGGGACAGCCTAGAGGGAGCTTTACTCTGTATCTAACGCCGTGCTGTACCAGTCCTGGGAGTGTTTGATGGTGAGAGTATAGAGGGAGGTTTTCACTGTATCTAAGCCTGTGCTGTACCTGTCCTGGGAGTGTTTGATGGAGACAGTGTAGAGGGTCCTTTATTCTTTATCTAAGCCCGTGCTGTACCTGCCCTGGGAGTGTTTGATTGGCACAGTGTAGAGGGAGCTTTACTCTGTATCTAAACCTGTCCTGTTCCTGTCCTGGGAGTGTTTTATGGGGACAGTGTAGAGGGAGCTTTACTCTGTATCTAACCCCGTGCTGTACCTGTCCTGGGAGTGTTTGATGGGACAGTGCAGTGGGAGCTTTACTCTGTATCTAACTCTGTGATGTACCTGTCCTGGTAGTGTTTGATGGGGACAGTATAGCAGGAGCTTTACTCTGTATCTAACCCCGTGCTGTACTTTCCCTTTGAGTGTTTGATCGGGACAGTGCAGTGGGACCTTTATTCTGTATCTAACCCCGTGCTGTACCATATCCTGGGAGTGTTTGATGGTGACAGTATCGAGGGAGCTTTATTCTGTATCTAGCCCCGTGCTGTACCTGTCCTGGGATTGTTTGAAGGGTACAGTATCGAGGGTGCTTTACTCTGTATCTAACCCTGTGCTGTACCTGCCCTAGGAGTGTTTGAGGGGTACAGTGTAGAGGGAGCTTAACTCTGTATCTAACCCCGTGCTGTACCTGTCCTGGGATTGTTTGAAGGGTACAGTATCGAGGGAGCTTTACTCTGTATCTAACCCTGTGCTGTACCTGTCCTGGGAGTGTTTGATGGGCACAGTGTAGAGGGAGCTTTACTCTGTATCTAACCCTGTCCTGTTCCTGTCCTGGGAGTGTTTGATGGGGACAGTTTAGAGGAATCTGTACTCTGTAATTAACGCAGTGCTTTACCTGCACTGGGAGTGTTTGATGGGGAAAGTGTAGAGGGAGCTTTACTCTGTATCTAACCCTGTCCTGTTCCTGTCCAGGGAGTGTTTGATGGGGACAGTGTAGAGGGACCTTTACTCTGTATCTAACCCTGTCCTGTTCCTTCCAGGGAGTGTTTGCTGGGGACAGTGTAGAGGGAGCTTTACTCTGTATCTAACCCCGTGCTGTACCTGTCCAGGGAGTGTTTGATGGGGACAGTCTAGAGGGAGCTTTACTCTGTATCTAACCCAGTGCTCTACCTATCCTGGGAGTGTTTGTTTGGGTCAGTGTAGAGGAAGATTTAATCTGTATCTAGCCCCGTAATGTACCTGCCCTGGGAGTGTTAGATGGGGACAGTGTAGAGGGAGCATTACTCTGTATCTAACCCTGTCCTGTTCCTGTCCAGGGAGTGTTCGGTGGGGACAGTGCAGAGGGAGCTTTACTCTGTATCTAACCCCGTGCTGTACTTGCCCTGGGAGTGTTTGATGGGGACAGTGCAGAGGGAGCTTTACTCTGTTTCTAACCCCGTGCTGCACCTGCCCTGGGAGTGTTTGATGGGGACAGTGTAGAGGGAGCTTTACTCTGTATCTAACCCTGTGCTGTAACTGTCCTGGGCGTGTTTGATGGGGACGGTATAGACGGAGCTTTACTCCATATCTTAAGCAGTGCTTTACCTGCCCTGGGAGTGTTTGACGGGGAAAATGTAGCGGTAGCTTTACTCTGTATCTAACCCTGTCCTGTTCCTGTCCTGGGAGTGTTTGATGGGGACATTATAGAGGGAGCTTTGCTCTGTATCTAACCCTGTCCTGTTCCTGTCCTGGGAGTGTTTGATGGGGACAGTGTAGAGGGAGCTTTACTCTGTATCTAACCCTGTGCTGTACCTGTCCTGGGAGTGTTTGATCGGGACACTACAGAGGGAGTTTTACTCTGTGTCTAATCCCGTGCTGTGCCTGTCGTGAGAGCGTTTAATGGTGACAGTATCGAGGGGTCTTTACTCTGTATCTAGCCCCTGCTGCATCATCTCTGAGAGTGTTTGTTGGCAACATTCTCGCCCAAAACAAAAACAATCCACCAATCAGGCCTAATAAATTGAACATCAGTTTACTTGTTTGATTCTCCCTGGTCTGTTCTGATTCTCTGACAGATTCCTCGTGTTTACCCTCCACATGAGCAGTCATCCTAATCCCGTCTACCTGTCCTGCTCCCAACGCGGCATCCGACTACAATAAGGCCAGTGATACAGGAGCGTCTCAGTGAGTGAGACAGGTGAATCTTGAACCTGACCTGGGTGTATGTGAGTGACCCGGGTTAATCCGACTCTCCAGGGACAGTTTAGACAGTTCGAGTGCATCACAGCTTTGCCAGAATGAGACCTGGTTTCCAAGGGTTAAATTGCAAAGTGAGATTGCACAAAGGGTTTGATTGTGACAGTATCGAGGGAGCTTTACTCTGTATCTAACCCTGTGCTGTACCTGTCCTGGGAGTGTTTGATGGGGACGGTGTAGAGGGAGCTTTACTCTGTATCTAAACCCGGGCTGTACCTCCCCTGGGAGTGTTTGATCGGGACGGTGTAGATGGAGATTTACTCTATATCTAACCCTGTCCTGTACCTGCCCTGTGAGTGCATGATGGGGACAGTGTAGAGGGAGCTTTACTCTGTATCTAACCCTGTGCTGCACCAGTCCTGGGAGTGTTTGATGGGGACAGCCTAGAGGGAGCTTTACTCTGTATCTAACGCCGTGCTGTACCAGTCCTGGGAGTGTTTGATGGTGAGAGTATAGAGGGAGGTTTTCACTGTATCTAAGCCTGTGCTGTACCTGTCCTGGGAGTGTTTGATGGAGACAGTGTAGAGGGTCCTTTATTCTTTATCTAAGCCCGTGCTGTACCTGCCCTGGGAGTGTTTGATTGGCACAGTGTAGAGGGAGCTTTACTCTGTATCTAACCCATTGCTTTACCTGCCCTCGGTGTGTTTGATGGGGAAAGTGTAGAGGTAGCATTACTCTGTATCTTACCGTGTCCTGTTGCTGCCCTGGGAGTGTTTGATGGGGACGGTGTAGAAGGAGATTTACTCTTTATCTAACACCGTGCTGTAGCTGTCCTGGGAATGTTTGATGGGGACAGTGTAGTGGAAGCTTTACTCTGTATCTAACCCCGTAATGTACCTGCCCTGGGACTGTTTGTTTGGGACGGTGTAGTGGGTGCTTTACTCTGTATCTAAACCCTTGCTGTACCTGTCCTGGGAGTGTTTGATGGGGACTGTTTGGATGGAGCTTTACTCCGTATGTAACCCTGTCCTGTACCTGCCCTGGGAGTGCTTGATGTGGACAGTGTAGAGGGAGCTTTACTCGGTATCTAACCCCGTGCTGTACCTGTCCTGGGAGTGTTTGATGGGGACAGTGTAGAGGGATCGTTACTCTGTATCTAACCCAGTGCTTTACCTGTCCTGGGTGTGTTTGATGCGGACAGTGCAGAGGGAGCTTTATTCTGAATCTAACCCCGTGCTGTTCCTGTCCTGGTAGTGTTTGATGGGGACAGCATAGAGGGAAATTTACTCTGTATGTAACCTCGTGCATGCTGTACCTGCCATGGGATTTTATGTTGGGCACAGTGTAGGGGGACCTTTACTCTGTATCTAACCCTGAGCTGTACCATTCATGGGAGTGTTTGATGGAGACAGGTGTAGAGGGAGTTTACTCTGCATCTAACCCCGTGCTGTACCTGCCCTGGAAGTGTTTGATGGGGAGAGTATAGAGGGAGGTTTACACTGTATCTAACCCTGTGCTGTACCGGACATGGGAATGTTTGATGGGGAAAGTGTAGAGTGAGCTTTACTCTGTATTTAACCCCGTGCTGTACCAGTCCTGTGAGTGTTTGATGGGGAGAGTATAGAGGGAGGTTTACTCTGTATATAACCCTGACCTGTTCCTGTCCAGGGAGTGTTTGATTGGAACAGTGCAGAGGGAGCTTTACTCTGTGTCTAACTCTGTGCTGTACCATTCATGGGAGTGTTTGATGGGTCAGTATAGAGGGAGCTTTACTCTATATCTAACCCCGTGCTGTACCTGTCCTGGGAGTGTTTCATGGGTACAGTATCGAGGGAGCTTTACTCTGTATCTAACCCCGTGCTGTTCCTGTCCTAGTAGTGTTTGATGGGTACAGTATCGATGGAGCTTTACTCTGTATCTAACCCCGTGCTAACCTGTCTTGGGAGTGCTTGATGGGAACAGTACCCCCCCCCACACTGTTTTTTTTTTATTCCCCCCCCCACACTGTTTTTTTTTTATTCCCCCCCACACTCTTTTTTTTTTATTCCCCCCCACACTCTTTTTTTTTATCCCCCCCACACTCTTTTTTTAATCCCCCCCCACACTCTTTTTTTAATCCCCCCCCACACTCTTTTTTTTTATTCCCCCCCCACACTCTTTTTTTATTCCCCCCCCACACTCTTTTTTTTTATTCCCCCCCCACACTCTTTTTTTAATCCCCCCCCACACTCTTTTTTTTTATTCCCCCCCCACACTCTTTTTTTTATCCCCCCCCCACACTCTTTTTTTTATTCCCCCCCCCACACTGTTTTTTTTTTAATCCCCCCCCACACTCTTTTTTTTTTTATTCCCCCCCCACACTCTTTTTTTTTTATTCCCCCCCCACACTCTTTTTTTTTATCCCCCCCCACACTCTTTTTTTTTATCCCCCCCCACACTCTTTTTTTAATCCCCCCCCACACTCTTTTTTTTTTTATTCCCCCCCACACTCTTTTTTTTTTATTCCCCCCCCACGCTCTTTTTTTTATTCCCCCCCCATGCTCTTTTTTCTTTCCCCCCCACGCTCTTTTTTCTTTCCCCCCCACGCTCTTTTTTCTTTCCCCCCCACGCTCTTTTTTTTATACCCCCCCCACCACGCTTTTTTTTTTATCCAACCCCCCACGCTCATTTCCCCCCCCCACCACGCTCTTTCCCCCCCCCAAACGCTCTTTCTTTCCCCCCCTGTAATTTTCCACCCCCCGGCTCTAATCATTGTCCTGACACTAAAGATCCTCAAACCCATACTGACCCTGAAACTAATACACGGTCTGGAATTAATACTGACCCTGAAACTAATACACGGTCTGGAATTAATACTGACCCTGAAACTAATACACGGTCTGGAATTAATACTGACCCTGAAACTAATACACGGTCTGGAATTAATACTGACCCTGAAACTAATACATGGTCTGGAATTAATACTGACCCTGAAACTAATACATGGTCTGGAATTAATACAGACCCTGAAACTAATACATGGTCTGGAATTAATACTGACCCTGAAACTAATACACGGTCTGGAATTAATACTGACCCTGAAACTAATACACGGTCTGGAATTAATACTGACCCTGAAACTAATACACGGTCTGGAATTAATACAGACCCTGAAACTAATACACGGTCTGGAATTAATACAGACCCTGAAACTAATACACGGTCTGGAATTAATACTGACCCTGAAACTAATACATGGTCTGGGATTAATACAGACCCTGAAACTAATACACGGTCTGGAATTAATACTGACCCTGAAACTAATACATGGTCTGGGATTAATACAGACCCTGAAACTAATACATGGTCTGGAATTAATACTGACCCTGAATCTAATCCAGGCCCAGAAACCAATGCAGACCCAACACTAATACTGGACCCGGAATTAATAGAGACTATGAAAAAAATGCAGACCTGGATTAAATAATCTAGTTCCAGAATCGAAATCGGGCATTGAAACTAATGGAGCCCCTGAGACTAGGATTCACCATGAAACTCATTTTGGCCCTGATCATTAGACGGTGCCTGAAACTATTACTGAGCCAAAAAATGAATCTGCTCCCTGAAATTACAATGACACAAGGGCAAATACAGACCTTGAAATTTATTCAATCACTGAAACTAACAGAATCCCTCAAATCCAATATTAAACACTGAAACCCACACGGGCCGTGAAATAAATATTCATAGAGGCCATTAAAGTAATACAGACACGATGGGCATGATGCCTCTCCCGCCGATGTATGATTTGTTGGGTGTGAGCTAACAGAGGCCAGCGGAGGCCTGAGGCCTAACAGAAGCCGGGGGCCCTTATGTCTTGGTTAAGGTTGTGCTGAACAGTTTCTTTGTGCCAGAGGCTGATCCTCCTTGGGCGGTAATAAATCAAAAGCAGAAACAAATCCACCCAGCGACAACTGAATCCCCCCCAAACTGATCAAAACCATCAAACAAAGACAGGCCCCCAATCTAATAGAGACCCTGAAAATAATGCAGAATTGATACCGTTAAAGGATAATGATCCAGGCCGTGAATCGAATGCAGACCCTGTGAGTGTTACAGGCCCTGAAACTATCACTGAGTAAGAGTGAGCAGAGATAAGAGAGGCAGGAAGAGGTGGAGGGATTGAACTCGATGGGATTAGATTGGGCTCTCTGCAGCACCGTGTCTCAACCTGGATCCCCCTGAGTAAAACCCCCATTCCCCAAACCCCACCCCCCCACCGACACTGAACCCAATCGTCGGTGTGAAAATTCCACACGTCCTTTCTCCGGGTATAAGAATGAGTGACAAAGACCCGGACACATTTTTATTATTTTTCTCTCCGGTTACAGCTCTTGTCCGAGGATTCCTCGCGGCAAATCGATTCTCTCTCTGCATCGTCCGAGCTGCAGCTGCCAAATCCATTCTCCTTGGGGGGGAGAGGGAAAGAGAGAGAGAGAAATGGAAATTGATTAAAATAAAGCACAGAATTTTAAAACACAAGACACAGCAAGATCCCAGGGCTCTTCTCACTCGCTCACAACCACAATCTCAATCAAAAGAGGGAGGTGGGCGTGTGGGGCCTTTACTCTGAGGCTGGGGCTGTGACTAAACACTGGAGACCACCCCAGTGCCTCCCCTGTCCCCCCAACTCCCAGAGGCTGCGTCTCTCCCTCTGTCTTTAACCTGCCAGCTCCAGCTGTTTTACTGCCTCATTGTAAAAACCACACAAACACTGATCATTCCCCTCTCGCCGTCCCTCTCCCATTCACTGTCCTCACCCCCTCTACCTGCTCACTCCAGGGCTGCTGCTGTTTGCACACTAAATATTCACATTGCACTTTCCGATTCTAACACTGTCACCTCTCTCCCTCTCTCTCTCTCCCCCTCCCTCTGTACCTATCTAGCCTCCTCTCTATCTCTGCTCATCTTTACCTCTCTAATCTGTCGCTATCTCTCTTCCTTTTCTTTACCTCAGGATCAATCTTGACTGAAATGCGCTCAGAAAAGCTTCTTTCTGACCATTTGAAATAATGATGCACTGTGGCCATGTTTTATATTTATCCAGGGTTTACTGAGAGAAATGACAGGGGGGGCGGCGGGAAATGGGAGCAATCCTCAATCAGCCCGTCACTGAACTGAATTCAGGGGGAGGGCAGCCACAGGGTTGCAGTGCAGGACAGGCTGCGGGTTGGACACGCACAGCAAGATCCCACAAGCAAGGTGATATCAGCCAGGTATCCTTCCGCCACCCCCTATTCCCAGAAAATCTTCCTCTTTAAAACTGGGCCCGGGGTTGGGAACTAATTGATTTACAAATTATATGAAAACTTCAGAGAAATCAGTGACGGGGATTCAAGCCCCCACCCTCCCTCCCCCAGTCCAATTCATCATCTGGCCTTCCACACAGGAAATAGAACAATAAATAAACAACATAAAACTAACAGGCCTTTACGCAGCCTCACATTTAGAAATTCAATTCCAGGACCTCCGAAAGTCAACACATCAATGTTTACAATTGCAGCGCACAGCAGGATCCCACAAACAGCCCCACGAGGGACATGGACTGGACAAACCCCAGATCCTGTCTGTCTCTCTCCCTCATGACCGTCCCCTCCCACCATCTGTTAACCTCCCCACTCAATAGTTCCCTCAATCTTTCCTCTTTCCCACCTCTCTCTCTCCCTCCCTCCCTCTCTCCCTCTGTCTCTCTCTCTCTGTTTCTCCCATGCCAGAATATAGAGGCAGAGAGAGAGAAAACCACAGTCAGGGCCTCAATAAACTCAATTCAAAATGATTAAAATAAAGCAAACATTACTGAAACAAAAAAGACACAGCAAGATCCCAAGGCTCTTCTCACTCACTTACATCCACAATCTCGGAGGGGCGGTGGAGTGGGGGTAGAGGCATCATTTAGTAAACACACCCCCTGTTAGTAAACACAGACAATGGGAACAGATTTGAAATGAGATGACGGTGTAAATGCCTCGTGACCAGCCCTCTCCCTCTGTGTGTAACCTGCGAGCTCCAGCTGTTTTACTGCCTGATTGTAACCTCCCCATGATCTCACCCTCTTTCCCTTTAACCCTCCCGTGATCTCATTCCCTGTCCCTTTAACCTCCCCGTGATCTCACCCTCTGTCCCTATAACATCCCCGTGATCTCACTCTCTGTCCCTTTAACCTCCACGTGATCTCACTCTCTGCCCCTTTAACCTCCCCGTGATCTCACTCTCTGTCCCTTTAACCTCGCTTTGATCAAACTCTCTGTCCCTTTTACCTCCCCGTGATCTCACTGTCTGTCCCTTTAACCTCCCCGTGATCTCACTGTCTGTCCCTTTAACGTCCCCGTGATCTCACACTCTGTCCCTTTAACCTCGCCGTGATCTCACTCTCTGTCTCTTTAACCTCCCCATGTTCTCAATCTCTGGCCTTTTAACCTCCCCTTAACTCACTCTCTGTCCCTTTAACCTCCCCGTGATCGCAATCTCTGTCCCTTTAACAGTCCCTGTTCTCACTTTCTGTCCTTTTGACTGTCCCCGATCTCAATCTCTGTCCCTATAACATCCCCGTGATCTCAGGGGGAGGGCAGCCACAGGGTTGCAGTGCAGGACAGGCTGCAATTTGGACACGCACAGCAAGATCCCACAAGCGAGGTGATGTTAGCCAGGTATCCTTCCGCCACCCCCTATTCCCAGAAAATCTTCCTCTTTAAAACTGGGCCCGGGGTTGGGAACTAATTGATTTACAAATTATATGAAAACTTCAGAGAAATCAGTGACGGGGATTCAAGCCCCCAACCTCCCTCCCCCCCAGTCCAATTCATCATCTGGCCTTCCACACAGGAAATAGAACAATAAATAAACAACATAAAACTAACAGGCCTTTACGCAGCCTCACATTTAGAAATTCAATTACAGGACCTCCGAAAGTCAACACATCAATGTTTACAATTGCAGCGCACAGCAGGATCCCACAAACAGCCCCATGAGGGACATGGACTGGACAAACCCCAGATCCTGTCTGTCTGTCTCTCCCTCATAACCGTCGCCTCCCACCATCTGTTAACCTCCCCACTCAATAGTTCCCTCAATCTTTCCTCTTTCCCTCCTCTCTCTCTCCCTCCCTCCCTCTCTCCCTCTCTCTCTCTCTCTGTTTCTCCCATGCCAGAATATAGAGGCAGAGAGAGAGAAAACCACAGTCAGGGCCTCAATAAACTCAATTCAAAATGATTAAAATAAAGCAAACATTACTGAAACAAAAAAGACACAGCAAGATCCCAGGGCTCTTCTCACTCACTTACATCCACAATCTCAGAGGGGCGGTGGAGTGGGGGTAGAGGCATCATTTAGTAAACACACCCCCTGTTAGTAAACACAGACAAATGGAACAGATTTGAAATGAGATGACGGTGTAAATGCCTCGTGACCGGCCCTCTCCCTCTGTGTGTAACCTGCGAGCTCCAGCTGTTTTACTGCCTGATTGTACATAACACACAAACACTGATCATCCCCACCTCACCGTCCCTCTCCCATTCACTGTCCTCACCCCCTCTACCTGCTCACTCCAGGGCTGCTGCTGTTTGCACACTAAATATTCACATTGCACGTTCCGATTCTAACACTGTCCACCTCTCCCTCTCCCTCTGTCTCTCTCCCCCTCCCTCTGTACCTATCCAGCCCACCCCATCCCTGCTCATCTTTCCCTCTCTCTCTCTCTCTCTCTCCCGCTTGATAATCTGTCGCTATCTCTGTTCTTTTCCCCTTCCTCAGGATGGAACTTGATTGAAAAACACTCTGAAAAGTCTCTGTCTGACCATTTGAAATAATGATGCACTGTGGCCATGTTTTACATTTATCGATGATTTACGGAGAGAAATGGGGGTGGGGGGTGGTGGGAAATGGGAACAATCCTCAATCAGCCCGTCAGTAAACTGAACTCGGGGAGGGTAACCACGGTTGCAGTGCAGGCCGGACAAGCACAGCAAGATCCCACAAGCCAGGTGATGTTAGCCAGGTATCCTTCCTTCCCTCACCCCCAGAAAAGTCTAATCTACCTCTTTTAAACTGGGGTCGGCTGGGTGGAACTGATTGTATTGCAACTTTTTGAAGGCTTGAGAGAAATCACTGGAATTAAACACCCCACTCCCCACCCCTGTCCAATTCCTCATCTGGCATTCAACACAGGGAATTATAACAATAAACAAACAATATCAAACTAACAAGCACAGCCTCACATTTAGACATTCAATTCAAGAAGCTCAAACATTCGAAAATCAATGTTTAAAACAGCAGTGCACAGCAGGATCCCACAAACAGCCCCACAAGGGATATAACCATAAGACATAGGAGCAGAAATTAGGCCATTTGGCCCATCGAGTCTGCTCCGCCATTCAATCATGGCTGATAAGTTTCTCAACCCCATTCTCCCGCCTTCTCCCCATAATCTTTGATCCCCTTATCAATCAAGAACCTATCTATCTCTGTCTTAAATACATTCAATGACCTGGCCGCAACAGCCTTCTGTGGCAACGAATTCCATAGATTCACCACTCTCTAGCTAAAGAATTTTCTCCTCATCTCGGTTCTAAAAGGTTTTCCCTTTACTCTGAGGCTGTGTCCTCGGGTCCTGGTCTCTCCTGCTAATGGAAACATCTTCCCCACGTCCACTCTATCCAGGCCTTTCAGTATTCTGTGAGTTTCAATCAGATCCCCCCTCATCCTTCTAAACACCATCGAGTATAGACCCAGAGTCCTCAAACATTCCTCATATGTTAAGCCTTTCATTCCTGGTATCGTTCTCGTGAACCTCCTCTGGACCCTCTCCAGGGCCAGCACATCCTTCCTGAGATACGGGGCCCAAAATTGCTCCCAATATTCTAAATGTGGTCTGACCAGAACCTTATAAAGCCTCTGCAGCAAATTCCCTGCTTTTATATTCTAGTACTCTCGAAATAAATGCCAACATTGCATTTGCCTTCCTAACTACCGACTCAACCTGCAAGTTAACCTTAAGAGAATCCTGGACTCGGACTCCCAAGTCCCTTTGCGCTCCAGATTTCTGAATTCTCTCCCCATTTAGAAAATAGTCTATGCCTCTATTCTTGCTACCAAAGTGCATGACCTCACACTTCCCCACGTCCAACCAGGCTGCAGGTTGGATACGCACAGCAAGATCCCACAAGCAAGGTGATGTCAGCCAGGTATCCTTCCCCCACCCCCTATTCCCAGAAAATCTTCCTCTTTAAAACTGGGCCCGGGGTTGGGAACTAATTGCTTTACAAAATATATGAAAACTTCAGGGAAATCAGTGATGGGAATTCAACACGGGAAATAGAACAATAAATAAACAACATAAAAATAACAGGCCTTTACGCAGCCTCACATTTAGAAATTCAATTCCAGGACCTCCGAAAGTCAACACATCAATGTTTACAATTGCAGCGCACAGCAGGATCCCACAAACAGCCCCACGAGGGACATGGACTGGACAAACCCCAGATGCTGTCTGTCTCTCTCCCTCATAACCGTCCCCTCCCACCATCTGTTAACCTCCCACTCAATAGTTCCCTCAATCTTTCCTCTTTCCCACCTCTCTCTCTCTCCCTCCCTCCCTCTCTCCCTCTGTCTCTCTCTGTTTCTCCCATGCCAGAATATGGAGAGGCAGAGAGAGAGAAATCCACAGTCAGGGCCTCAATAAACTCAATTTAAAATGCTTCCCGCACATTTCATTCAAGCCTCAATTCATCGCAGTGTCTAATACAGCAGCATTATTCGGGGAAACAGCCTCACTTGAACAAGTTTCACTTCAGGCCCTCCCGCCTGCTTCACCAGTCGGGGAATTCATTTTCAAAGTGTGCTCCCTGGTGGTCATTTGGGAAAACCTGTTTGGTATTTGCGCACAGAAAGATCCCACACACTGCAGTGCGCTCACAGTCAGATCAGATTGGTTTAGACTGAGAATTGATGGAAAAGGAAAGGGCAGAGAAATACCTTGAAACAAACTGGCACAGATTGGCCCCTCAGTGACACAGTTTCTTTTCACTAATCCAAACTTCTGGGAGGCTGGGAGTGAGGGTCTTTTCTCCAGAGGCTGGGAGCTGGGCAGTGACTGCACGCCGGAGACCCCCAGATCCTCGTCTCTCCCCTCCCTGTCCCTCTCTCTCCCTGTTTCCCTCCCTCTCCCCTTTCTCTCTCCCTCCCTCCCTGATAACTCACAATCGAGAGAGAGAGAGAGAGACAGCAGGAAAACGCACAATCACATCCTCAATCAAATGGATTCAAGAGGCTGCTGCACATTTTGTTTCACCGTCACATTCATGGCCTGAAACACGGGCCTTTATTGGGGAGTTCAGCCAATGCACAGACCCTCCCGAGGGGCCTGAATAGAGGCCGTGAATTGGGCCTAGTCGCAGAGGCTGCATTAAAGCTCAGGGACAGGAAGAGGCCCCAGTCTAACAGAACATTCCTCTCCCTCCACAGCTCAGCCCAAACCTCACAGGCAGGGCTGGAAGGAGTGAGAAGGAAATGGGACCCACTCCCCCTTAACCCCCCCAATTCAAATATCGACAAATCACATTATGACCTTCCTGTCAGTTTACTACAAGATGAAGCAGAGAAAGAAATGTCTGGAAAGAGAGAGGGAGAGCGAAAGCTGGAGTGACAGAGACAGGGAAATGCCACCCCCTCCCCCAGCAACGTCGTGTGTTCCCTGTTGCAGTTTAGGAAAAGCTGCAGGCCGTTTCTGCACAGGGGGATCCCACAGGCAGCAATGTAATGCTATCCGGATGGGAACAGGGAGACACATTTCCTTCCCCAGCCTCATGCCTGCTGTAACCCTCCCTCTTCCCCCTCTCCCACCCCCCGGGCACCATGTGTGCTCTGAGTCCGGACACATCCCCAGAAAGGCCTAAACTCCTTCTCTTCAAACCGGGAACAAGCTGCTGCTTCCTGGGGGAGACTTTTTGAAACTCCGTCCCAGCATCGATTTTTACAAACCAGGCGTTCCCGGGAGGGTGTGACTGAGGCTTTTCTGCAGAGACTGGGAGCTGGGCACTGACTCCACACTGGACACCCTCCCCTAACCCCCCCCAGACCCTGTGTCTCTTCCTCACCCCCAACCCCCTGCCTCTGTTTCACTGTCTTTTCCTGTTTCCCTCAATCTCCCCCCTCTCTCTCTGTTGTAACGTAGGGACACATCCTAGAGAGACTGAATTCAAATGACTGTTCCACCTCCCAATTCATCGCCCTGCCTAAAACACCAGCATTATTCAGGAATTAGCACAAACTTTTACACACTCTCACAGTTAGGACTTGGTAAAGGGCTCCTGAGGGACAGGAAATGAGTCCAATCAGCACATTTTTAATCAATTAACTGGTTGTGGCACAGTATGGAGAGGGACTAAGACAGTGAAGACCCCCGACCCCTTCAGAACCTCAGAAAGACTGAGCGCTTTGCAGTGAATGAATGAATGTTTAAAATGCTCTCATTGTTAGTGAGTCACTTGCTTCACTGTCCCTGGATTCATTTTCGCAATTCAGCCTTTTCTAAAAGATGTGACTGGGAGCTGGGCAGATTCTACACATTGGAGACCCCCAGATCCTGTGTCTATTCACACCCCCTCCTCTTGTTTTGCAATCTCAGCCCCTCTGTTTCACCTCACTCACTCCCCCCTTACTCTCTCTCTCTCTCTTCCCCCATTGGAGAGACCGAGGGGGAGAGAGGAGACTGAGAATTTGACAGTCAGAGATCGGTGAAGTGAATTAAATTGGCTGCCGGGCCTTTACCTTTCACCGTGACATGAATTGCTCTCAGACACGGGCCCTGTGCTCTTGGTGAATTAGACCCGGGTACAAGTTCCGGCCTTTTTAATTCCCCGCCCCTGTGAGTGCTGGATAGAAAGGGCACTCTGTAAAGTTCCTGTCTCACCATCGACAAAAAACCACACCACACTGGCCATCTTTTACATTTATAGTTCCACAATCACATCCCCCAGTCAATCAAATAGTTACTAGAGTTGCAACTAAGACAATTTGCACAGCAGGATCCCACGAGCGGTCCCACAATGGAGGGGGAGACCCCCAGACCCTGTGTCTCCTTCCCCTGCCCCCGAGGCCCCAACATCCCCACCCCCTCTCTGTCGAAGTCTCCCTCATTCTGTTCCTCTTTCTCTCTCTCTGCCCCCATCACTCCTCCCTCTGCACCCACCTCTCTCTCTGCCCCCTTGTGTACACAGCAAGATCCCACTCCCCACCTGCTCATGACCGGTTAAAAATGTATTGGCTGAGGATAGCGGGACAGTGAGTGGGGAATGGGCCTCACCCCCTCTCTCTCTCCCCCTCCAACACCCTCCCCCACCCCCAATCAAAGTAACGACAAATCACATTGGTGTTTTTATACATTTTATTGAAAGATGAATTATGGACAGAATTGGCTGGAGAGAGAGAGGGAGAGAGGGAACAAGCTGGAGAGACAGAGACTGGGGGCTGCTCTCTCCCCACCCTCACCACCAGCCCGCACCCTCAGATCTACATTAAACTCAATTGAAATGGCTGCTGCCCCTTCCATTTAACCCAGGAAAGCCCGTGGCCCGGCCTGTCTAACACACACCGACATGACTCTGGGGGGTGAGAAGAAGCCTTCGCACAGGCTCCAGGTTCTCATTTCAGGCCCTCTCCCTCTCCCTCTCTCTCTCTCTCTGTGTCCGACTGCTTCACCCTCCATGAACCCATTTCTATCAAGTGTGGTCACTGATGCAGTTCAGGAAAGGCTGGCGGCCTCTTTGTTTTATTTTTTTACACAGCAGGATCCCATGACTTTCCCTTTCTCCACACCTGCTGTGAAAGCCTCTCTCTCCCAATCTTCCCCGTGGGAATTCCCCAGTCTGGGGGCCATCCCCTCAGTTCCCTCCCTCCCCACCACCACAACCCCCTGAAAGGGCTGAAACTCAAACTGGGGAGCAGCTGGATTCTCTCAGGAGACATTTTCAAATCACGGCCTCGGGATTTCAGTTGGGGTCAAATCCCACTTTTTGGAAGGCCCCTGACTGGGAGCTGGGCAGTGACTGCACACGAGGAGCCCTCTCTCTCTCCCCCCGGACCCTGTGTCTTCTCACCTACCCACACCAACTCCGCTCTGTTTTGTTATCTCTCCCCTCTTTCCCCTGACCTCTCCTTTCTCTCTCTCTCACGTGGGGAAAGGCCACAGGCCCCTGTGGGCACAGCAAGATCAGGAGAATGGAGAGAGAGAGAGAAATCCACACACAGAAGCTGCGTAAACTGAATTAAAATGGTTCCCCCTGTCCCACCCATCAGTCTCCAGAAGGTGCTAAACTCCCTCTCTTATTTTGGAATTATAACAAGCTTCTAAACAGCTTCAGATTTCAGATTTTCAATCTCCTCTTTGTCACACACCAAAGGGTTAATGTGTTTGTGACTAATCGCAAGGCCGGGATATTTTAACCCCAGGCTTTCAAAATCCAGCACCCCATCATCTAACAGAAACCGCTTCATCGATGAACCAAAAACCAGGGTCCCTCCCAGATTAAAATTAAACCTCGGGGTCATAAAGAGACACAACTCACGTGGGTGGGTGGGGGGTGTGGAACAGGCCTGAGTCCATCCATCCAAGCTGGGGAAAAGCTCCTGCCCATGGATTCATAGTCACATTGCAGTCTTCAAACTCGAAATTCCTGGGGAAAAGAGAGAGAGAAAAGAATTGTCTAAAACACAAAGCAAGAACATTTCTAAACAAAATAGCACAGCAAGAGCCCAGGATTAAACACCCCCCTCCTCCCCTCCCCTCCCCTTCACAATTACACAATCTCTTAGCAACATCCAAATACAAAAATATCTCAGTTATAAACCAGAGGCTAAAACAGATTGAGAGACCTTTCCCATCCCCTGTGTTTCTCTCTGTATCTCTCTTCCTATCTCACTCACATCTCTGTCCCCCTCAATCTCTCTCTATCTCTCTCTGTCTCTCAGAGATGAAAATTAAACCTCGATTGGGGAAATAAACAGACACAACTCATGTGGGTGAAGCCTGTGGACCAGGCCTCAGACTATCCCTCTCTGGAAGAAGCTCCTTGTCCTTGTCCCAGACTTTCCCTCTATGGATCCTCACCTTCCAGTTTTCAGAATACAAATTTCTCAGGAGAAAAAGAGGTAAAATTGGTTAAAAAGACAAAAGCAAGGACATTTAACTGCATAAATTGAATTAAAATGGTTCCCTTTGTCACCCCATCAGTCTCCAGAAGGTGCTAAACTCCCTGTTTCAGTTTGGGAAGGGGCTGCACATTCCTTTGGGACACTTTTTAAAATTACCATCCCAGGATTTAATTTAAAATCTCATTCTATCTCAGAGGATGTGAGTGGAGGTGGCTTGTGACTACACACTGGAGACCATCAGACCCTGTCTCTCTTTCCCACACCCCCTCCTGTTTTTACACCTCCACTCGCGTCGGCTTCCCTCTCTCTCTGTTTCAATCACTCCCTCCCTTTTCTCTCTCTGCTCCCGTCTCTCACATTCAGGGTAAAGATGGATGCTCCTATCTAGGCCCTTGTCCCTGTCCTCTCTTTCTCCATCCCTCTTTCTCGCTCGTTCTCTCTGTCCATCTTTCTATTTTCCTTCCCTCTGTCTCATGTGCTCTGCATTGAAATGAGAGATGAAATGTTCCTGTCTCCCCATTTAAAATAATGACAAATCACATTGCTGTTTCTGGTCAGTTTTTGTTGATTAAAGTTTAAAATGGGCACAACGAGAGCTGGAGAAAGAGAGAGAGAGAGAGAGAAAAGCTGGAGGGAGAAAGACACAGAAAATCACACAGGTAAAACTAAAGTCAGAATGTCAGTAAACTGAACAGTAATGGCCCCTGTGAATCTGATTGAACAGATTCCACTTCATCGCACTGTCTCCCCACCTGTCTTATTTTGGAATTATAACAAGCTTTTAAACAGCTTCAGATTTCAGATTTTTAATCTCCTCTTTGTCACACACCAAAGGGTTAATGTGTTTGTGACTAATCGCAAGTCCGGGATATTATAACCCCAGGGTTTCAAAATCCAGCACCCCATCATCTAACAGAAACCGCTTCATCGATGCACCAAAAACCAGGGTCCCTCCGAGATTAAAATTAAACCTCGGGGTCATAAAGAGACACAACTCACGTGGGTGGGTGGGGAGGTGTGGAACAGGCCTGAGACCATCCATCCAAGCTGGGGAAAAGCTCCTGCCCATGGATTCATAGTCACATTGCAGTCTTCAAACTCCAAATTCCTGGGGAAAAGAGAGAGGGAAAAGAATTAACTAAATACACAAAGCAAGAACATTTCTAAACAAAATAGCACAGCAAGAGCCCAGGATTCCACCTCCCCTCCCCTTCACAGTTACACAATCTCTTAGCAACATCCAAATACAAAAATATCCCAGTTATAAACCAGAGGCTAAAACAGATTGAGGACCTTTCCCATCCCCTGTGTTTCTCTCTGTATCTCTCTTCCTATCTCACTCACATCTCTGTCCCCCTCACTAACTTACTCTCACTCTGTGTCTCAGAGATGGAAATTAAACCTCGATTGGGGTAAGAAACAGACACAACTCACGTGGGTGAAGCCTGTGGACCAGGCCTCAGTCTATCCCCCTCCCTCCGCACCCTCCTCTCTCTCTGACCCCATCACCCCTCCCTCCGCACTCTCCTTTCCCTCAACTTTTATTTTGAAAGTGTTGTCACTGTTGTGGGGGGCAAGGAACAGGGCGGGGGGGGGAGGCGGTGGAGACCATGTGTACACAGCAAGATCCCACTCCCCACCTGCTCATGACCAGTTAAAAATGTATTGGCTGAGGATAGCGGGACAGTGAGTGGGGAATGGGCCTCACCCCCTCTCTCTCCCCCACCCCCAACACCCTCCCCCACCCCCAATTAAAGTAATGACAAATTACATTGGTTTTCTTATACATTTTATAGAAAGATGAATTATGGACAGAATTGGCTGGAGAGAGAGAGGGAGAGAGGGAACAAGCTATAGAGACAGAGACTGGGGCTGATCTCTCCCCACCCTCACCACCAGCCCGCACCCTCAGATCTACATTAAACTCAATTGAAATGGCTGCTGCCCTTTCCATTTAACCCAGGAAAGGCCGTGGCCCTGCCTGTCTAACACACACCGACATGACTCTGGGGGGTGAGAAGAAACCTTCGCACAGGCTCCGGGTTCTCATTTCAGGCCCTCTCCCTCTCCCTCTCCCTCTCTCTCTGTGTCCGACTGCTTCACCCTCCATGAACCCATTTCTATCAAGTGTGGTCACTGATGCAGTTCAGGAAAGGCTGGCGGCCTCTTTGTTTTATTTTTTTACACAGCAGGATCCCATGACTTTCCCTATCTCCACACCTGCTGAGAAAGCTTCTCCCTCCCCGTCTTCCCCATGGGAGTTCCCCAGTCTGGGGGCCATCCCCTCAGTCCCCTCCCTCCCCACCACCACAACCCCCTGAAAGGGCTGAAACTCAAACTGGGGAGCAGCTGGATTCTCTCAGGAGACATTTTCAAATCACTGCCTCGGGATTTCAGTTGGGGTCAAATCCCACTTTCTGGAAGGCCCTGACTGGGAGCTGGGCAGTGACTGCACACGAGGAGCCCTCTCTCTCTCCCCCCGGACCCTGTGTCTTCTCACCTACCCACACCATCTCCGCTCTGTTTTGTTATCTCTCCCCTCTTTCCCCTGACCTCTCCTTTCTCTCTCTCTCATGTGGGGAAAGGCCACAGGCCCCTGTGGGCGCAGCAAGATCAGGAGGATGGAGAGAGAGAGAGAAATCCACACACAGAAGCTGCGTAAACTGAATTAAAATGGTTCCCCCTGTCCCACCCATCAGTCTCCAGAAGGTGCTAAACTCCCTCTCTTATTTTGGAATTATAACAAGCTTCTAAACAGCTTCAGATTTCAGATTTTCAATCTCCTCTTTGTCACACACCAAAGGGTTAATGTGTTTGTGACTAATCGCAAGGCCAGGATATTTTAACCCCAGGCTTTCAAAATCCAGCACCCCATCATCTAACAGAAACCGCTTCATCGATGAACCAAAAACCAGGGTCCCTCCCAGATTAAAATTAAACCTCGGGGTCATAAAGAGACACAACTCACGTGGGTGGGTGGGGGGTGTGGAACAGGCCTGAGTCCATCCATCCAAGCTGGGGAAAAGCTCCTGCCCATGGATTCATAGTCACATTGCAGTCTTCAAACTCCAAATTCCTGGGGAAAAGAGAGAGAGAAAAGAATTGTCTAAAACACAAAGCAAGAACATTTCTAAACAAAATAGCACAGCAAGAGCCCAGGATTAAACACCCCCCTCCTCCCCTCCCCTCCCCTTCACAATTACACAATCTCTTAGCAACATCCAAATACAAAAATATCTCAGTTATAAACCAGAGGCTAAAACAGATTGAGAGACCTTTCCCATCCCTTGTGTTTCTCTCTGTATCTCTTTTCCTATCTCACTCACATCTCTGTCCCCCTCACTCATTCACTCTCTCACTCTGTGTCTCAGAGATGGAAATTAAACCTCGATTGGGGTAATAAACAGACACAACACACGTGGGTGAAGCCTGTGGACCAGGCCTCAGTCTATCCCCCTCTCTCCGCACACTCCTCTATCTCTGCCTCCATCATCCCTCCCTCCGGACCCTCCTCTTTTCCTTCAATCTTTTATTTTGAAAGTGTGGTCACTCTTGTGGGGGGCAAAGAACAGGGCGGGGGTGGAGACCATGTATACACAGCAAGATCCCACTACACATCTGCTCATGACCAGTTAAAAATGTATTGGCTGAGGATTGCGGGACAGTGAGTGGGGAATGGGCCTCACCCCCATTCTCTCTCCCACCCCCCCACCCTCTCTCCCCACCCCCCACCCCCCCAACACCCTCCCCCAACCCCAATTAAAGTAACAACAAATCACAATTGAGAGGGAACAAGCTGGAGAGGCAGAGACTGGGGGCTGCTCTCTCCCCACCCTCACCACACCACACTGGCCATGTTTTACATTTATAGTTCCCCCTGTCCACCCATCAGTCTCCAGAAGGTGCTAAACTGTCTTATTTTGGAATTATAACAAGCTTTTAACAGCCTCAGGTTTCAGATTTTCAATCTCCTCTTTGCCACACACAAAAGGGTAAATGTGTTTGTGACTAATCGCAAGGCCGGGATATTTTAACCCCAGGGTTTCAAAATCCAGCACCCCATCCTCTAACAGAAACCGCTTGATCGATGCACCAAAAACCAGGGTCCCTCCGAGATTAAAATTAAACATCGGGGTCATAAGGAGACACAACTCACGTGGGTGGGTGGGGGGGATGTGGAACAGGCCTGAGACCATCCATCCAAGCTGGGGAAAAGCTCCTGCCCATGGATTCATAGTCACATTGCAGTCTTCAAACTCCAAATTCCTGGGGAAAAGAGAGAGGGAAAAGAATTGACTAAAACACAAAGCAAGATCATTTCTAAACAAAATAGCACAGCAAGAGTCCAGGATTCCACCCCCACCCCCACCCCCTCTTTCACAGTTACACAACCTCTTAGCAACATCCAAACACAAAAATATCTCAGTTATAAACCAGAGGCGAAAACAGATTGAGAGACCTTTCCCATCCCCTGTGTTTCTCTCTGTATCTCTCTTCCTATCTCATTCACATCTCTGTCCCCCTCACTCATTCACTCTCTCACTCTGTGTCTCAGAGATGGAAATTAAACCTCAATTGGTGTAATAAACAGACACAACTCACGTGGTTGAAGCCTGTGGACCAGGCCTCAGTCTATCCCCCTCCCTCTGCACCCTCCTCTATCTCTGCCTCCATCATCCCTCCCTCCGCAACCTCCTCCTTTCCCTCAATCTTTTATTTTGAAAGTGTGGTCACTCTTGTGGGGGGCAAAGAACAGGGCGGGGGTGGAGACCATGTGTACACAGCAAGATCCCACTACCCACCTGCTCATGACCAGTTAAAAATGTATTGGCTGAGGATTGCGGGACAGTGAGAGGGGAATGGGCCTCACCCCCTCTCTCTCTCTATTTCCCCCCAACACCCTCCCCCAACCCCAATTAAAGTAACGACAAATCACATTGAGAGGGAACAAGCTGGAGAGGCAGAGACTGGGGGCTGCTCTCTCCCCACCCTCACCACACCACACTGGCCATGTTTTACATTTATAGTTCCCCCTGTCCACCCATCAGTCTCCAGAAGGTGCTAAACTCCCTTTCTTATTTTGGAATTATAACAAGCTTTTAACAGCCTCAGGTTTCAGATTTTTAATCTCCTCTTTGCCACACAAAAAAGGGTAAATGTGTTTGTGACTAATCGCAAGGCCGGGATATTTTAACCCCAGGGTTTCAAAATCCAGCACCCCATCATCTAACAGAAACCGCTTCATCGATGCACCAAAAACCAGGGTCCCTCCGAGATTAAAATTAAACATCAGGGTCATAAGGAGACACAACTCACGTGGGTGGATGGGGGGATGTGGAACAGGCCTGAGACCATCCATCCAAGCTGGGGAAAAGCTCCTGCCCATGGATTCATAGTTACATTGCAGTCTTCAAACTCCAAATTCCTGGGGAAAAGAGAGAGGGAAAAGAATTGACTAAAACACAAAGCAAGATCATTTCTAAACAAAATAACACAGCAAGAGCCCAGGATTCCATCCCCCCCCATACCGACCCCTTCACAGTTACACAACCTCTTAGCAACATCCAAATACAAAAATATCCCAGTTATAAACCAGAGGCTAAAACAAATTCAGAGACATTTCCCATCCCCTGTGTTTCTCTCTGTATCTCTCTGTATCTCACTCACATCTCTGTCCCCCTCTCTCTCTCTCTCTCTCTCTCTGTCTCTCAGAGATGAAAATTAAACCTCGATTGGGGTAATAAACCGACACAATTCATGTGGGTGAAGCCAGTGGACCAGGCCTCAGACTATCCCCCTCTGGAAGAAGCTCCTTGTCCTAGTCCCAGACTTTCCCTGTATGGATCCTCACCTTCCAGTTTTCAGAATACAAATTTCTCAGGAGAAAAAGAGATAAACTTTGTTGAAAGGACAAAAGCAAGGACATTTAACTGCATAAATTGAATTAAAATAGTTCCCCCTGTCCCCCCCGCCATCAGACTCCAGAAGGTGCTAAACTCCCTCTTCCAGTTTGGGAAGGGGCTGCTCATTCCTTTGGGACACTTTTTAAAATTACCGTCCCAGGATTTATTTTAAAATCTCACTCTATCTCAGAGGATGTGAGTGGAGGTGGCTTGTGACTACACACTGGAGACCATCAGACCCTGTCTCTCTTTCCCACACCCCCTCCTGTTTTTACACCTCCACTCCCGTCGGCCTCCCTCTCTCTCTCTGTTTCAATCACTCCCTCTCTTTTCTCTCTCTGCTCCTGTCTCTCACATTCAGGGTAAAGATGGATGCTCCTATCGAGGCCCTTGTCCCTGTCCTCTCTTTCTCCATCCCTCTTTCTCGCTCGTTCTCTCTGTCCATCTTTCTATTTAACTTCCCCCTGTCTCATGTGCTCTGCATTGAAATGAGAGATGAAATGTTCCTGTCTCCCCATTTAAAATAATGACAAATCACATTGCTGTTTCTGGTCAGTTTTTGTTGATTAAAGTTTAAAATGGGCACAAAGACAGCTGGAGAGAGAGAGAGAGGGAGAGAGAAAAGCTGGAGGGAGAAAGACACAGAAAATCACACAGGTAAAACTAAAGTCAGAATCTCAGTAAACTGAACAGTAATGGCCCCTGTGAATCTGATTGAACAGATTCCACTTCATCGCACTGTCTCCCCACCTGTCTTATTTTGCAATTATAACAAGCTTTTTAACAGCTTCAGATTTCACATTTTTAATCTCCTCTTTGTCACACACCAAAGGGTTAATGTGTTTGTGACTAATCGCAAGGCCGGGATATTTTAACCCCAGGGTTTCAAAATCTAGCACCCCATCATCTAACAGAAACCGCTTCATCGATGCACCAAAAACCAGGGTCCCTCCGAGATTAAAATTAAACCTCGGGGTCATAAAGAGACACAACTCACGTGGGTGGGTGGGGGGTGTGGAACAGGCCTGGGACCATCCATCCAAGCTGGGGAAAAGCTCCTGCCCATGGATTCAAAGTCACATTGCAGTCTTCAAACTCCAAATTCCTGGGGAAAAGAGAGAGGGAAAAGAATGGACTAAAACACAAAGCAAGATCATTTCTAAACAAAATAGCACAGCAAGAGCCCAGGATTCCACCCCCACACCCACCCCCTCCCCTTCAAAGCTACACAACCTCTTAGCAACATCCAAATACCAAAATATCCCAGTTATAAACCAGAGGCGAAAACAGATTGAGGACCTTTCCCATCCCCTGTGTTTTTCTCTGTATCTCTCTTCTTATCTCACTCACACCTCTGCCCCCCTCACTCATTCACTCTCTCACCCTGTGTCTCAGAGATGGAAATTAAACCTCGATTGCGGTAATAAACAGACACAACTCACGTGGGTGAAGCCTGTGGACCAGGCCTCAGTCTATCCCCCTCCCTCCACACCCTCCTCTATCTCTGCCTTCATCATCCCTCCCTCCGCACCCTCCTCCTTTCCCTCAATCTTTTATTTTGAAAGTGTTGTCACTCTTGTGGGGGGCAAAGAACAGGGCGGGGGGGTGGAGACCATGTGTACACAGCAAGATCCCACTACCCACCTGCTCATGACCAGTTAAAAATGTATTGGCTGAGGATTGCGGGACAGTGAGAGGGGAATGGGCCTCACCCCGTCTCTCTCTCCCCTCCCAACACCCTCCCCCAACCCAATTAAAGTAACGACAAATCACATTGAGAGGGAACAAGCTGGAGAGGTAGAGACTGGGGGCTGTTCTCTCCCCACCCTCACCACACCACACTGGCCATGTTTTACATTTATAGTTCCCCCTGTCCACCCATCAGTCTCCAGAAGGTGCTAAACTCCCTGTCTTATTTTGGAATTATAACAAGCTTTTAAACAGCCTCAGGTTTCAGATTTTTAATCTCCTCTTTGCCACACACAAAAGGGTTAATGTGTTTCTGACTAATCGCGAGGCCGGGATATTTTAACCCCAGGGTTTCAAAATCCAGCACCCCATCATCTAACAGAAACCGCTTCATCGATGAACCAAAAACCAGGGTCCCTCCCAGATTAAAATTATAACTAGGGGTCATAAAGAGACACAACTCACGTGGGTGGGTGGGGAGTGTGGAACAGGCCTGAGTCCATCCATCCAAGCTGGGGAAAAGCTCCTGCCCATGGATTCATAGTCAGATTGCAGTCTTCAAACTCCAAATTCCTGGGGAAAAGAGAGAGGGAAAAGAATTGACAAAAACACAAAGCAAGAACATTTCTAAACAAAATAGCACAGCAAGAGCCCAGGATTCCATCCCCCCCATACCGACCCCTTCACAGTTACACAAGCTCTTAGCAACATCCAAATACAAAAATATCCCAGTTATAAACCAGAGGCTAAAACAAATTCAGAGACATTTCCCATCCCCTGTGTTTCTCTCTGTATCTCTCTTCCTATCTCACTCACATCTCTGTCCCCCTCTCTCTCTCTCTCTCTCTGTCTCTCAGAGATGAAAATTAAACCTCGATTGGGGTAATAAACAGACACGATTCATGTGGGTGAAGCCTGTGGACCAGGCCTCAGACTATCCCCCTCTGGAAGAAGCTCCTTGTCCTTGTCCCAGACTTTCCCTCTATGGATCCTCACCTTCCAGTTTTCAGAAAACAAATTTCTCAGGAGAAAAAGGGATAAATTTTGTTGAAAGAACAAAAGCAAGGACATTTAACTGCATAAATTGAATTAAAATGGTTCCCTCTGTCCCCCCTCCATCAGTCTCCAGAAGGTGCTAAACTCCCTCTTTCAGTTTGGGAAGGGGCTGCTCATTCCTTTGGGACACTTTTTAAAATTACCGTCCCAGGATTTATTTTAAAATCTCATTCTATCTCAGAGGATGTGAGTGGAGGTGGCTTGTGACTACACACTGGAGACCATCAGACCCTGTCTCTCTTTCCCACACCCCCTCCTGTTTTTACACCTCCACTCCCGTCGGCTTCCCTCTCTCTCCCTGTTTCAATCACTCCCTCCCTTTTCTATCTCTGCTCCCGTCTCTCACATTCAGGGTAAAGATGGATGCTCCTATCTAGGCCCTTGTCCCTGTCCTCTCTTTCTCCATCCCTCTTTCTCGCTCGTTCTCTCTATCCATCTTTCTATTTTCCTTCCCCCTGTCTCATGTGCTCTGCATTGAAATGAGAGATGAAATGTTCCTGTCTCCCCATTTAAAATAATGACAAATCACATTGCTGTTTCTGGTCAGTTTGTGTTGATTAAAGTTTAAAATGGGCACAAAGAGATCTGGAGAGAGAGAGAGGGAGAAAAGCTGGAGGGAGAAAGACACAGAAAATCACAAAGGTAAAACTAAAGTCAGAATGTCAGTAAACTGAACAGTAATGGCCCCTGTGAATCTGATTGAACAGATTCCACTTCATCGCACTGTCTCCCCACCTGTCTTATTTTGCAATTATAACAACCTTTTAAATAGCTTCAGATTTCAGATTTTTAATCTCCTCTTTGTCACACACCAAAGGGTTAATGTGTTTGTGACTGATCGCAAGGCCGGGATATTTTAACCCCAGGCTTACAAAATCCAGCACCCCATCATCTAACAGAAACCGCTTCATCGATGAACCAAAAACCAGGGTCCCTCCCAGATTAAAATTAAACCTCGGGGTCATAAAGAGACACAACTCACGTGGGTGGATGGGGGGATGTGGAACAGGCCTGAGTCCATCCATCCAAGCTGGGGAAAAGCTCCTGCCCATGGATTCATAGTCACATTGCAGTCTTCAAACTCCAAATTCCTGGGGAAAAGAGAGAGAAAAGAATTGACTAAAACACAAAGCAAGAACATTTCTAAACAAAATAGCACAGCAAGAGCCCAGGTTTCCACCCCACCTCCCCCCCCTTCACAGTCTCACAATCTTTTAGCAACATCCAAATACAAAAATATCCCAGTTATAAACCAGAGGCTAAAACAGATTGAGAGACCTTTCCCATCCCCTGTGTTTCTCGCAGTATCTCTCTTCCTATCTCACTCACATCTCTGTCCCCCTCACTCTCACTCTCTCTCTGTCTCAGGTATGAAAATTAAACCTTGATTGGGGTAATAAACAGACACAACTCACGTGGGTGAAGCCTGTTGACCAGGCCTCAGACTATCCCCCTCTGGAAGAAGCTCCTTGTCCTTGTCCCAGACTTTCCCTCTTTGGATCCTCACCTTCCAGTTTTCAGAATACAAATTTCTCAGGAGAAAATGAGATAAAATTGGTTAAAAAGACAAAAACTAGGACATTTAAAAAAAAACACAACATAGCACAGCAAGATCCCAGAGTTACCACTCTCAAGTCAGTCTCTCAGCAACTTCCCAACACAAGCAAATCACAGTTCAAAAGCAGGTTGAGACACACAGAAACACACACACACACTGAACCAGAGTGGGGAGAGTGTTCACTCTCTCCATAGAGAGAGTGCACAGGGAGTTTGTTGGTTTGGGACTGGTTTGGGAATATCCTGATCCTTATTTATCCTGAGTGAGCTGGATACAGACCCCACCCCCTGATTCTCGCACATGTTTGGAATGTCACTCACTCTATCCCCTAGGAGCCCTGTCCATTGAATGTTAATCAGCGGACAGGACCCCTTGCTGATCCTGTCCTTTGAATGTTAATCCCCGGACAGGACCCCTTGCTGATCCTGTCCTTTGAATGTTAATAACAGGACAGGACCCCTTGCTGCTCCTTTCCACTGAGGGTTAACTCCAGGACAGACATGGTTTCAACAAGGGCCTGTCTTTATTTTTGGCTTAATAATACATCTATATTTCTTTCCCCTGTTGGTTGTGTTACTCCAGTTACAAACCCTGATCTCACACAAAATCCCAAAACACTGGCAGTAATCGCAGTCCCCAACCCACTCTCACTCTCACCTCAACCCACTCTTCCTCTCTTTCCAGAGTATAGAATCTGTTATTCTATATATCAACTCCCCAAACCCCTCGATTAGATTCCAGTCTGTAACATACTCTCGTGTATCTATGATTCTATATATAAACCCTCTGAACACCTCGATTATATTCCAGACTGTAACTCACTCCCGGGTAACTGTTATTCTATATATAAAACCCCCGAACCACTCGATGAGATTCCAGTCTGCAACTCAAGCCCGGGAATCTATTATTCAATATATAAACCCCCGAAACCCTCGATTGCATTCCACTCTGTAACTCAATCCCGGGAATCAATTATTCTACATATAAACCCCCTGAACCCCTCGATTAGATTCCAGTCTGTAACACAATCCCCCGGATCAATTATTCTACATATATACCCCCTGAACCCCTCGTTTAGATTTCAGTCTGTAACTCACTCCGGGGAATCTGTTATTCTATATATAAACCACCCCGAACCCCTCAATTAGATTCCAGTCTGTAACATACTCTCGGATATCTATGATTCTATATATAAACCCTCTGAGCCCGTCGATTATATTCCAGTCTGGGACTCACTGGGAGTGTTTGATGTAGACAGTGTAGAGGGAATTTTATTCTGTATCTAAACCCGTGCTGTACCAGCCCTGGGAGTGTATGATGTCCACAGTGTAGGGGGAGCTTTACTCTGTATTTAACCCCGTGCTGTACCAGTCCTGGGACTGTTTGATGGGGAGAGTATAGAGGGAGGTTTACTCTGTATCTAACCCTGTCCTGTTCCTGTCCAGGAGTGTTTGATTGGGACAGTGCAGAGGGAGCTTTACTCTGTGTCTAACCCCGTGCTGTAACTGTCCTGGGAGTATTGATGGGGACAGTATAGAGGGAGCTTTACTCTAAATCTACCCCGTGCTGTACCTGTCCTGGGAGTGTTTCATGGGTACAGTATCGAGGGATCTTTACTCTGTATCTAACCCCGTGCTGTTCCTGTCCTAGGAGTGTTTGATGGGTACAGTATTGAGGGAGCTTTACTCTGTATCTAACCCCGTGCTGTACCTGTCCTGGGAGTGTTTGATGGGGACAGTATCGAGGGAGCTTTAATCTGTATCTAACCCCGTGCTTACCTGTCTTGGGAGTGCTTGATGGGGACAGTATCGAGGGAGCTTTACTCTGTATCTAACCCCGTGCTGTACCTGTCCTGGGAGTGCTTGATGGGGACAATATCGAGGGAGCTTTATCCATATCTAACCCCGTGCTGTACCTTTCCTGGGAGTGTTTGATGGGGACAGCATCGAGGGAGCTTTACTATGTATCTAACCCCGTGCTGTACCTGTCCTGGGAGTGTTTGATGGGGACAGTATCGAGGGAGCTTTACTCTGTATCTAGCCCCTGCTGCATCCTTTCTGGGAGTGTTTGTTGGCAACATTGTCGCCCAAAACAAAAACAATCCACAAATCAGGCCTAATAAATTGAACATCAGTTTCCTTGTTTGATTCTCCCTGGTCTGTTCTGATTCTCTGATAGATTCCTCATGTTTACCCTCCACATGAGCAGTCATCCTAATCCCGTCTACCTGTCCTGCTCCCAACGCGGCATCCGACTACAATAAGGCCAGTGATACAGGAGCGTCTCAGCGAGTGAGACAGGTGAGTCTTGAACCTGACCTGGGTGTATGTGAGTGACCCGGGTTAATCCGACACTCCAGGGACAGTTTAGACAGTTCGAGTGCATCACAGCTTTGCCAGAATGAGACCTGGATTCCAAGGGTTAAATTGCAAAGTGAGATTGCACCAACTCGGGTTGTATTCCCTGAAATTTAGTAGCATCAGGGGTGACTTGATCAAATTATCAAATCCTGAGAGGAACTGAGGGGGGAGATTAGGGGAATGTATGAGCTCTTGTCCTGAGTAACAAGCTTTGTGAGGCATCTTATCGAATCCCTTTTGAACATACAAGTATCCTCCTGTCACTACAGGTTACCTGTATGTTGCAAAGTTATTCTGATAATTTTCATCCCACAGAGTCAAAATTTCTGCGATTCTGTGTCTGAGTCAGAACTTCAAATAGTTCAGATTCACTGTTTAAAATAAGCAGTCACTTTTCTGTGGTGGTTTTTGAGATTGAGTATGGATCTCAGAATCTGTCAGTGGAAGGGAGTTTCTACAGAGATAGGAAATGGGATTGATGAATAAAGGTGCAGGATTTTGATCACTGCATAAGATTGTGTCTGTTGCAGTTTCTAGACAATCACAGAATTGAAGTTGTGGGGCCCTCTCCTGTTTCAGAATGTCAGTTTTGATGTTTAACTGTGTGAAACTTGGTTAATGATTCTTAAAGCAGAAAGTTCCAATCCAATCTGTAACCTGCACTTCAAATTCCAAAGAGATATGTACACCTTAAGTGAATGAGTGAAATAGTGAAAGATGGATTTCATTATAGGCAAATGTGTGGCTGCCCACTTTAAAAAGGATGGAACAGGTTACATTATAAATGGTGAAAAGCTGCAAACAGTGAGGGTCCAAAGAGTCCCTATCCATTTGTGTCAAGACTAAGAAAACATCAAACAGTTCCAATGAGAAATTAAATTTGATATTTGGGATAAAGCTGGTTAAAAATTCACACTACCCATTCCATGAATCAGCCTCTGTAACCTGCACTTCAGCACATCACAAGAAAAATGATATTTTCAACTGTTCTTGATTCCAGTCTGTAACTCAATCCCGGATATCTATTATTCTCTATATAAACCCACTGAACCCCTCGATTAGATTGCAGTCTGTAACTCAATCCCAGGTATTTATTATTCTATATATAAACCCCCTGAACCCCTCGATTAGATTCCAGTCTGTAACTGACTCCCGGGTAACTGTTATTCTATATATAAACCACCCCGAACCCCTCCATTAGATTCCAGTCTGTAACTCACTCCCGGGTAACTGTTATTCTATATATAATCCCCCTGAACCCCTCGATGAGATTCCACTCTGTAACTCACTCCCGTTGTGTTATTCTATGTATAAACCATACCAAATCCCTCCATTAGATTCTGTTCTGTAACTCACTCCCGGGTATCTGTTATTCAAAATAAAAACCAACCCAACCCCCTCTTTTAGATTCCAGTCTGTAACTCACTCCCGGGTGCCTGTTGTTCTATATATAAACCACCCCAAACTCTTCGATTTGATTCCAGTGTGTAACTCACACCCGGGAAGCTGTTATTCTACGTATAAACCCCCCGAAACTCTCGATGAGATTCCAGTCTGTAACTCACTCCCGGGTACCTGTTATTCTATATATAAACCCCCTGAACCCCTCGATTAGATTCCAGTCTGTAACTCACGCCCGGGTATCTGTTATTCTATATATAAACTCCCCGAACCCCTCGATTAGATTCCAGTCTGTAACTCACTCCCGGGTTTCTGTTATTCTATATATAAACCCCCTGAACCCCTCGATTAGATTCCAGTCTGTAACTCACTCCCGGGTTTCTGTTATTCTATATATAAACCCCCAGATCTCCTCGATTAGATTCCAGTCTGTAACTCACTCCCGGGTATCTGTTATTCTAAATATAAACCAACCCGAACCCCTCAATTAGATTCCAGTCTGTAACTCCCTCCGGGGGAATCTGTTATTCTATATATAAACCCCCTGAACCCCTCGATTAGATTCCAGTCGGTAACTCATTCTCACCAATCTGATTATCTATATTTAAACCATCCCGAAAAGCACTGTTAGATTCGAATTTGTAGCTCACTCCCGGGTATCTGTTAGCCTATATAAAAACACCCCACACTCCTCAATTAGAATCCAGTCTGTAAATCACACCCGGGTATCTGTTATTCTATATATATATATCTGTTATTCTATATATATATATATCTGTTATTCTATATATTCTATATATAGGGAGCTTTACTCTCTATCTAGCCCCGTGCTGTACCTGCCCTGGGAGTGTTTGATGGGGACCGTGTAGAGGGAGCTTTACTCTGTATCTAACCCCGTGCTGCACTTGTCCTGGGAGTGTTTGATGGGGACAGTGTAGGGGGAGCTTTACTCTGTATCTAACCCCGTGCTGTACCAGTACTGGGAGTGTTTGATGGGGATAGTATAGAGGGAGCTTTACTCTGTATCTAACCCTGAGCTGTACCATTCCTGGGAGTGTTTGATGGAGACAGTGCAGAGGCAGCTTTACTCTGTACCTAACCCCATGCTGTACCTGCCCTGGGAGTGTATGATGGCCACAGTGTAGGGGTAGATTTACTCTGTATCTAAACCCGTGCTGTACCAGTCCTGGGAGTGTTTGATGGGGAGAGTATAGAGGGAGGTTTACACTGTATCTAACCCTGTGCTGTACCGGACATGGGAGTGTTTGATGCAGACAGTGTAGAGGGAGCTTTACTCTGTATCTAACCCAGTGCTTTTCCTTCCCTGGGAGTGTTTGATGGAGAAAGTGTAGAGGTAGCTTTACTCTGTATCTAACCCTGTCCTGTTCCTGTCCTGGGAGTGTTTGATGGGGACAGTATAGATGGAGCTTTACTCTGTAACTAACCCAGTGCTGTATGTGCCCTGGAAGTGTTTAATGATGAAAGTCCATTGGGACCTTTATTCTGTATCTAAACCCGTGCTGTACCTGGCCTGGGAGTGTTTGATGGGGACGGTGTAGAGGGAGCTTTACTCTGTATCTAACCCTGTGCTGTACCTGTCCTGGGAGGGTTTGATTGGGACAGTTTAGAGTGAGCTTTACTCTGTATATAACCCTGTCCTGTAGCTGCCCTGGGAGTGCTTCATGGGGACTGTGTAGAGGGAGCTTTAATCTGAATCTTACCCCGGGCAGTACCAGTCCTGGGAGTTTTAGATGGGGACAGGTTAAAGGGAGATTTACTCTGTATCTAACCCTGTGCTGTAACTGCCGTGGGAGTGTATGATGGGCACAGTGTAGGGGGAGTTTTTCTCTGTTTCTGACCCCGAGCTGTACGAGTCCTGGGAGTGTTTGATGGGCAAAATATCGAGGGATCTTTACTCTGTATCTAACCCCTTGCTGTACCAGACCTGGGAGTGTTTGATGGGGACAGTGTAGAGGAAGTTTTACTCTGTATCTAACCCCGTAATGTACCTGCAATGTGAGTGTTTGATGGGGACGGTGTAGAGGGAGCTTCACTCTGTATCTAACCCTGTGCTGTACCTGTACTGGGAATTTTAGATGGATACATTATAGAGTGAAATTTTCTCTGCATCTAACCCCGTGCTGTACCTGTCCTGGGAGTGTTTGATGGAGACAGTATCGAGGAAGTTTAACTCTGTACCTAACCCCGTGCTGTACCTGTCCTGGGAGAGTTTGATGGGGACAGTGTAGAGAAAGCTTTACTCTGTATCAAACCCTCTACTGTATCTGCCCTGGGATTGTTTGATGGGGATGGTGTAAGGTAGATTTACTCTGCATCTAACTCTGTCCTGTACCTGCCCTGTGAGTGCTTGATGGGGACAGTGAAGACTGAGCTTTACTCTGTATCTAACTCTGTGCTGCACCAGTCCTGGGAGTGTTTGATGGGGACAGTTTAGAGGGAAATTTAGACAGTATCTAACCCCGTGCTGTACTTTCCCTGGGAGTGTACGATGGGCACAGTGTGGGGGGAGCTTGACTCTGTATCTAACCCCGTGCTGTACAAGTCATGGGAGTGTTTGATGGGGTCAGTATAGCGGGAGCTTTACTCTGTATCTAACCCCGTGCTGTACCAGTCCTGGGAGTGTTTGATGGCGATAGTGTAGAGGGAGCTTTACTCTGTATCTAACCCCTTGCTGTAACAGTCCTGGGAGTGTTTGATGGGGAAAGTATAGAGGGAGTTTTACACTGTATCTAACCCTGTGCTGTACCGGACCTGGGAGTGTTTGATGGGGACAGTGTAGAGGGAGCTTTACTTTGTATCTAACCGCGTGCTGTACATGTCCTGGGAGTGTTTGATGGGGACAGCTTAGAGGGAAATTTAGACAGTATCTAACCCCGTGCTGTACTTTCCCTGGGAGTGTACGATGGGCACAGTGTGGGGGGAGCTTGACTCTGTATCTAACCCCGTGCTGTACCAGTCATGGGAGTGTTTGATGGGGTCAGTATAGCGGGAGCTTTACTCTGTATCTAACCCCGTGCTGTACCAGTCCTGGGAGTGTTTGATGGCGATAGTGTAGAGGGAGCTTTACTCTGTATCTAACCCCTTGCTGTAACAGTCCTGGGAGTGTTTGATGGGGAAAGTATAGAGGGAGTTTTACACTGTATCTAACCCTGTGCTGTAGGGGACCTGGGATTGTTTGATGGAGTCAGTGTAGAGGGAGCTTTACTCTGTATCTAACCCAGTGCTTTTCCTGCCCTGGGAGTGTTTGATGGGGAAAGTGTAGAGGTAGCTTTACACTGTATCTGACCCTGTCTTGTTCCCGTCGTGGGAGTGTTTGATGGGGACAGTATAGAGGGAGCTTTACTCTGTATCTAAACCAGTTCTGTTCCTGTCCAGGGAGTGTTTGAAGGGGACAGTGCAGAGGGAGCTTTACTCTGTATCTAACCCTGTGCTGTACCTGTCCTGGGAGTGTTTGATGGGGACAGTATAGAGGGAGCTTTACTCTGTATCTAACCCTGTGCTGTACTTGCCCTGGGAGTGTTTGATGATGACAGTGCAGTATGACCTTTATTCTGTATATAAACCCGTGCTGTACCTGGCCTGGGAGTGTTTGTTGGGGACGGTATAGTGGGAGATTTACTCTGTATCTAACACCGTGCTGTACCTGTCCTGGGAGTGTTTGATGGGGACAGTGTAGAGGAAGTTTTACTCTGTATCTAACCCCGTGATGTACCTGCACTGGGAGTGTTTGATGGGGATGGTGTAGAGGGAGCTTTACTCTGTATCTAACCCTGTGCTGTACCTGTCCTGGGAGGGTTTGATGGGGAAGTTTAGAGGGAGCTTTACACTGTATCTAACCCCGTGCTGTACCAGTCTTGTGAGAGTTTGATGGGGAGAGTATAGATGGAGGTTTACCCTGTATCTAACCCTGTGCTGTAGCGGACCTGGTAGTGTTTGATGGAGACAGTGTAGAGGGAGCTTTACTCTTTATCTAACCCGATGCTTTTCCTGCCCTGGGAGTGTTTCATGGGGAAAGTGTAGAGGGAGCTTTACTCTGTATCTAACCCTCTTCTGTTCTTGTCCAGGGAGTGTTTTATGGGAACAGTATTGAGGGAGCTTTACTCTGTATCTAACCCAGTGCTGTACGTGCCCTGGGAGTGTTTGATGATAACAGTGCAGTGGGCCCTTTATTCAGTATCTAAATCCGTGCTGTAGCAGGCCTGGGAGTTTTTGATGGGAACGGTGTAGTGGGATATTTACTTTGTATCTAAAACCTTGCTGTACCTGTCCTGGGAGTGTTTGATGGGGACAGTGTAGAGGAAGTTTTACTCTGTATCTAACCCCGTAATGTACCTGCACTGTGAGTGTTTGATGGGGACGGTGTAGAGGGAGCTTTACTCTCTATCTAACCCCGTGCTGCACCTGTCCTGGGAGGGTTTGATGGGGACAGTTTAGAGTGAGCTTTACTCTGTATATAACCCTGTCCTGTAGCTGCCCTGGGAGTGCTTCATGGGGACTGTGTAGAGGGAGCTTTACTCTGAATCTTACCCCGGGCAGTACCAGTCCTGGGAGTTTTAGATGGAGACAGGTAAAGGGAGATTTACTCTATATCTAACCCTGTGCTGTAACTGCCGTGGGAGTGTATGATGGGCACAGTGTAGGGGGAGTTTTTCTCTGTTTCTAACCCCGGGCTGTACTAGTCCTGGGAGTGTTTGATGGGTACAGTGTCGAGGGAGTTTTACTCTGTATCTAACCCTGTGGTGTACCTGTACTGGGAATTTTAGATGATAACATTATAGAGGGAAATTTTCTCTGGATCTAACCCCGTGCTGTACCTGTCCTGGGAGTGTTTAATGGGGACAGTGTAGAGGAAGCTTTACTCTGTATCAAACCATCTACTTTATCTGCCCTGGGAATGTTTGATGGGGACGGTGTAGAGGTAGATTTACTCTGCATCTAACTCTGTCCAGTACCTGCCCTGTGAGTGCTTGATGGGGACAGTGTAGACTGAGCTTTACTCTGTATCTAACTCTGTGCTGCACCAGTCCTGGGAGTGTTTGATGGGGACAGTATAGAGGGAGCTTGACTCTGTATCTAACCCCGTGCTGTACCAGTCCTGGGAGTGTTTGATGGCGATAGTGTAGAGGGAGCTTGACTCTGTATCTAACCCCTAGCTGTACCAGTCCTGGGAATGTTTGATGGGGAGAGTATAGAGGGATGTTTACACTGTATCTAACCCTGTGCTGTACCGGACCTGGGAGTGTTTGATGGGGACAGTGTAGAGGGAGCTTTACTCTGTATCTAACCCCGTGCTGTACCTGTCCTGGGAGTGTTTGATGGGCACAGATTAGTGGGAAATTTTCTCTGCATCTAACCCCGTGCTGTACCTGCCCTGTGTGTGTATGTTGGGCACAGTGTAGGGGGCGCTTTACTCGGTATCTAAACCCGTGCTGTACCTGCCCTGGGATTGTTGGATGGGGAGAGTATAGTGGGAGGTTTACACTGTATCTAACCCTGTGCTGTAGGGGACCTGGGAGTGTTTGATGGAGACAGTGTAGAGGGAGCTTTACTCTGTATCTAACCCTGTCCTGTTTCTGTCCTGGGAGTTTTTGATAGGGAAAGTGTAGAGGTAGCTTTACTCTGTATCTGACCCTGTCCTGCTCCTGTCCTGGGAGTTTTTGATGGGGAAAGTGTAGAGGTAGCTTTACTCTGTATCTGACCCTGTCCTGTTCCCTTCCTGGGAGTGTTTGATGGGGACAGTATCGAGGGAGCTTTACTCTGTATCTAACCCTGTTCTGTTCCTGTCCAGTGAGTGTTTGATGGGGAAAGTATCGAGGGAGCTTTACTCTGTATCTAGCCCCTGCTGCATCCTTTCTGGGAGTGTTTGTTGGCAACATTCTCGCCCAAAACAAAAACAATCCAAAAATCAGGCCTAATAAATTGAACATCAGTTTCCTTGTTTGATTCTCCCTGGTCTGTTCTGATTCTCTGATAGATTCCTCGTGTTTACCCTCCACATGAGCAGTCATCCTAATCCCGTCTACCTGTCCTGCTCCCAACGCGGCATCCGACTACAATAAGGCCAGTGATACAGGAGCGTCTCAGCGAGTGAGACAGGTGAGTCTTGAACCTGACCTGGGTATATGTGAGTGACCCGGGTTAATCCGACACTCCAGGGACAGTTTAGACAGTTCGAGTGCATCACAGCTTTGCCAGAATGAGACCTGGATTCCAAGGGTTAAATTGCAAAGTGAGATTGCACAAAGTCGGGTTGTATTCCCTGAAATTTAGTAGCATCAGGGGTGACTTGATCAAATTATCAAATCCTGAGAGGAACTGTGCGGAGAGATTAGGGGAATGTATGAGCTCTTGTCCTGAGTAACAAGCTTTATGAGGCATCTTATCGAATCCCTTTTGAACAGACAAGTATCCTCCTGTCACTACAGGTTACCTGTATGTTGCAAAATTATTCTGATAATTTTCATCCCACAGAGTCAAAATTTCTGCGATTCTGTGACTGAGTCAGAACTTCAAAAAGTTCAGATTCACTCTTTAAAATAAGCAGTCACTTTTCTGTGGTGGTTTTTGAGATTGAGTATGGATCTCATAATCTGTCAGTGGAAGGGAGTTTCTACAGAGATAGGAAATGGGATTGATGAATAAAGGTGCAGGATTTTGATCACTGCATAAGATTGTGTCTGTTGCAGTTTCCCAGGAGTTTACATTTTCATGGGAAAGGGATGATTATCCAATGTCAACAATCCAATTTCTTCAGACAGGTGAAAACGCAAGAGAAAGAGGGAATATACCAACACTGGAACAAACAGGCAACTGTATGAGGAAGGTTTCAATTCTCTGCATGTTTTAAAGTGAATTCCTGAGCTAAAGATTGAAATAAACAGGAGTTTAAATCTCACACTGAGATGCCGTACAATTTCAGTCCTGTTATCCCAAAATTAAAAATAAAAATCTACAATTAGCTGGAGCTGGAAATCTCTCAGTTGATGAATGTTGTCTTGAAAATTTCACCCTGAATAGTGTGAGCCTTAGTATTGTGGCAACGTGTGAAGAAAGTGTTTGCATTCACACATTCCTACATTGTGAAATGTAAGTTAGCTTTGAAACAATAGGATGTAGGGCCAGGGAGTCTGAGTGGGCAAAAGGATTTGGATGATTAAAGAGTGAATTTTAATGATGTCCTTTGAAGGAGCCGTTTACTGTAAATGTCCCAAGACAATGAAATGCTTCAAAGGAAATATCTCGATTGACAGAAATTTTTCCCCAATGTCTGAAACATCTCTCAAGTCTTCAGAGACATGAAGGGGGCAGACATATTGTAAGATACAGATCATGAGGTGCTAGAGAATCACAGAATTGAAGTTGTGGGGCCCTCTCCTGTTTCAGAATGTCAGTTTTGATGTTTAACTGTGTGAAACTTGGTTAATGATTCAGAAAGCAGAAAGTTCCAATCCAATCTGTAACCTGCACTTCAAATTCCAAAGAGATATGTACACCTTAAGTGAATGAGTGAAATAGTGAAAGATGGATATCATTATAGGCAAATGTGTGGCTGCCCACTTTAAAAAGGATGGAACAGGTTACATTATAAATGGTGAAAAGCTGCAAACAGTGAGGGTCCAAAGGGTCCCTATACATTTGTGTCAAGACTAATAAAACATCAAACAGTTCCAATGAGAAATTAAATTTGATATTTGGGATAAAGCTGATTAAAAACTCACACTACCCATTCCATAAATCAGCCTCTGTAACCTGCACTTCAGCACATCACAAGAAAAATGATATTTTCAACTGTTCTTGATTCCAGTCTGTAACTCAATCCCGGGTATCTATTATTCTCTATATAAACCTTCTGCACCCCTCAATTAGATTCCAGTCTGTAACTCACTCCCGGCTATCTATTATTCTCTATATAACCCACTGAACCCCTCGATTAGATTGCAGTCTGTAACTCAATCCCAGGTATTTATTATTCTATATAAAAACCCCCTGAACCCCTCGATTAGATTCCAGTCTGTAACTCAATCCCGGGTATCGATTATTCTATATATAAACCCCCTGATCCCTTCGATTAGATTCGAGTCTGTAACTCAATCCCGGGCATCGATTATTCCCTATATAAACCCCCTGCACCCCTTAATTAAATTCCAGCCTGTAACTCAATCCCGGGTATCTATGATTCTATATATAAACCCCCGGAAGCACTCGATTAGATTCCTGTCTGTAACTCACTCCCGGGTATCGATTATTCTATATATAAACGCCCTGAACCCCTCGATTAGATTCCAGTCTGTAACTCACTCCCGGGTATCTATTATTCTGTATATAAAACCACTGCACCCTTCAATTAGATTCCAGTCTGTAACTCTCTCCCATATCTATTATTATATATAAACCACCCCAAACCCCTCCGTTAGATTCCTGCCTGTAACTCACTGCCGGGTGTCTGTTATTCTATAAATAAACCACCCCAAACCCCTCCGTTAGTTTCCTGTCTGAAATTCACTGCCGGGTGTCTGTTATTCTATATATAAACAAACCCAAGCCCCTCCGTTAGATTCCAGTCTGTAACTCAATCTCGGGTATCTGTTATTCTATATATAAACCACCCCGAACTCCTCGATAAGATTCCAGCATGTAACTCACTCCCGGGAATCTGTTATTCTATATAAAGACCACCCCAAACCCCTCGATTAGATTCCAGTCTGTAACTCATTTCCGTCTAACTGTTATTCTGTATATAAATGTCCCAAACCGCTCGACTAGATTTCAGTATGTTACTCATTCCCGGTCTTCTGTTAATCTATATATATTACATTCATATGATTTATATATAAACACCCCGAACCCATCGATTTGTTTCCAGTCTGTAACTCACTCCCGGGTATCTGTTATTCTATATATAAATTCCCCAAAGCCCTCGATTAGATTCCAGTCTGTAACTCACTCTCGGGTATCTGTTATTCTATATATAAATCCCTCAAACCCCTCGATTTGATTCCAGTCTGTAACTCACTCCCAGGTATCTGTTATTCTAAATATAACCCCCCTGAACCCCTCGATTAGATTCCAGTCTGTAACTCACTCCCGGGTATCTGTTATTCTATATATAAACCCACCAAACCCCTCGATTAGATTCCAGTCTGTAACTCACTCCCGGGTATCTGTTATTCTGTATATAAACCACCCCAAACCCCTCGATTAGATTCCAATCTTTAACTCAATCCTTGGTATCTATTATTCAATATATAAACCCCACAAACCCCACGATTAGATTCCAGTCCACAACGCACACCCGGGTATCGGTTATTCTATATATAAACCACCCCGAACCCCTCGATTAGATTCCAGTCCGCAAACTCACTCCCGAGTATCTGTTATTCTCTATATAAACCACCCCGAACCCCTCGATTAGATTCCAGTCTTTAACTCAATCCATGGTATCTATTATTCTATATATAAACTCCACAAACCCCACGATTAGATTCCAGTCAGCAACGCACTCCCGGGTATCTGTTATTCTATATATAAACCACCCCGAACCCCTCGATGAGATTCCACTCTGTAACTCACTCCCTTTGTGTTATTCTATGTATAAACCATTCCAAATCCCTCCATTAGATTCTGTTCTGTAACTCACTCCCGGGTATCTGTTATTCTATGTAAAAACCACCCCAAACCCCTCTTTTAGATTCCAGTCTGTAACTCACTCCCGGGTGTCTCTTATTCTATATATAAACCACCCCAAACCCCTCGATTTGATTCCAGTCTGTAAATCACACCCGGGTAACTGTTATTCTAAGTATAAACCCCCCCCCCGACACCCAGGATGAGATTCCAGTCTGTAACTCACTCCCGGGTATCTGTTATTCTATATATAAATCCCCCGAACCCCTCAATGAGATTCCAGTCTGTAACTCACTCCCGGGTATCTGTTATTCTATATATAAACCACCCCGACCCCCTCGATTAGATTCCAGTCTGTAACTCACTCGCAGGTATCTGTTATTCTATATATAAACCACCACGAACACCTCAATTAGATTCCAGCCTGAAAATCACTCCCGGGTATCTGTTTTCCTATATATAAACAACCACAAAACCTACGATTTGATTCCAGTCTAACTCACTCCCGGGAATCAATTGTTCTACATATAAACCCCCTGAACCCCTCGATTAGATTCCAGTCTGTAACTCAATCCCGCGAATCAATTATTCTACATATAAATCCCCTGAACCCCTCGATTAGATTCCAGTCTGTAACACAAGGCTGGGAATCAATTATTCTACATATAAACCACCTGAACCCCTCGATTAGATTCCAGCCTGTAACTCAATCCCGCGAATCAATGATTCTACATATAAACCCCCTGAAGCCCTCGATTAGATTCCAGTCTGTAACTCAATCCCGCTAATCAATTATTCTACATATAAACCCCCTGAACCCCTCGATTAGATTCCAGTCTGTAACTCACTTTCGGGTAACTGTTATTCTATAAATAAACCCCCTGAAGTCCTCGATTAGATTCCAGTCTGTAACTCACTCCCGGGTATCTGTTATTCTATATATAAACCACCCCGAACCCCGCGATTAGATTCCAGTCTGTAACTCACTCCAGGGTATTTGTTATTCTGTATATAAACCACCCCGAACCCCTCGATTAGATTCCAGTCTGTAACTCACTCCCGGGTATCTGTTATTCTATATATAAACCACCCCGAACCCCTCGATTAGATTCCAGCAATTCCACATCACAAATTGAGGAAGGGGTCTCCCCCCATTTTAAAGTTGTTTAATAGCTCTCCTAATTTAAAGATGGAGAAGGGATGTCTCACAGGATATTGTTCTTTATACTCAATAAAGTTAACAAATTTATGATCATTTTCAGTTTCCCCCTACACTTTCTCTTTCTCTCACCCTGTCTCGTTCCTTCTCTCCCTCTCCCACCCCATCTCTCTGCCACCCTATATATTTCTCTGTTTCTCAATCTCACCCCATATCTTTACCCTACACTCGCTCCCCTCTCTTCATCTCTCTCTCTCACCTCAACCCTTTTTTATCGCTTCATCTCCTCTCTCTATCTCACTCGCTTACCCAGCTCTCTATCCCTCTCTCCCTGTCTCTCTTCCTCTGAGAATCTAGTCTACAAACACCAGGCAGCCATTTTAGGTTTGTTCACAGTGGCCATTATATGTCCCCACAGCAATGGGACACTTAGGACAGAGTTGACTCATGTAATATTAATATTTTAAACGTGACAGAGACACAGGTATGGAGACATAAATTCCACGTGTATTCCCTGGAATATTGAAGGATCCGGGCGTTCACTCCCACACTTTGCTGCTGTGAATTTGACTTCTGAATTTTCTAAAACTAAATCTGGAAGTAAAAACCCACGGGATGGAATGATTCACATTCTTTCTGCTGCTGCAAAGCCCGTGTCTGTGTCTGTTTCTCAGTATTTATTAACAATTTAAGATAATAGTTTAGAATGCCACAAGTTTGCCATAATGTCTGGAAAGAGGGTTGAAACAGAGGGGCTGAGGTAGCAAAACAAGAGGAGGGGGTGTGAATAGACACAGGATCTGGGGGTCTCCAATGTGTAGACTCTGCCCAGCTCCCAGTCACATCTTTTAGAAAAGGCTGAATTGCGAAAATGAATCCAGGGAAATTGAAGCAAGTGACTCACTAACAATGAGAGCATTTTAAACATTCATTCATTCACTGCAAAGCGCTCAGTCTTTCTGAGGTTCTGAAGGGGTCGGGGGTCTTCACTGTACCTGTCCTGGGAGTGTTTGATGGGGACAGTGTAGAGGGAGCTATACTCTGTACCTAACCCAGTGCTGTAAAAGTCCTGGGAGTGTTTGATAGGAACAGTGTAGAGGAAGCATTACTCTGTATCTAACCCTGTGCTTTAACTGCCCTGGGAGTGTTTGATGGGGACGGCGTAGAGGCAGATTTACTCTGAATCTAACCCTGTGCTGTACCTGTCTTTGGAGTTTTTGATGGGGACAGTAGAGAGGGAGCTTTACTCTGTATCTAACCCCGTGCTGTACTTGCCCTGGGAGTGTTTGATGGGGACAGCGCAGAGGGAGCTTTATTCTGTATCTAAACCCGTGCTGTACCTGCCCTGGGAGTGTTTGATGGTCACAGTGAAGAGGGAGCTTTATTCTTTATCTAAAACCATGCTGTACAGGTCCTGGGACTGATTGATGGGGACAGTGTAGAGGGAGCTTTACTCTGTATCTAACACCGTGCTGTACCTGTCCTGGGAGTGTTTGATGGGGACGGTGTAGAGGAAGCTTTACTCTGTATCTAACACAGTGCTGTACCTGCCCTGGGAGGTTTGATGGGAAAAGTGCAGAGGGAGCTTTACTCTCTATCTAAACCCGTGCTGTACCTGTCCTGCGAGTGTTTGATGGGGACAGTATCGAGGGAGCTTTACTCCTTATCTAACCATGTCCTGTTCCTGTCCTGGGAGTGTTTGATGGGGACAGTGTAGAGTGAGCTTTACTCTGTATCTATCCCAGTGCTGTACCTGTCCATGGAGGGTTTTTGGGGACATTGTAGAGGAAGCTTTACTCTGTATCTAACCCTTTGCTGTACCTATCCTGGGAGTGTTTGATGGGGACAGTATAGAGGGAGCATTAATCTGTATCTAACCCAGTGCTGTACGTGCCCTGGGAGTGTTTGATGATGACATTGCAGTGGGACCTTTATTCTGTATCAAAACCAGTGCTGCACCTGGCCTGGGAGTGTTTGATCAGGACGGTGTAGTGGGAGATTTACTCCGTATCTCACACCGTGCTGTACCTGTCCTGGGTGTGTTTGATGGGGACAGTGTAGAGGAAGTTTTGCTCTGTATCTAACCCCGTAATTTACCTGCACTGGGAGTGTATGATGGGGACGGTGTAGAGGGAGCTTTACTCTGTATATAACCCTGTCCTGTAGCTGCCCTGGGAGTGCTTCATGGGGACTGCGTAGAGGGAGCTTTACTCTGAATCTTACCCCGGGCAGTACCAGTCCTGGGAGTTTTAGATGGGGACAGGTTAGAGGGAGATTTACTCTGTATCTAACACTGTGCTGTAAATGCCGTGGGAGTGTATGATGGGCACAGTGTAGGGGGAGTTTTTCTCTGTTTCTACCCCGGGCTGTACTAGTCCTGGGAGTGTTTGATGGGTACAGTATCGAGGGAGCTTTACTCTGTATCTAACCCCGTGCTGCACCAGTCCTGGGAGTATTTGATGGGGACAGCTTAGAGGGAAATTTAGACTGTATCTAACCCCGTGCTGTTCATGCCCTGGGAGTGTTTCATGGGGACAGTATAGAGGGAGCTTTAGTCTGAATCTAACCCCGTGCTGTACCAGTCCTGGGAGTGGTTGATGGCGATAGTGTAAATGGAGATTTACTCTCTATCTAACCCCGTGCTGTACCAGTCCTGGGAGTGTTTGATGGGGAGAGTATTGAGGGAGGTTTACTCTGTATCTAACCCCGTGCTGTACCAGTCCTGGGAGTGTTTGATGGGGAGAGTATAGAGGGAGGTTTACACTGTATCTAACCCTGTGCTGTAGGGGACCGGGGAGTGTTTGATGGAGACAGTGTAGAGGGAGCTTTACTCTGTATCTAACCCAGTGCTTTTCCTGCCCTGGGAGTGTTTGATGGGGAAAGTGTAGAGGAAGCTTTACTCTGTATCTAACCCAGTTCTGTTTTTGTCCAGGGAGTGATTGATGGGAACAGTGCAGAGGGAGCTTTACTCTGTATCTAACCCTGTCTTGTTCCTGTCTTGGGAGTGTTTGATGGGGACAGTATCGAGGGAGTTTTACTCTGTATCTAACCCAGTTCTGTTTTTGTCCAGGGAGTGATTGATGGGAACAGTGTAGAGGGAGCTTTACTCTGTATCTAACCCTGTGCTGTACCTGTCCTGGGAGTGTTTGATGGGGACAGTATAGAGGGAGCTTTACTCTGTATCTAACCCATTGCTGTACTTGCCCTGGGAGTGTTAGGTGATGACAGTGCAGTGTGACCTTTATTCTGTATATAAACCCGTGCTGTACTTGCCCTGGGAGTGTTTGATGGGGAAGGTATAGTGGGAAATTTACTCTGTATCTAACACCGTGCTGTACCTGTCCTGGGAGTGTTTGATGGGGACAGTGTAGAGGAAGTTTTACTCTGTATCTAAACCCGTAATGTACCTGCACTGGGAGTGTTTGATGGGGATGGTGTAGAGCGAGCTTTACTCTGTATCTAACCCCGTGCTGTACCAGTCCTGGGAGGGTTTGATGGGGAAGTTTAGAGGGAGCTTTACTCTGTATCTAACCCCGTTCTGTACCAGTCCTGTGAGAGTTTGATGGGGAGAGTATAGAGGGAGGTTTACCCTGTATCTAACCCTGTGCTGTAGCGGACCTGGTAGTGTTTGATGGAGACAGTGTAGAGGGAGCTTTACTCTGTATTTAACCCTGTCCTGTTGCTGTCCTGGGAGTGTTTGATGGGGACAGTATAGAGGGAGCTTTACACTGTATCTAACCCTGTTCTGTTCCTGTCCAGGGAGTGTTTTATGGGAACAGTACAGAGGGAGTTCCACCTTGTATCAAACCCTGTGCTGTACCTGTCCTGGGGGTGTTTGATGGGGACAGTATTGAGGGAGCTTTACTCTATATCTAACCAAGTGCTGTGCGTGCCCTGGGAGTGTTTGATGATGACAGTGCAGTGGGACCTTTATTCTGTATCTAAACCCGTGCTGTACCTGGCCTGGGAGTGTTTGATGGGGACGGTGTAGTGGGATATTTACTCTGTATCTAACACCGTGCTGTTCCTGTCCTGGGTGTGTTTGATGGGGACAGTGTAGAGGAAGTTTTACTCTGTATCTAACCCCGTAATGTACCTGCACTGGGAGTGTTTGATGGGGACGGTGTAGAGGGAGCTTTACTCTGTATCTAACCCCGTGCTGTACATGTCCTGGGAGGGTTTGATGGGGACAGTTTAGAGTGAGCTTTACTCTGTATATAACCCTGTCCTGTACCTGCCCTGGTAGTGCTTCATGGGGACTGTGTAGAGGGAGCTTTACTCTGAATCTTACCGCGGGCAGTACCAGTCCTGGGAGTGTTTGATGGGGACAGTGTAGAGGAAGCTTTACTCTGTACCAAACCCGGTACTGTACCTGCCATGGGAGTGTTTGATGGGGACGGTGTAGGGGGCATTTTTCTCTGTTTCTAACCCCGGGCTGTACCTGCCTGGGAGTGTTTGATGGGGACTGTATCGAGGGAGCTTTACTCTGTATCTAACCCCGTTCTGTACCTGTCCTGGGAGTGTTTGATGGGGACAGTAGCGAGGGAGCTTTATTCTGTATCTAACCCCGTGGTGTACCTGTCCTGGGAGTGTTTGATGGGGACAGTGTAGAGGAAGCATTACTCTGTACCAAACCTGGTACTGTACCTGCCCTGGGAGTTTTTGATGGGGACGGTGTAGAGGGAGATTTTCTCTGCTTCTAACTCTGTGCTGTAACTGCCCTGGGAGTGTATGATGGGCACCGTGTAGGGGGAGTTTTTCTCTGTTTCTAACCCCGGGCTGTACCTGTACTGGGAATTTTAGATGGATACATTATCGAGGGAACTTTTCTCTGCATCTAACCCCGTGCTGTACCTGTCCTGGGAGTGTTTGATGGGGACAGTATCGAGGGAGCTTTACTCTGTATCTAACCCCGTGCTGTACCTGTCTTGGGAGTGTTTGATGGGTACAGTAGCGAGGGAGCTTTACTCTGTATCTAAGCCCGTGGTGTACCTGTACTGGGAATTTTAGATGGATACATTATGAAGGGAAAATTTCTCTGCATGTAACCCCGTGCTGTACCTGTCCTGGGAGTGTTTGATTGGGACAGTATCGAGGGAGCTTTACTCTGTATCTAACCCCGTTCTGTACCTGTCCTGGGAGTGTTTGATGGGGACAGTAGCGAGGGAGCTTTATTCTGTATCTAACACCGTGGTGTACCTGTCCTGGGAGTGTTTGATGGGGACAGTTTAGAGGAAGCTTTACTCTACCAAACCCGGTACTGTACCTGCCCTGGGAGTTTTTGATGGGGACGGTGTAGAGGGAGATTTTCTCTGCATCTAACTCTGTGCTGTAACTGCCCAGGGAGTGTATGATGGGCACCGTGTAGGGGGAGTTTTTCTCTGTTTCTAACCCCGGGCTGTACCTGTACTGGGAATTTTAGATGGATACATTATCGAGGGAACTTTTCTCTGCATCTAACCCCGTGCTGTACCTGTCCTGGGAGTGTTTGATGGGGACAGTATCGAGGGAGCTTTACTCTGTATCTAACCCCGTGCTGTACCTGTCTTTGGAGTGTTTGATGGGTACAGTAGCGAGGGAGCTTTACTCTGTATCTAAGCCCGTGGTGTACCTGTACTGGGAATTTTAGATGGATACATTATGAAGGGAAAATTTCTCTGCATGTAACCCCGTGCTGTACCTGTCCTGGGAGTGTTTGATGGGGACAGTATCGAGGAAGTTTTACTCTGTACCTATCCCCGTGCTGAACCTGTCCTGGGAGTGTTTGATGGGCACAGTATTGAGGGGGCTTTACTCTGTATCTAACCCCGTGCTGTACCTGTCCTGGGAGTGTTTGATGGGGACAGTGTAGAGGAAGCTTTACTCTGTATCAAACCCTGTATGTACCTGCCCTGGGAGTGTTTGATGGGGACGGTGTAGAGGGAGATTTAATCTGCATCTAACTCTGTCCTGTACCTGCCCTGTGAGTGCTTGATGGGGACAGTGAAGACTGAGCTTTACTCTGTATCTAACCCCGTGCTGCACCAGTCCTGGGAGTGATTGATGGGGACAGCTTAGAGGGAAATTTAGACTGTATCTAACCCCGTGCTGTACGTGCCCTGGGAGTGTACGATGGGCACAGTGTAGGGGGAGCTTTACTCTGTATCTAACCCCGTGCTGTACCAGTCCTGGGAGTGTTTGAAAGCGATAGTGTAGAGGGAGATGTACTCTCCATCTATCCCCGTGCTGTACCAGTCCAGGGAGTGTTTGATGGGGAGAGTATAGAGGGAGGTTTACACTGTATCTAACCCAGTGCTGTACCTAACCTGGGAGTGTTTGATGGGGACAGTGTAGAGGGAGCTTTACTCTGTATCTAACCCCGTGCTGTAGCTGTCCTGGGAGTGTTTGATGGGGACAGATTAGAGGGAAATTTACTCTGTATCTAACCCCGTGCTGTACCAGTCCTGGGAGTGTTTGATGGGGAGAGTATAGAGGGAGGTTTACACTGTAGCTAATCCTGTGCTGTAGGGGATCTGGGAGTGTTTGATGGGGATGTTGTAGAGGGAGCTTTACTCTGTATCTAACCCCGTGCTGTACCAGTCCTGTGAGAGTATGATGGGGAGAGTATAGAGGGAGGTTTACCCTGTATCTAACCCAGTGCTGTAGCGGACCTGGTAGAGTTTGATGGAGACAGTGTAGAGGGAGCTTTACTCTGTATCTAACCCTGTTCTGTTCCTGTGCAGGGACTGTTTTATGGGAACAGTACAGAGGGAGCTTCACCTTGTATCAAACGCCGTGCTGTACCTGTCCTGGGAGTGTTTGATGGGGACATTATTGAGGGAGCTTTACTCTGTTTCTTACCCAGTGCTGTACGTGGCCTGGGAGTGTCTGATGATGACAGTGCAGTGTGACCTTTATTCTGTATCTAAACCCGTTCTGTTCCTGGCCTGGCAGTGCTGGATGGGGACGGTGTAGTGGGATTTTTACTCTGTATCTAACACCGTGCTGTTCCTGTCCAGGGAGTGTTTGATGGGGACAGTGTAGAGGATGTTTTACTCTGTATCTAACCCCGTAATGTACCTGCACTGGGAGTGTTTGATGGGGACGGTGTAGAGGCAGCTTTACTCTGTAACACCGTGCTGTTCCTGTCCTGGGAGTGTTTGATGTGGACAGTGTAGAGGAAGTTTTACTCTGTATCTAACCCCGTAACGTACCTGCACTGGGAGTGTTTAATGGGGACTGCGTAGAGGGAGCTTTACTCTGAATCTTACCCCAGGCAGTACCAGTCCTGGGAGTTTTAGATGGGTCAGGTTAAAGGGAGATTTACTCTGTATCTAACCCTGTGCTGTAACTGCCGTGGGAGTGTATGATGGGCACAGTGCAGGGGGAGTTTTTCTCTGCTTCTAACCCCAGGCTGTACTAGTCCTGGCAGTGTTTGATCGGTACAGTATCGAGGGAGCTTTACTCTGTATCTAACCCCGTGCTGTAACTGCCGTGGGAGTGTCTGATGGGTACAGTGTAGGGGGAGTTTTTCTCTGTTTCTTACCCCGGTCTGTACTAGTCCTGGGAGTGTTTGATGGGTACAGAATCGAGGGAGCTTTACTTTGTACCTAACCCCGTGCTGTACCTGTACTGGGAATTTTAGATGGATACATTATGGAGGGAAATTTTCTCTGCATCTAACCCCGTGCTGTACCTGTCCTGGGAGTGTTTGATGGGGACAGTATCGAAGGAGCTTTACTCTGTATCTAACCCTGTGCTGTACCTGTCCTGGGAGTGTTTGGTGGGTTCAGTATCGAGGGAGCTTTACTCTGTATCTAACCCTGTGGTGTACCTGTACTGGGAATTTTAGATGGATACATTATAGAGGAAAATTTTCTCTGCATCTTACCCCGTGCTGTACCTGTCCTGGGAGAGTTTGATGGGGACAGTGTAGAGGAAGCTTTACTCTGTATCAAATCCTCTACTGTATCTGCCCTGGGAGTGTTCGATGGGGACGGTGTAGAGGTAGATTTACTCTGCATCTAACTCTGTCCTGTACCTGCCCTGTGAGTACTTGATGGAGTCAGTGAAGACGGAGCTTTACTCTGTATCTAACTCTGTGCTGCACCAGTCCAGGGAGTGTTTGATGGGGACAGCTTAGAGGGTAATTTAGACAGTATCTAACCCCGTGCTGTACCTTCCCTGGGAGTGTACGATGGGCACAGTGTAGGGAGAGCTTTACTCTGTATCTAAGCCCGTGCTGTACCAGTCCTGGGAGTGTTTGATGGGGACAGTATAGAGGGAGCTTTACTCTGTATATAACCCCATGCTGCACCAGTCCTGGGAGTGTTTGATGGCGATAGTGTAGAGGGAGCTTTACTCTGTATCTAACCCCTTGTTGTACGAGTCCTGGGAGTGTTTGATGGGGAGAGTATAGAGGGAGGTTTACACTGTATCTAACCCTGTGCTGTACCGGACCTGGGAGTGCTTGATGGGGACAGTGTAGAGGGATCTTTACTCTGTATCTAACCCCGTGCTGTACCTGTCCTGGGAGTATTTGATGGGGACAGATTAGAGGGAAATTTACTCTGTATCTAACCCTGTCCTGTTCCCGTCCTGGGAGTGTTTGATGGGGAAAGTGTAGAGGTAGCTTTACTCTGTATCTGACCCTGTCCTGTTCCCGTCCTGGGAGTGTTTCATGGGGACAGTATCGAGGGAGCTTTAATCTGTATCTAGCCCCTGCTGCATCCTTTCTGGGAGTGTTTGTTGGCAACATTCTCTCCCAAAACAAAAACAATCCACAAATCAGGCCTAATAAATTGAACATCAGTTTCCTTGTTTGATTCTCCCTGGTTTGTTCTGATTCTCTGATAGATTCCTCGTGTTTACCCTCCACATGAGCAGTCATCCTAATCCCGTCTACCTGTCCTGCTCCCAACGCGGCATCCGACTACAATAAGGCCAGTGATACAGGAGCGTCTCAGCGAGTGAGACAGGTGAGTCTTGAACCTGACCTGGGTGTATGTGAGTGACCTGGGTTAATCCGACACTCCAGGGACAGTTTAGACAGTTCGAGTGCATCACAGCTTTGCCGGAATGAGACCTGGATTCCAAGGGTTAAATTGCAAAGTGAGATTGCACAAACTCGGGTTGTATTCCCTGAAATTTAGTAGCATCAGGGATGACTTGATCAAATTGTCAAATCCTGAGAGGAACTGGTTGGGGAGATTAGGGGAATGTATGAGCTCTTGTCCTGAGTAACAAGCTTTGTGAGGCATCTTATCGAATCCCTTTTGAACAGACAAGTATCCTCCTGTCACTACAGGTTACCTGTATGTTGCAAAGTTATTCTGATAATTTTCCTCCCACAGAGTCAAAATTTCTGCGATTCTGTGACTGAGTCAGAACTTCAAATAGTTCAGATTCACTGTTTAAAATAAGCAGTGACTTTTCTGTGGTGGTTTTTGAGATTGAGTATGGATCTCAGAATCTGTCAGTGGAAGGGAGTTTCTACAGAGATAGGAAATGGGATTGATGAATAAAGGTGCAGGATTTTGATCACTGCATAAGATTGTGTCTGTTGCAGTTTCCCAGGAGTTTACATTTTCATGGGAAAGGGATGATTATCCAATGTCAACAATTCAATTTCTTCAGACAAGTGAAAAAGCAAAGGAAAGAGGGAATATACCAACACTGGAACAAACAGGCAACTGTATGAGGAAGGTTTCAATTCTCTGTATGTTTTAATGTGAATTCCTGAGCTAAAGATTGAAATAAACAGGAGTTTAAATCTCACACTGGGATGCCGTACAATTTCAGTCCTGTTATCCCAAAATTAAAAATAAAAATCTACAATTAGCTGGAGCTGGAAATCTGTCAGTTGATGAATGTTGTCTTGAAAATTTCACCCTGAATAGTGTGAGCCTTAGTATTGTGGAAACGTGTGAAGAAAGTGTTTGCATTCACACATTCCTACATTGTGAAATGTAAGTTAGCTTTGAAACAATAGGATGTAGGGCCAGGGAGTCTGAGTGGGCAAAAGGATTTGGATGATTAAAGAGTGAATTTTAATGATGTCTTTTGAAGGAGCCATTTACTGTAAATGTCCCAAGACAATGAAATGCTTCAAAGGAAATATCCCGGTTGACAGAAATGGTTCCCCAATGTCTGAAACATTTCCCAAGTCTTCAGAGACATGAAGGGGGCAGACATATTGTAAGATACAGATCATGAGGTGCTAGAGAATCACAGAATTGAAGTTGTGGGGCCCTCTCCTGTTTCAGAATGTCAGTTTTGATGTTTAACTCTGTGTAACTTGGTTAATGATTCTTAAAGCAGAAAGTTCCAATCCAATCTGTAACCTGCACTTCAAATTCCAAAGAGATATGTACACCTTAAGTGAATGAGTGAAATAGTGAAAGATGGATTTCATTATAGGCAAATGTGTGGCTGCCCTCTTTAAAAAGCATGGAACAGGTTACATTATAAATGGTGAAAAGCTGCAAACAGTGAGGGTCCAAAGAGTCCCTATCCATTTGTGTCAAGACTAAGAAAACATCAAACAGTTCCAATGAGAAATTAAATTTGATAGTTGGGATAAAGCTGCTTAAAAACTCACACTACCCATTCCATGAATCAGCCTCTGTAACCTGCACTTCAGCACATCACAAGAAAAATGATATTTTCAACTGTTCTTGATTCCAGTCTGTAACTCAATCCCGGGTATCTATTATTCTCTATATAAACCCCCTGCACCCCTCAATTAGATTCCAGCCTGTAACTCACTCCCGGGTATCTATTATTCTCTATATAACCCACTGAACCCCTCGATTAGATTGCAGTCTGTAACTCAATCCCAGGTATTTATTATTCTATATATAAACCCCCTGAACCCCTCGATTAGATTCCAGTCTGTAACTCAATCGCTGGTATCTATGATTCTATATATAAACCCCCCGAACCCCTCGATTAGATTCCAGTCTGTAACTCAATCCCGGGTATCTATGATTCTATATATAAACCCCCTGATCCCTTCAATTAGATTCGAGTCTGTAACTCAATCCCGGGTATCGATTATTCTCTATATAAACCCCCTGCACCCCTTAATTAGATTCCAGTCTGTAACTCACTCCCGGGTATCTATGATTCTATATATAAACCCCCGAAAGCACTCGATTAGATTCCAGTCTGTAACTCTCTCCCGTTATCTATTATTCTATATATAAACCCCTCATTCCCCTCGATGAGATTCCGTTCTTTAACTCATTCCCGGATATCTTTTATTCGATATATATTATATCTACATGATTTATATATAAACCACCCCAACCCCTCGATTAAATTTCAGCCCGTAACTCACTCCCGGGCATCTGTTAATCTATATATAAACCACCCCAAACCCCTCTGTTAGATTCCTGCCTGTAACTCACTGCCGGGTGTCTGTTATTCTATATATAAACCACCCCAAACCCCTCCGTTAGATTCCTGTCTGTAACTCACTCCCGGGTATCTGTTATTCTATATATAAACCACCACGAACCCCTCCGTTAGATTCCTGTCTGTAACTCAATCTCGGGCATCTGTTGTGATTAATATCATTCTTTCATCGTCTGCCTGTTCATCCCCTCTCACTCTGTGTCTCGCTCTTTAACATTCCCTCATTCCGCGTCTGCTCTCTCTCTCTCTCTCTCTCCCCCCCTGTCAGATTCTGTAAGAAATTTCCCCAAACTCCAGGCGTCCATTTTAGGTTTGTTCACAGTGGCCATTTTATGTGCCCACAGCACTGGGACATTTATGACAGAGTTGACTACTCACGAATGTTAAATTAGTCCTTTCAATGTGACAGAGACACAGATATCTCCCTCCATTTTAAAGATGGAGAAACTCTGTTTATCACTCAATAGGCCCTGTCTTTACTTGGTATCTAACCCTGTGCTGCCCCTTCCCTGGGCCTGTTTGATGGGACAGAGCAGAGGGAATGTTACTCTCTATCGAACCCCATACTGTATTTGGTTTGGGTGTGTTTGTTAAACAGAGTGGATGAAGCTTTACACTGGAATTTAGGTGAGGGGGTGATTTGATGTTCTTTATACTCAATAATGTTAACAAATTTTTGAACATTATCAGTTTCCCCCTACACTTTCTCTTTCTCTCATCCTGTCTCGTTCCTTCTCTCCCCCTCCCATCCCATCTGTCTGCCACTCTATATATTTCTCTGTTTCTCTCTCTCACCCCATCAATTTACCCTACACTCGCTCCCCTCTCTTCATCTCTCTCTCTCAACTCATCCCTTTCTCTTTTTCTCGATCTCCCCTCTCTATTTCACTCGCTTACCCAGCTCTCTTTCCCTCTCACCCTGTCTCTCTGCCCCTCTGTCTCTCTATCTGTCGTTCCGTCTTTCTCTCTCTCACTCACTCCTTTCCTCCGTTACTCTGCTACTCTCTCTGTCGCACCCATCGCTCTCCCTTTTACCTTGTCTCTCTGTTGCTCTCTTTCTATCTCTGTACCTCTTTCATCCCATCTATCTCACCGTCTATCTCTCTCTCTCTCTTTTTCTCCCAGGAAAACAGAGAATACACACAATCTCACACACACATACATTCTTCCTCACACACAAACACACACACACACATATATACATTCTCTCTCTCTCATGTACACACAAACACACGCACACACTTGCACAGATATATACTTTCTCATAGACGCAGGCACACACACATAAAAACCAGGATCGCATTGAATGTCAGAACAGGGTTGGAGGGTTAAATGGCCTCTTGCTCTTTCCATGTGCTATGACCAATATCCTTTATTCACTGTCTGGCTCTCAGTCACCCACTTGGTCTGAGAGTCTCTATTTCTCATTCACTCGATCTGTGTCTTCTCTCCCTGCCTCTCTTCCTCTGAGAATCTAGTCTACAAACACCAGGCAGCCATGTTAGGTTTGTTCACAGTGGCCATTTTATGTCCCCACAGCAATGGGACGTTTAGGACAGAGTAAACTCATGTAACATTAGTATTTTAAACGTGACAGAGACACAGGTATGGAGACATAAATTCCACGTGTATTCCCTGGAATATTGAAGGATCCGGGCGTTCAGTCCCACACTTTGTTGTTGTGAATTTGAATTCTGAATTTTCTAAAAGCGAATCTTGAAGTAAAAACCCCCGGGATGGAATGATTCACATTCTTTCTGCTGCTGCAAAGCCCGTGTCTGTGTCTGTTTCTCAGTATTTATTAACAATTTAAGATAATAGGATAGAATGCCACTAGTTTGCCATAATTCAACTCAGTCAGAAATGTCCCAATGTTATGACCGATATCATTCTTTCATCGTCTGCCTGTTCATCCCCTCTCACTCTGTGTCTCTCTCTTTAACATTCCCTCATTCCGCGTCTGCTCTCTCTCTCTCTCTCTCCCCCTGTCAGATTCTGTAAGAAAAATCCCCAAACTCCAGGCGTCCATTTTAGGTTTGTTCACAGTGGCCATTTTATGTTCCCACAGCACTGGGACATTTATGACAGAGTTGACTCCTCACGAATGGTAAAATAGTCCTTTCAACGTGACAGAGACACAGATATCGCCCTCCATTTTAAAGATGGAGAAACTCTGTTTATCACTCAATAGGCCCTGTCTTTACTTGGTATCTAACCCTGTGCTGCCCCTTCCCTGGGCCTGTTTGATGGGACAGAGCAGAGGGAATGTTACTCTCTATCGAACCCCATACTGTAATTGGTTTGGGTGTGTTTGTTGAACAGTGTGGATGAAGCTTTACACTGGAATTTAGGTGAGGGGGTGATTTGATGAAATATTTCAGGATAATAATGGAAGTAGAGGTTTGAAAAAGACTAACTATTCCCGCTGGTTTGGGGAGTCTCGGCCTTGGGGTCATGGTTTTTCAACTATGTTTAGAATTTTAGAATTTCAGGAGGGAAACTAAGAAACATTTTAAAACACCAAGTGTGGTATTAGTTTGGATCTCTCTCACATGAACGGAAATTGATGCTGAGCCACTATTGCATGTTTAAAACTGAGGCTGATAGATTTCTGTTAGCTAACACGCTGCAGAGATATGAGACCAAGGGGTTCAGTCACAGATCAGCCAGGATCTCATTGAATGTCAGAACAGGTTTGGAGGGTTAAATGGCCTCTTGCTCTTTCCATGTGCTATGACCAATATCCTTTATTCACTGTCTGGCTCTCAGTCACCCACTTGGTCTGAGAGTCTCTATTTCTCATTCACTCGATCTGTGTCTTCTCTCCCTGCCTCTCTTCCTCTGAGAATCTAGTCTACAAACACCAGGCAGACATGTTAGGTTTGTTCACAGTGGCCATTTTATGTCCCCACAGGAATGGGACATTTAGGACAGAGTTGACCCCTCTCTCATGTAACATTAATATTTTAAACGTGACAGAGACACAGGTATGGAGACATGAATTCCCTGTGTATTCCCTAGAATATTGAAGGATCTGGGCGTTCAGTCCCACACTTTGCAGCTGTGAATTTGAATTCTGAATTTTCTATTACTGAATCTGGAAGTAAAAACCCCCGGGATGGAATGATTCACATTCATTCTGCTTCTACAAAGCCCGTGTCTGTGTCTGTTTCTCAGTATTTATTAACTATTTAAGATAAGCCTGTCTCTTTCTCCATCGCTCTCTTTCTCGCCTCGCCTTTCACTGTCTCTCTCTCACTACAACACCCTGCCCCTCTCTCTTGCTCGCCCTGTCTCTCTCTCTCTCTTGGCGAGTTTTGTCTCTCTCTCTCTATCTCAATCTGTCTCTCTCTCACCATCTCTCTGCCTCTCTCTCTCTCTCACTCCATCAGCCTCCCCCTCTCCCCACCATCCCCAATTTCCCTTTTCAGCAAATTTTGGGTGTGAAGCTGAAGGGAAAATATTTTCAGGCTTTCGGGGAAAGGGCGGATGAGTGAGACCAGTTAAACTTTCCTTGCAGAGTGTCGAAAGTAGTTTGATGGGCTGAATGGCCTCTTCGATTAGATTCCAGTCGCTAACTCACTTCCGGATATCTGTTATTCTATATATAAACCCCCTGAACCCCTCGATTTGATTCCAGTTTGTAACTCACTCCCGGATATCTGTTATTCTATAGATAAACCCCCTGTACCCCTCGATTAGATTCCAGCCTGTAACTCACTCCCGGGTATCTGTTATTCTATATATAATCCACCCCTAACCCCTCGATTAGATTCAGCCTGTAACTCACTCCCGGGCATCTGTTATTCTATATATAAACCAGCCCAAACCCCTCGATTAGATTCCAGTCTGTAACTCACTCCCGGGCATCTGTTATTCTATATATAAACCAACTCGAACCCCTCGATTAGATTCCAGTCTGTAAGTCACTCCCTGGTATTTGTTATTCTGTATATAAACCACCCCGAACCCCTCGATTAGATTCCAGTCTGTAACTCACTCCCGAGTATCTGTTATTCTATATATAAACCAACCCGAACCCCTCGATTAGATTCCAGTCTGCAACTCACTCCCGGGTATGTTTTTCTATATATAAACCACCCCGAACCCCTCTATTAGATTCCAGCACTTCCACATCACAAATTGAGGAAGGGGTCCCCCCCATTTTAAAGTTGGTTAAAGGCTCTCCCTCTAATTTAAAGATGGAGAAGGGATGTCTCACAGGATATTGTTCTTTACACAATAATGTTAACAAATTTTTGAACATTTTCAGCTTCCCCCTACACTTTCTCTTTCTCTTACCCTGTCTCGTTCCTTTTCTCACTCTCCCACCCCATCTCTCTGCCACCCTATATATTTCTCTGTTTCTCTCTCTCACCCCATATCTTTACCCTACACTCGCTCCCCTCTCTTCATCTCTCTCTCTCAACTCATCCCTTTTTTATCGCTTGATCTCCTCTCTCTATCTCACTCGCTTACCCAGCTCTCTTTCCCTCTCTCCCTGTCTCTCTTCCTCTGAGAATCTAGACTACAAACACCAGGCAGCCATTTTAGGTTTGTTCACAGTGGCCATTTTATGTCCCCACAGCAATGGGACATTTAGGACAGAGTTGACACATGTAACATTAATATTTTAAACGTGACAGAGACACAGGTATGGAGACATAAATTCCACGTGTATTCCCTGGAATAGTGGAGGATCCGGGCGTTCAGTCCCACACTTTGCTGCTGTGAATTTGAATTCTGAATTTTCTAAAACTGAATCTGGAAGTAAAAACCCCCGGGATGGAATGATTCACATTCTTTCTGCTGCTGCAAAGCCCGTGTCTGTGTCTGTTTCTCAGTATTTATTAACAATTTAAGATAATAGGATAGAATGCCACTAGTTTGCCATAATTCAACTCAGTCAGAAATGTCCCAATGTTATGACCGATATCAATCTTTCATCGTCTGCCTGTTCATCCCCTCTCACTCTGTGTCTCTCTCTTTAACATTCCCTCATTCCGCATCTGCTCTCTCTCTCTCTCTCTCTCCCTCTCTCAGATTCTGTAAGAAAAATCCCCAAACACCAGGCAGCCATTTTAGGTTTGTTCACAGTGGCCATTTTATGTCCCCACAGCAATGGGACATTTATGACAGAGTTGACTCCTCACGAATGGTAAATTAGTCCTTTCAACGTGACAGAGACACAGATATCTCCCTCCATTTTAAAGATGGAGAAATTCTGTTTATCACTCAATAGGCCCTGTCTTTACTTGGTATCTAACCCTGTGTTGCCCCTTCCCTGGGCCTGTTGGATGGGACAGAGCAGAGGGAATGTTACTCTCTATCGAACCCCATACTGTATTTGGTTTGGGTGTGTTTGTTGAACAGTGTGGATGAAGCTTTACACTGGAATTTAGGTGAGGGGGTGATTTGATGCAATATTTCAGGATAATAATGCAAGTGGAGGTTTGAAAAAGACTAACTATTCCCGCCGGTTTGGGGAGTCTGGGCCTTGGGGTCATGGTTTTTCAACTATGTTTAGAATTTTAGAATTTCAGGAGAGAAACTAAGAAACACTTTAAAACGCCAAGTGTGGTATTAGTTTGGATCTCTCTCACATGAACGGAAATTGATGCTGAGCCACTATTCCATGTTTAAAACTGAGGCTGATAGATTTCTGTTAGCTAACACGCTGCAGAGATGTGAGACCAAGGGCTTCAATCACAGATCAGCCAGGATCTCATTGAATGTCGGAACAAGGTTGGAGGGTTAAATGGCCTCTTGCTCTTTCCATGTGCTATGACCAATATCCTTTATTCACTGTCTGGCTCTCAGTCACCCACTTGGTCTGAGAGTCTCTATTTCTCATTCACTCGATCTGTGTCTTCTCTCCCTGTCTCTCTTCCTCTGAGAATCTAGTCTACAAACACCAGGCAGACATGTTAGGTTTGTTCACAGTGGCCATTTTATGTCCCCACAGCAATGGGACATTTAGGACAGAGTTGACTCATGTAACATTAGTATTTTAAACGTGACAGAGACACAGGTATGGAGACATGAATTCGCTGTGTATTCCCTAGAATATTGAAGGATCTGGGCGTTCAGTCCCACACCTTGCAGCTGTGAATTTGAATTCTGAATTTTCTATTACTGAATCTGGAAGTAAAAACCCCCGGGATGGAATGATTCACATTCATTCTGCTTCTACAAAGCCCGTGTCTGTGTCTGTTTCTCAGTATTTATTAACTGTTTAAGATAAGCCTGTCTCTTTCTCCATCGCTCTCTTTCTCGCCTCGCCTTTCACTGTCTCTCTCTCACTACAACACCCTGCCCCTCTCTCTTGCTCGCCCTGTCTCTCTCTCTCTCTTGGCGAGTTTTGTCTCTCTCTCTCTATCTCAATCTGTCTCTCTCTCACCATCTCTCTGCCTCTCTCTCTCTCTCACTCCATCAGCCTCCCCCTCTCCCCACCATCCCCAATTTCCCTTTTCAGCAAATTTTGGGTGTGAAGCTGAAGGGAAAATATTTTCAGGGTTTCGGGGAAAGGGCGGATGAGTGAGACCAGTTAAACTTTCCTTGCAGAGTGTCGAAAGTAGTTTGATGGGCTGAATGGCCTCTTCGATTAGATTCCAGTCGGTAACTCACTTCCGGATATCTGTTATTCTATATATAAACCCCCTGAACCCCTCGATTTGATTCCAGTCTGTAACTCACTCCCGGATATCTGTTATTCTAAACCCCCTGTACCCCTCGATTAGATTCCAGCCTGTAACTCACTCCCGGGTATCTGTTATTCTATATATAATCCACCCCGAACCCCTCGATTAGATTCAGCCTGTAACTCACTCCCGGGCATCTGTTATTCTATATATAAACCAGCCCAAACCCCTCGATTAGATTCCAGTCTGTAACTCACTCCCGGGCATCTGTTATTCTATATATAAACCAACTCGAACCCCTCGATTAGATTCCAGTCTGTAAGTCACTCCCTGGTATTTGTTATTCTGTATATAAACCACCCCGAACCCCTCGATTAGATTCCAGTCTGTAACTCACTCCCGAGTATCTGTTATTCTATATATAAACCAACCCGAACCCCTCGATTAGATTCCAGTCTGCAACTCACTCCCGGGTATGTTTTTCTATATATAAACCACTCCGAACCCCTCTATTAGATTCCAGCACTTCCACATCACAAATTGAGGAAGGGGTCCCCCCCATTTTAAAGTTGGTTAAAGGCTCTCCCTCTAATTTAAAGATGGAGAAGGGATGTCTCACAGGATATTGTTCTTTACACAATAATGTTAACAAATTTTTGAACATTTTCAGTTTCCCCCTACACTTTCTCTTTCTCTTACCCTTTCTCGTTCCTTCTCTCCCTCTCCCACCCCATTTCTCTGCCACCCTATATATTTCTCTGTTTCTCTCTCTCACCCCATATCTTTACCCTACACTCGCTCCCCTCTCTTCATCTCTCTCTCTCACCTCATCCCTTTTTTATCGCTTGATCTCCTCTCTCTATCTCACTCGCTTACCCAGCTCTCTTTCTCTCTCTCCCTGTCTCTCTTCCTCTGAGAATCTAGACTACAAACACCAGGCAGCCATTTTAGGTTTGTTCACAGTGGCCATTTTATGTCCCCATAGCAATGGGACACTTAGGACAGAGTTGACTCATGTAACATTAATATTTTAAACGTGACAGAGACACAGGTATGGAGACATAAATTCCACGTGTATTCCCTGGAATAGTGGAGGATCCGGGCGTTCAGTCCCACACTTTGCTGCTGTGAAATTGAATTCTGAATTTTCTAAAACTGAATCTGGAAGTAAAAACCCCCGGGATGGAATGATTCACATTCTTTCTGCTGCTGCAAAGCCCGTGTCTGTGTCTGTTTCTCAGTATTTATTAACAATTTAAGATAATAGGATAGAATGCCACTAGTTTGCCATAATTCAACTCAGTCAGAAATGTCCCAATGTTATGACCGATATCATTCTTTCATCGTCTGCCTGTTCATCCCCTCTCACTCTGTGTCTCTCTCTTTAACATTCCCTCATTCTGCATCTGCTCTCTCTCTCTCTCTCTCCCTCTCTCAGATTCTGTAAGAAAAATCCCCAAACTCCAGGCAGCCATTTTAGGTTTGTTCACAGTGGCCATTTTATGTTCCCACAGCACTGGGACATTTATGACAGAGTTGACTCCTCACGAATGGTAAATTAGTCCTTTCAACGTGACAGAGACACAGATATCTCCCTCCATTTTAAAGATGGAGAAATTCTGTTTATCACTCAATAGGCCCTGTCTTTACTTGGTATCTAACCCTGTGCTGCCGCTTCCCTGGGCCTGTTTGATGGGACAGAGCAGAGGGAATGTTACTCTCTATCGAACCCCATACTGTATATGGTTTGTGTGTGTTTGTTGAACAGTGTGGATGAAGCTTTACACTGGAATATAGGTGAGGGGGTGATTTGATGCAATATTTCAGGATAATAATGCAAGTGGAGGTTTGAAAAAGACTAACTATTCCCGCCGGTTTGGGGAGTCTGGGCCTTGAGGCCATGGTTTTTCAACTATGTTTAGAATTTTAGAATTTCAGGAGAGAAACTAAGAAACACTTTAAAACGCCAAGTGTGGTATTAGTTTGGATCTCTCTCACATGAACAGAAATTGATGCTGAGCCACTAGTCCATGTTTAAAACTGAGGCTGATAGATTTCTGTTAGCTAACACGCTGCAGAGATGTGAGACCAAGGGCTTCAATCACAGATCAGCCAGGATCTCATTGAATGTCGGAACAGGGTTGGAGGGTTAAATGGCCTCTTGCTCTTTCCATGTGCTATGACCAATATCCTTTATTCACTGTCTGGCTCTCAGTCACCCACTTGGTCTGAGAGTCTCTATTTCTCATTCACTCGATCTGTGTCTTCTCTCCCTGGCTCTCTTCCTCTGAGAATCTAGTCTACAAACACCAGGCAGACATTTCAGGTTTGTTCCCAGTGGCCATTTTATGTCCCCACAGGAATGGGACATTTAGGACAGATTTGACTCCTCACGAATGGAAAATTAGTACTTTCAACGTGACAGAGACACAGATATCTCCCTCCATTTTAAAGATTGAAAAGGGAACTCCCTCCGTTTTAACGGTGGAGAAGTTATCTGCCTCCATTTTAAATATTGAGAATGGTTCTCGCCCCATTTCGTCAGGTCTCTCTCTCCCTACCGCTTTTTCCTTCCCTCGACTCGTCTCTCTGAGGATCTCTCTCATCCCATCGCTATTTCGGACACTCACTCCCCTCTCTCTGCCTCTCCCTCACCCCACCCATTTTTCTTTCATTCAATCGCCTCTCTCTATCTCTCTTTCTCGCCCTCTCTCTCTTTCTCCCTCAGCCCATCTCATTGTCGCTATCTCCCTCTCTCTCGCCCCATCTCTCTCCCCTTCACCCTCTCTGTCTTTCATTTTATCTCACTGTCATTCTCTGACCCTCTCTCTCTCGCCCTCTCTCTCTTTCTTTCTCACCCCATCTCACTCTCACTATTTCCCGCTCTCTCTCTCTCTCGCGCTCTCTCTCTTTCTTTCTCACCCCATCTCACTCACTATTTCCCTCACTCTCTCTCTCTCATCCTATCTCTCTTTCTTTCTCACCCCATCTCACTCTCACTATTTCCCGCTCTCTCTCTCTCTCGCGCTCTCTCTCTTTCTTTCTCACCCCATCTCACTCACTATTTCCCTCACTCTCTCTCTCTCATCCTATCTCTCTTTCTTTCTCACCCCATTTCACTCTCACTATTTCCCTCTCTCTCTCTCTCTCTCTCTCTCTCGCGCTCTCTCTCTTTCTTTCTCACCCCATCTCACTGTAACTATTTCCCTCTCTCTCTCACCCCATCTCTCTGCCCTTCACCCTCTCTCTCTCACCCCATCTCACTCTCACTAATTCCATCTCTCTCTCTCTCTCGCGCTCTCTCTCTTTCTTTCTCACCCCATCTCACTGTAACTATTTCCCTCTCTCTCTCACCCCATCTCTCTGCCCTTCACCCTCTCTCTCTGTCTCTCATTCTATCTCTGTCATTCTCTGACCCTCTCTCTATCGCCCCGTCTCTATCCCTATCACCACCTCTCTCTGTCGCTCTCTCTCCCTCGCTCTGCCACTGACTCTCTGTCACATTCGTTGTCTCCCACGCCTGTCTCTTTCTCCATCGCTCTCTTTCTCGCCTCGCCTTTCACTGTCTCTCTCTCACTACAACACCCTGCCCCTCTCTCTATCTCGCCCTGTCTCTCTATCTCTCTTGGCGAGTTTTGTCTCTCTTTCTCTATCTCAATCTGTCTCTCTCTCACCATCTCTCTGCCTCTCTCTCTCTCTCACTCTCTCTCTCACTCCATCAGCCTCCCCCTCTCCCCACCATCCTCAATTTCCCTTTTCAGCAAATTTTGGGTGTGAAGCTGAAGGGAAAATATTCTCAGGGTTTCGGGGAAAGGGCGGACGAGTCAGACCAGTGAAACTTTCCTTGCAGAGTGTCGAAAGTAGTTTGATGGGCTGAATGGCCTCTTCGATTAGATACCAGTCTATTACTCAATCGGAGGTATCTGTTATTCTATATATAAATCCCCTGAACCCCTCGATTAGATTCCAGTCTGTAACTCAATCGCGGATATCTATTATTCTATATATAAACCCCCTGAACCCCTCGATTAGATTCAAGTCTGTAACTCACTCCCGGGTATCTGTTATACTAAATATGAACCCAACGAACCCTTCGATTAGATTCCAGCCTGTAACTCAATCCCGGGAATCTGTTATTCTATATATAAACCACCCCGAACCCCTCGATTAGATTCCAGTCTGTAACTCCCTCCCGGGTATATGTTATTCTATATATAAACCACCCCGAACCCCTCGATTAGATTCCAGCCTGTAACTCACTCCCAGGTATCTGTTATTCTGTATATAATCCACCCCGAACCCCTCGATTAGATTCCAGTCTGTAACTCACTCCCGGTTATCTGTTATTCCATATATAAAGCCCCTGAACCCCTCGATTAGATTCCAGCCTGTAACTCACTCCCGGGAATCTGTTATTCTATATATAAACCACCCCGAACCCCTTGATTAGATTCCAGTCTGTAACTCACTCCCGGGTATCTGTTATTCTATATATAAACCACCCCGAACCCCTTGATTAGATTCCAGTCTGTAACTCACTCCCGGGTATCTGTTACTATATAAATAAACCCCCTGAAACCCACGATTAGATTCCAGTCTGTAACTCACTCCTGGGTATCTATTATTCTGTATATAATCCACCCCGAACCCCTTGATTAGATTCCAGTCTGTAACTCACTCCCGGGTATCTGTTATTCTATATATAAACCCCCTGAACCCCACGATTAGATTCCAGTCTGTAACTCACTCACGGGTATGTTATTCTATATATATAATCCACCCCGAATCCCTCGATTAGATTCCAGTCTGTAACTCACTCCCAGGTATCTATTATTCTATATATAAACCCCCCGAACCCCTCGATAAGATTCCAGTCTGTAACTCACTGCCGGGTTTCTGATATACTAAATATGAACCCACCGAACCCCTCGATTAGAATCCAGCCTATAACTCAATCCCGGGTATCTGCTATTCCATATATAATCCACCCCGAACCCCGCGATTAGATTCCAGTCTGTAACTCATTCCCGGGTATCTGTTATTCTATATATAAACAACCCCGAACCCCTCGATTAGATTCCATTTTCTAACTCACTCCCGGGTATCTGTTATTCTATATATAAATCCCCCAAACCTCTCGAATTGATTCCAGTCTGTAACTTCATCTCGGGAATCTGTGATTGTATCTATAAAACCCTCAAACCCCTCAATTAGATTCCAGTCTGTAACTCAATCTCGGGCATCTGTGATTGTATAAATTAAACCCCGAATCTCTCGATTAGATTTCAGCTTGTAACTCACTCTCCTCCATCAGTGATTCTATATATAAACCCACCAAACACCTCTATTAGATTCCAGTCTGTAACTCACTCGCGGGTCTCTGTTATTCTATATATAAACCACCTCGAACACCTCGATTTGATTCCAGTCTGTAACTCACTCCCGGGTATCTGTTATTCTATATATAAACCACCACAAAACCTTCGATTTGATTCCAGTCATACTCACTCTTGGTTATCTGTGATTCTATATTTAAACCCCCTGAACACCTCGATTAGATTCCAGTCTGTAACTCATTCTCACCTATCTGATTATCTATATTTAAACCATCCCGAAAACGTCTATTAGATTCTAATCTGTAACTCACTCCCGGGTATCTGTTAGCCTATATAAATACACCCCACTCTACTCAATTAGAATCTAGTCTGTAACTCACTCCCGGGTATCTGTTATTCTATATATAAACCACCCCGAACCCCTCGATTAGATTCCAGTCTGTAACATACTCCCGGGTATCTGTTATTCTATATATAAACCACCCCTAACCCCTCGATTAGATTCCAGTCTGTAACTCACTCCCGGGTATCTGTTATTCTATATATAAACCCCCGGAACCCCTCGATTAGATTCCAGTCTGTAACTCACTCCCAGGTATCTGTTATTCTGTATATATACCACCCCGAACCCCTCGATTAGATTCCAGTCTGTAACTCACTTCTGGGTATCTGTTATTCTATATTTCAACCCGCTGAACCCCTCGATTAGATTCCAGTCTTTAACTCACTCCCGGGTATGTTATTCTACATATAAACCACCCCGAACCCCTCGATTAGATTCCAGTCTGTAACTCACTCCCGGGTATGTTATTCTATATATAAACCACCCCGAACCCCTCGATTAGATTCCAGTCTGTAACTCACTCCCGGGTATGTTATTCTATTTTAAACCACCCCGAACCCCTCAATTAGATTCCAGTCTGTAACTCACTCCCGGGTATCTGTTATTCTATTTTAAACCACCCCGAACCCCTCGATTAGATTCCAGTCTGTAACTCACTCCCGGGTATGTTATTCTATATATAAACCACCCCGAACCCCTCGATTAGATTCCAGCACTTCCACATCACAAGTTGCGGAAGGGGTCCCCCCCATTTTAAAGTTGGTTAAAGGCTCTCCCTCTAATTTAAAGATGGAGAAGGGATGTCTCACAGGATATTGTCCTTTACACTCAATAATGTTAACAAATTTTTGAACATTTTCAGATTCCGCCTACACTTTCTCTTTCTCTCATCCTATCTCATTCCTTCTCTCCCTCTCCCACCCCATCTCTCTGCCACTCTATACATTTCTCTGTTTCTCTCTCTCACCCCATATCTTTACCTTACACTCGCTCCCCTCTCTTCATCTCTCTCTCTCAACTCATCCCTTTTTCTTTCGCTCGATCTCCCCTCTCTATTTCACTCGCTTACCCAGCTCTCTTTCCCTCTCACCCTGTCTCTCTGCCGCTCTGTCTCTCTATCTGTCGTTCCGTCTTTCTCTCTCTCTCTCACTCAGTACTTATCTCTGTTGCTCTGCTACTCTCTCTGTCGCTGCCATATCTCTCCCTTTCGCCTTGTCTCTCTGTTGCTCTCTTTCTATCTCTGTACCTCTTTCATCCAATCTATCTCTCCGTCTATCTCTCTCTCTCTCTTTCTCTCCCAGGAAAACAGAGAGTAATGGTTCATGGGAATTTTTCCGGCTGGATGTAGGATTGTAGTGGAGTTCCCCAGGGGTCAGTATTGGAACCCTGGATTTCCCTGATGTATATAAATGATTGAGATATTGGTGTGCAGGGGACCATTTCAGAGTTTGTGGATGGCACAAAACTTGGGAGAATGATAAACAGAGAGGGGGACAGTGTAGAGCATCAAAAGGACATTTACAAGTTGGGAGAGTGGGCAGATAGGTGGCCAATGATGTTCAATGTGGAGACGTTTGATGTGATGCATTTTGGTAGGAGAAACATGGACATGAAAAACAAAATTAGGGGTGTAATTTTGAAGGGGGTGCAGGAGCAGAAAGACCTGGGTGAAGATGTGCATATTTCATTGAAGGTGGCAGGACAGGTTGAGCGAGTGGTTCATAAAGCAGATTGTATCCTGGGCTTTACTAATAGGGGCTTAGAGTACAAGAGCAGGGAGGTTATGCTGAATTTATATAAGACGCTAGTTAGACCTCAGATGGAGTATTGTGTACAGTCCTGGGAGCCACACTATAGGAAGGATATGATTCCCGGGGCAGTGTGATTACGTGGGATGGAATTGAGATTTACACTCCTTCTGTGTTTGATGTTGGAATCAGCTTCATTTGAGGTGTGCTGTGTTTTGTAGACATTTTCAGATCTTTTTAAATAATTCCCTTTTTTTATAGACTGCATCACTGAGTGTGAATTGGAGCTTAGCATCCATTTTTTAAATTGTTTGAAAATAGTTTTAAACTTCGCCCCTAGTTCCAAACTCTCCCACAAGGGGAAACATCTTCTCCACATCCACCCTGTTAAGACCCCTCAGCAACTTACATCTTTCACTAAGATCACCTCTCCAAATTCTAAACTCCAATGGATACAAGCCCAGCCTGTCCAACCTTTCCTAATAAGAAAATCAGAATCCTTTCCTCATAAGGTCAGAGATGATGCGAAATGCCTCACACAATTGGCCTTGTCCTTGTCTTCATTGGCTTCTGAGCAACAACCTTCAATAACAATTATAATAATTTTGGGGAAAGGGCAGACGAGTGAGACCAGTGAAATTTTCCTTGCAGAGTGTCGAAAGTAGATTGATGGGCTGAAGGTCCTCCTTCTGTGTTGTAAACTTTCTGTGTTACACACGCAGGTTAACATTTCATTCTCGAATAAGCTTCACTCTTTCCTCCATTGTAGGTTCCAGCACCTCCACATCACAAGTTGGGCAATGGATCTCCCTCCATTTTAAAGACGGGAATGGATCTTCCTCCACTTTAAAGATGGAGAAGACGTAGCCTAGTGGGACATAAGCAAGGCTTTTGGTAAGGTCCCACAAGGGAGAACGAAAGCGAAGGTAAGATCCCATGGGATCCAAGGCAATTTTTCAATTTGGATCCAGAATTGGCTGAGTGGCAGGAAGCAGAGGGTGATGGTCAAGGGGTGTTTTTGTGACTGAATCCCTGTGTCCAGTGGGGTTCCCCTGGGGTCGGTGTTGGGTCCCTTGCTGTGTGTGGTACGTATAAACAATTTAGACTTCAATGTAGGAGGGTTGATCAGCAAGTTTGTGGATGACACGATAATTGGTGGTGTGGTAAATAGTGAGGAGGAGAGCCTTAGATTACAGGCGGATATAGACGGACTGGTCAGTGGTTCAAGGACTTTAATCCGGATAAGTGTGAGGTGATGCACTTGGGCAGGACACACAAGGCACAGGAATATATGATGAATGGTAGGACCCTGGGATCTAATGCGCATTAGAGAGACCTTGGTGTGTATGTCCACTGGTCCCTTAAGGTAGTGGGACAGGTAAATAAGGTGTTTAAGAAGGCATATGAGATACTTTCCTTTATTAGCCGAGACATAGAATATAAGAGCAGGGAAGTCATGCTGGAACTGCATAAAACGCTGGTTAGGCCACAGCTAGAGTATTGCGTGTAGTTCTGGAGTCCGCATTGTAGGAAGGATGTGATTGCACTAGAGAGAGAGCAGAGGAGATTTACCAGGATGTTGCCTGGGCTGGAGAATGTAAGATATGAGGAGAGATAGGATAGACTTGGATTATTTTCCCATGAGCAGAGGAGATTGAGGAAGGACATGATTGAGGTGAATAAAATAATGAGGGGCATTGATAGGGTAGAGAGGAAGGAACTTTTCCCCTTGGTGGAGGGAACAATAACCACGGAGCATAGATTTAAGGCAGGGGGCAGGAGGGTTAGAGGGGAAGTAGGGAAGGATTTTTTCACCCAGAGGGTGGTGGGAATCTGGAACTCACTGCCTGAAAGGGGGTTAGAGGCAGAAACCCTCATAACATTTAAGAATATTTGGATGTGCACTTGCGATGCCTTGGCATAGAAGGCTGTGGGCCTAGTGCTGTAAAATAGGATTAGAATTGTTAGGTTCTTGTTCGATCGGCACAGACTTGATGGGCCAAAAGGCCTTTTTCTGTGCTGTTGACCTCTGTGACTCTATGACAGAGATATCCCTGCATTTTAAAGACGGAGAAGGGATCTACCTCAATTTTAAAGAATGAGAAAACATCTCCCTCCATTTTAATGACGGAGAAGGGATCTACCAACATTTTAAAGATGGAAAAGGGACCTCACTCTATTTTTAAGATGTAGGAGGTGTCGCCCTCCATTTAAAATATATAGAAGGGATCTCCGTACAATTTAAAATGGGGAAGGGATCCCCCTCCATTTTAATGATGTGGAAGGAATCCACTACATTTCAATTTGGACACAAACGCTCTCAAACACACAAACACACAATTGCACAGATATATTCTTTCTCATAAACGCAGACACACACACACATCCTCTCACACACAGACACACTCACGCACATATATTCTCTATTTCACACATACATACACACACACATTCTCTCTCACACTCACGCTACACAGATATATTATTCCTCATAGACACACACTCTCTCTCACACACTCACAAAGACATATTCTTTCTCATACACATGCTCACACAGACATAGTCACAATCACACAGATGTATTCTCAAACGCACACACATCCTCTCTCACACAGACACTGATTCTCTATCTCACCGATTCACACACAGACTCGTAGATCTATTCATTCTCATACACGCAAACACACACAATCTCACACACACATATATTCTTCCTCACACACAAACACACACACACACACCAACTCACACACATACACGCTCTCTCACACACACACACATATATACATTCTCTCTCTCTCATGTACACACAAAAACACGCACACACTTGCACAGATATTTACTTTTTCATAGACGCAGGCACACACACATAAAAACCAGGATCGCATTGAATGTCAGAACAGGGTTGGAGGGTTAAATGGCCTCTTGCTCTTTCCATGTGCTATGACCAATATCCTTTATTCACTGTCTGGCTCTCAATCACCCACTTGGTCTGAGAGTCTCTATTTCTCATTCACTCGATCTGTGTCTTCTCTCCCTGTCTCTCTTCCTCTGAGAATCTACTCTACAAACACCAGGCAGCCATTTTAGGTTTGTTCACAGTGGCCATTTTATGTCCCAACAGCAATGGGACATTTAGGACAGAGTTGACTCATGTAACATTAGTATTTTAAACGTGACAGAGACACAGGTATGGAGACATAAATTCCATGTGTATTCCCTGGAATATTGAAGGATCCGGGGGTTCAGTCCCACACTTTGCTGCTGTGAATTTGAATTCTGAATTTTCTAAAACTGAATCTGGAAGTAAAAACCCCCGGGATGGAATGATTCACATTCTTTCTGCTGCTGCAAAGCCCGTGTCTGTGTCTGTTTCTCAGTATTTATTAACAATTTAAGATAATAGGATAGAATGCCACTAGTTTGCCATAATTCAACTCGGTCAGAAATGTCCCAATGTTATGACCGATATCATTCTTTGATCGTCTGCCTGTTCATCCCCTCTCACTCTGTGTCTCTCTCTTTAACATTCCCTCATTCCGCGTCTGCTCTCTCTCTCTCTCTCTCTCTCTCTCTCCCCCTCTCAGATTCTGTAAGAAAAATCCCCAAACTCCAGGTGTCCATTTTAGGTTTGTTCACAGTGGCCATTTTATGTGCCCACAGCACTGGGACATTTATGACAGAGTTGACTACTCACGAATGGTAAATTAGTCCTTTCAACGTGACAGAGACACAGATATCTCCCTCCATTTTAAAGATGGAGAAACTCTGTTTATCACTCAATAGGCCCTGTCTTTACTTGGTATCTAACCCTGTGCTGCCCCTTCCCTGGGCCTGTTTGATGGGACAGAGCAGAGGGAATGTTACTCTCTATCGAACCCCATACTGTATATGGTTTGGGTGTGTTTGTTGAACAGTGTAGATGAAGCTTTACACTGGAATTTAGGTGAGGGGGTGATTTGATGAAATATTTCAGGATAATAATGGAAGTAGAGGTTTGAAAAAGACTAACTATTCCCGCCAGTTTGGGGAGTCTGGGCCTTGAGGCCATGGTTTTTCAACTATGTTTAGAATTTTAGAATTTCAGGAGAGAAACTAAGAAACACTTTAAAACACCAAGTGTGGTATTAGTTTGGATCTCTCTCACATGAACGGAAATTGATGCTGAGCCACTAGTCCATGTTTAAAACTGAGGCTGATAGATTTCTGTTAGCTAACACGCTGCAGAGATATGAGACCAAGGGGTTCAATCACACATCAGCCTGGATCTCATTGAATGTCGGAACAGGGTTGGAGGGTTAAATGGCCTCTTGCTCTTTCCATGTGCTATGACCAATATCCTTTATTCACTGTCTGGCTCTCAGTCACCCACTTGGTCTGAGAGTCTCTATTTCTCATTCACTCGATCTGTGTCTTCTCTCCCTGCCTCTCTTCCTCTGAGAATCTAGTCTACAAACACCAGGCAGACATGTTAGGTTTGTTCCCAGTGGCCATTTTATGTCCCCACAGGAATGGGACATTTAGGACAGATTTGACTCCTCACGAATGGAAAATTAGTACTTTCAACGTGACAGAGACACAGATATCTCCCTCCATTTTAAAGATTGAAAAGGGAACTCCCTCCGTTTTAACGGTGGAGAAGTTATCTGCCTCCATTTTAAATATTGAGAATGGTTCTCGCTCCATTTCATCAGGTCTCTCTCTCCCTACCGCTTTTTCCTTCCCTCGACTCGTCTCTCTGAGGATCTCTCTCATCCCATCGCTATTTCGGACACTCACTCCCCTCTCTCTGCCTCTCCCTCACCCCACCCATTTTTCATTCACTCAATCGCCTCTCTCTATCTCTCTCCCTCGCCCTCTCTCTATTTCTCCCTCAGCCCATCTCATTGTCGCTATCTCCCTCTCTCTCTCCCCATCTCTCTCCCCTTCACCCTCTCTGTCTATCATTTCATCTCTCTGTCATTCTCTGACCCTCTCTCTCGCCCTCTCTCTCTTTCTTTCTCACCCCATCTCACTCTCACTATTTCCCTCTCTATCTCGCGCCCTCTCTCTTTCTTTCTCACCCCATCTCACTGTCACTATTTCCCTCTCTCTCTCACCCCATCTCTCTGCCCTTCACCCTCTCTCTCTGTCTCTCACTCTATCTCTGTCATTCTCTGACCCTCTCTCTATCGCCCCGTCTCTATCCCTGTCACCACCTCTCTCTGTCGCTCTCTCTCTCCCTCGCTCTGCCACTGTCTCTCTGTCACATTCGTTCTCTCTCACGCCTGTCTCTTTCTCCATCGCTCTCTTTCTCGCCTCGCTTTTCACTGTCTATCTCTCACTACAACACCCTGCCCCTCTCTCTATCTCGCCCTGTATCTCTCTCTCTCTTCACGAGTTTTGTCTCTCTTTCTCTATCTCAATCTGTCTCTCTCTCACCATCTCTCTGCCTCTCTCTCTCTCTCACTCTCTCTCTCACTCCATCAGCCTCCCCCTCTCCCCACCATCCCCAATTTCCCTTTTCAGCAAATTTTGGGTGTGAATCTGAAGGGAAAATATTTTCAGGGTTTCGGGGAAAGGACGGACGAGTGAGACCAGTGAAACTTTCCTTGCAGAGTGTCGAAAGTAGTTTGATGGTCTGACTGGCCTCCTCGATTAGATTCCAGCCTGTTACTCAATCGCGGGTATCTATTATTCTATATATAAAACCCCAAACCCCTCGATTAGATTCCAGTCTGTTACTCAATCCCGGGTATCTATTATTCTATGTATAAACACCCTGAACCCCTCGATTAGATTCCAGTCTGTACCTCACTCCCGGGAATCTGTTATTCTATATATAAACCAGCCCGAACCCCTTGATTAGATTCCAGTCTGTAACTCATTCCCGGGTATCTGTTATTCTATATATAAACCCCCTGAACCCCTCGATTAGATTCCACTCTGTAAGTCACTCCCGTTGTGTTATTCTATGTATAAACCATTCCAAATCCCTCCATTAGATTCTGTTCTGTAACTTACTCCCGGGTATCTGTTATTCAAAATATAATCCACCCCAATGCCCAATTTTAGATTCCAGTCTGTAACTCACTCCCGGGTGTCTGTTGTTCTATATATAAACCACCCCAAAACGCTCGATTTGATTCCAGACTGTAGCTCACACCCGGGTAACTGTTATTCTATGTATAAACCCCCCGAAACTCTCGATGAGATTCCAGTCTGTAACTCACTCCCGGGTACCTGTTATTCTGTATATAAACCACCGCGAACCCCTTGATTAGATTCCAGTCTGTAACTCAGTCCCGGTTATCTGTTAATCTGTATATAATCCACCCCGAACCCCTCGATTATATTCCAGTCTGTAACTCACTCCCGGGTATCTGTTATTATATACATAAACTACCCCGAACCCCTCAATTAGATTCCAGTCTGTAACTCACTCCCGGGTATGTTGTTCTGTATATAAATCCCCAAAATCCCTCGATTAGATTCCATGGATAAACGATATGACAGGACAATGTTGTTTATACCCAGGCACATTGAAAAATAATTGGAGCTTTTCCATTTTCTCCAGCTGATGAACTTTTAATTTGAACACTGTATTTATTTTGAAATCTAATTCAAAGGAGAATGAGGCTTTTTAACAGCATAACTCAAGTGTTGAGGGAGCTTTACTCTGTATCAAACCCCATGCTGTACCTGTCCTGGGAGTGTTTGATGGGGACAGTATCGAGGGAGCTTTACTCTGTACCTAACCCCGTGCTGTACCTGTCCAGGGAGTGTTTGATGGGGACAGTTTCGAGGGAGCTTTACTCTGTATCTAAAACAGTGCTTTACCTGCCCTGGGAGTGTTTGACGGGGAAAGTGTAGAGGTAGCTTTAGTCTGTATCTAACCCTGTCCTGTTCCTGTCCTGGGAGTGTTTGATGGGGACAGTATAGAGGGAGCTTAACTCTGTATCTAACCCTGTTCTGGGAGTGTTTAATGGGAACAGTGTAGAGGGAGCTTTACTCTAATTCTAACCCAGTGCTTTACCTATCCTGGGAGTGTTTGATGAACACAGTGTAGAGGGAGCTTTACTCTATATCTAACCCCATGCTGTACGTGCTCTGGGAGTGTTTGATGGGCACAGTGTAGAGGGAGCTTTACTCTGTATCTAACCCTTTTGCTGTACCTATCCTTGGAGTGTTTGATGGGGACAGTAACGAGGGAGCTTTACTCTGTATCTAACCCCGTGCTGTACCTGTCCTGGGAGTGTTTGATGGGGACAGCTTAGAGGGAAATTTACTCTGTATCTAACCCCGTGCTGTACCTGCCCTGGGAGTGTATGTTGGGCACAGTGTAGGGGGAGCTTTACTCTGTATCTAACCCCGTGCTGTACCAGTCCAGGGAGTGTTTGATGGGGAGAGTATAGAGGGAGGTTTACACTGTATCTAACCCTGTGCTCTACCGGACATGGGAGTGTTTGATTGAGACAGTGTAGAGGGAGCTTTACTCTGTATCTAACCCAGTGCTTTTCCTGCCCTGGGAGTGTTTGATGGGGAAAGTGTAGAGGAAGCTTTACTCTATCTAACACTGTCCTGTTCCTGTCCTGGGAGTGTTTGATGAGGACAGTATCGAGGGAGCTTTGCTCTGTATATAACCCTGTTCTGTTCCTGTCCAGGGAGTGTTTGACGGGGACATTGCAGAGGGACCTTTACTCTGTATCTAAACCTGTGCTGTACCTGTCCTGGTAGTGTTTGATGGGGACGGTGTAGAGGGAGATATACTCTGTGTCTAACACCGTGCTGTACCTGCCCTGGGAGTGATTGATGGGGACAGTGTAGAGGGAGCGTTACTCTGTATTTAACCCCGTGCTGTACCTGTCCTGGGAGGGTTTGATGGGGACAGTTTAGAGAGAGCTTTACTCTGTATATAACCCTGTCCTGTACCTGCCCTGGGAGTGCTTCATGGGGACAGTGTAGAGGGAGCTTTAATCTGTATCTTACCCCGGGCAGTACCAGTCCTGGGACTGTTTGATGGGGACAGGTTAGCGGGAGCTTTACTCTGTATCTAACCCCGTGCTGTACCTGCCCTGGGAGTGTATGATGGGCACAGTGTAGGGGGAGATTTACTCTGCATCTTACCCCGTACTGTACCTGCCCTGGGAGTGTATGATGGGCACAGTGTAGGGGGAGCTATAGTCTGTATCTAAACCCGTGCTGTACCAGACCTGGGAGTGTACGATGGGGACAGTATAGAGGGAGCTTTACTCTGTATCTAACCCTGAGCTGTACCAGTCCTGGGAGTGTTTGATGTAGACAGTGTAGAGGGAGCTTTACTCTGTATCTAACCCCGTGCTGTACCTGTACTGGTAGTGTTCGATTGGGACAGTATAGAGGGAGCTTTTTTCTGTATCTAACCCTGAGCTGTACCAGTCCTGGGAGTGTTTGATGTAGACAGTGTAGAGAGAATTTTATTCTGTATCTAACCCCGTGGTGTACCTGCCCTGGGAGTGTATGATGTCCAAAGTGTAGGGGGAGCTTTACTGTGTATTTAACCCCGTGCTGTACCAGTCCTGGGAGTGTTTGATGGGGAGAGTATAGAGGGAGTTTTACTCTGTATCTAACCCTGTCCGGTTCCTGTCCAGGGAGTGTTTGATTGGTACATTATCGAGGGAGCTTTACTCTGTATCTAACTCCGTGCTGTACCTGTCCTGGGAGTGTTTCATTGGTACAGTATCGAGGGAGCTTTACTCTGTATCTAACCCTGTGCTGTACCAGACCTGGGAGTGTTTGATGGGGACAGTATAGAGGGAGCTTTACTCTGTATCTAGCCCCTGCTGCATCATCTCTGGGAGTGTTTGTTGGCAACATACTCGCCCAAAACAACAACAATCCACAAATCAGGCCTAATAAATTGAACATCAGTTTACTTGTTTGATTCTCCCTGGTCTGTTCTGATTCTCTGATAGATTCGTCGTGTTTACCCTCCACATGAGCAGTCATCCTAATCCCGTCTACCTGTCCTGCTCCCAACGCGGCATCTGACTACAGTAAGGCCAGTGACACAGGAACCTCTTGAGTGAGACAGGTGAGTCTTGAACCTGACCTGGGTATATGTGAGTGACCTGGGTTAATCCGACACTCCAGGGACAGTTTAGACAGTTTGAGTGCATCACATCTTTGCCAGAATGAGACCTGGAATCCAAGGGTTAAATTGCAAAGTGAGATTGCACAAAGTCGGGTTGTATTCCCTGAAATTTAGTAGCATCAGGGGTGACTTGATCAAATTATCAAATCCTGAGAGGAACTGAGGGGGGAGATTAGGGGAATGTATGAGCTCTTGTCCTGAGTAACAAGCTTTGTGAGGCATCTTATCGAATCCCTTTTGAACAGACAAGTATCCACCTGTCACTACAGGTTACCTGTATGTTGCAAAGTTATTCTGATAATTTTCATCCCACAGAGTCAAAATTTCTGCGATTCTGTGACTGAGTCAGAACTTCAAATAGTTCAGATTCACTGTTTAAAATAAGCAGTCACTTTTCTGTGGTGGTTTTTGAGATTGAGTATGGATCTCAGAATCTGTCAGTGGAAGGGAGTTTCTACAGAGATAGGAAATGGGATTGATGAATAAAGGTGCAGGATTTTGTTCACTGCATTAGATTGTGTCTGTTGCAGTTTCCCAGGAGTTTACATTTTCATGGGAAAGGGATGATTATCCAATGTCAACAATTCAATTTCTTCAGACAAGTGAAAACGCAAGAGAAAGAGGGAATATACCAACACTGGAACAAACAGGCAACTGTATGAGGAAGGTTTCAATTCTCTGCATGTTTTAATGTGAATTCCTGAGCTAAAGATTGAAATAAACAGGTGTTTAAATCTCACACTGGGATGCCGTACAATTTCAGTCCTGTTATCCCAAAATTAAAAATAAAAATCTACAATTAGCTGGAGCTGGAAATCTGTCAGTTGATGAATGTTGTCTTGAAAATTTCACCCTGAATAGTGTGAGCCTTAGTATTGTGGAAACGTGTGAAGAAAGTGTTTGCATTCACACATTCCTACATTGTGAAATGTAAGTTAGCTTTGAAACAATAGGATGTAGGGCCAGGGAGTCTGAATGGACAACACGATTTGGATGATTAAAGAGTGAATTTTAATGATGTCCTTTGAAGAAGCCGTTTACTGTAAATGTCCCGAGACAATGAAATGCTTCAAAGGAAATATCCCGGTTGACAGAAGTGGTTCCCCAATGTCTGAAACACTTTCCCAAGTCTTCAGAGACATGAAGGGGGCAGAGATATTGTAAGATACAGATCATGAGATACCAGTGAATCACAGAATTGAAGTTGTGGGGCCCTCTCCTGTTTCAGAATGTCAGTTTTGATGTTTAACTCTGTGAAACTTGGCTAATGATTCAGAAAGCAGGAAGTTCCAATCCAATCTGTAACCTGCACTTCAAATTCCAAAGAGATATGTACACCTTATGTGAATGGGTGAAATAGTGAAAGATGGATTTCATTATAGGCAAATGTGTGGCTGCCCACTTTAAAAAGGATGGAACAGGTTACATTATAAATGGTGAAAAGCTGCAAACAGTGAGGGTCCAAAGAGTCCCTATCCATTTGTGTCAAGACTAAGAAAACATCAGACAGTTCCAATCAGAAATTAAATTTGATATTTGGGATAAAGCTGATTAAAAACTCACACTACCCATTCCATGAATCAGCCTCTGTAACCTGCACTTCAGCACATCACAAGAAAAATGATATTTTCAACGGTTCATGATTCCAGTCTGTAACTCAATCCCGGGTATCTATTATTCTATATATAAACCCCCTGAACCCCTCGATTAGATTCCAGTCTGTAACTCAATCCCGGGTATCTATTATTCTCTATATAAACAACCTGAACCCTTTATTTAGATTCCAGTCTGTAACTCAATCCCGGGTATCAATTATTCTACATATAAACCCCCTGAACCCCTCGATTAGATTCCAGTCTGTAACTCAAACCCGGGAATCAATTATTCTACATATAAACCTCCCAAAACCACTCGATTAGATTCTACTCTGTAACTCACTCCGGGGAATCTGTTATTCTATATATAAACCACCCGGAAGCACTCGATTAGATTCCAGTCTGTAACTCACTCCGGGGAAGCTGTTGTTCTATATATACACCACCCCAAACCCCTCGATTAGATTCCAGTCTGTAACATACTCTCGGGTATCTATGATTCTATGTTTAAACCCTCTGAACCCCTCGATTATATTCCAGTCTGTAACTCACTCCCGGGTAACTGTTATTCTATATATAAAAGCCCCGAACCCCTCGATGAGATTCCAGTCTGTAACTCACTCCCGGGTATCTGTTATTCTATATAATTATAAACCACCTCGAACCCCTCGATGAGATTCCAGTCTGTAACTCGCTCCCGGGAAACTGTTATTCTATATATAAAAACCCCGAACCCCTCGATGAGATTCCACTCTGTAACTCACTCCCATTATGTTATTCTATGTATAAACCATCCCAAATCCCTCCATTAGATTCTGTTCTGTAACTCACTCCCGGGTATCTGTTATTCAAAATATAAACCACTCCAACCCCTCAATTAGATTCCAGTCTGCACCTCACTCCCGGGTGTCTGTTATTCTATGTAAAAACCACCCCAACCCCCTCTTTTGGATTCCAGTCTGTAACTCACTCCTGGGTGTCTCTTATTCTATATGTAAACCACCCCATACCCCTCGATTAGATTCCAGTCTGAAACTCACTCCCGGGTGTCTGTTATTCTATATATAAACCACCCCATACCCCTGGATTGGATTCCAGTCTGTAACTCACTCCCGGGTAACTGTTATTCTTATATAAACCTCCCCAAACCCCTCGATTTGATTCCAGTATGTAACTCATTCCCGGGTATCTGTTATTCTATATATAAATCCCCCGAACCCCTCGATGATATTCCAGTCTGTAACTCACTCGCGGGTATCTGTTGTTCTATATATAAACCACCACGAACACCTCAATTAGATTCCAGCCTGAAAATCACTCCCGGGTATCTGTTATCCTATATATAAACCACCACAAAACCTACGATTTGATTCCAGTCTAACTCACTCTTGGTTATCTGTGATTCTATATTTAAAACCCCTAAACCCCTCGATTAGATTCCAGTCTGTAACTCACTCCCGGGAATCAATTATTCTACATATAAACCCCCTGAACACCTCGATTAGATTCCAGTCTGTAACTCACTGCAGGGAATCTGTTATTCTATATATACACTCCCCAAACCCCTCGATTAGATTCCAATCTTTAACATACTCTCGGGTATCTATGATTCTATATATAATCCACCCCGAACCCCTCGATTTGATTCCAGTCTGTAACTCAGTCCCGGGTACTGTTATTCTATGTATAAACACCCCGAAACCCTCGATGAGATTCCAGTCTGTAACTCACTCCCGGGTAACTGTTATTCTATATATAAACCCCCGAACCCCTCGATGAGATTCCACTCTGTAACTCACTCCCTTTGTGTTATTCTATGTATAAACCATTCCAAATCCCTCCATTAGATTCTGTTCTGTAACTCACTCCCGGGTATCTGTTATTCTATGTAAAAACCACCCCAAACCCCTCTTTTAGATTCCAGTCTGTAACTCACTCCCGGGTGTCTCTTATTCTATATATAAACCACCCCAAACCCCTCGATTTGATTCCAGTCTGTAAATCACACCCGGGTAACTGTTATTCTAAGTATAAACCCCCCCCCCGACACCCAGGATGAGATTCCAGTCTGTAACTCACTCCCGGGTATCTGTTATTCTATATATAAATCCCCCGAACCCCTCAATGAGATTCCAGTCTGTAACTCACTCCCGGGTATCTGTTATTCTATATATAAACCACCCCGACCCCCTCGATTAGATTCCAGTCTGTAACTCACTCGCAGGTATCTGTTATTCTATATATAAACCACCACGAACACCTCAATTAGATTCCAGCCTGAAAATCACTCCCGGGTATCTGTTTTCCTATATATAAACAACCACAAAACCTACGATTTGATTCCAGTCTAACTCACTCCCGGGAATCAATTGTTCTACATATAAACCCCCTGAACCCCTCGATTAGATTCCAGTCTGTAACTCAATCCCGCGAATCAATTATTCTACATATAAATCCCCTGAACCCCTCGATTAGATTCCAGTCTGTAACACAAGGCTGGGAATCAATTATTCTACATATAAACCACCTGAACCCCTCGATTAGATTCCAGCCTGTAACTCAATCCCGCGAATCAATGATTCTACATATAAACCCCCTGAAGCCCTCGATTAGATTCCAGTCTGTAACTCAATCCCGCTAATCAATTATTCTACATATAAACCCCCTGAACCCCTCGATTAGATTCCAGTCTGTAACTCACTTTCGGGTAACTGTTATTCTATAAATAAACCCCCTGAAGTCCTCGATTAGATTCCAGTCTGTAACTCACTCCCGGGTATCTGTTATTCTATATATAAACCACCCCGAACCCCGCGATTAGATTCCAGTCTGTAACTCACTCCAGGGTATTTGTTATTCTGTATATAAACCACCCCGAACCCCTCGATTAGATTCCAGTCTGTAACTCACTCCCGGGTATCTGTTATTCTATATATAAACCACCCCGAACCCCTCGATTAGATTCCAGCAATTCCACATCACAAATTGAGGAAGGGGTCTCCCCCCATTTTAAAGTTGTTTAATAGCTCTCCTAATTTAAAGATGGAGAAGGGATGTCTCACAGGATATTGTTCTTTATACTCAATAAAGTTAACAAATTTATGATCATTTTCAGTTTCCCCCTACACTTTCTCTTTCTCTCACCCTGTCTCGTTCCTTCTCTCCCTCTCCCACCCCATCTCTCTGCCACCCTATATATTTCTCTGTTTCTCAATCTCACCCCATATCTTTACCCTACACTCGCTCCCCTCTCTTCATCTCTCTCTCTCACCTCAACCCTTTTTTATCGCTTCATCTCCTCTCTCTATCTCACTCGCTTACCCAGCTCTCTATCCCTCTCTCCCTGTCTCTCTTCCTCTGAGAATCTAGTCTACAAACACCAGGCAGCCATTTTAGGTTTGTTCACAGTGGCCATTATATGTCCCCACAGCAATGGGACACTTAGGACAGAGTTGACTCATGTAATATTAATATTTTAAACGTGACAGAGACACAGGTATGGAGACATAAATTCCACGTGTATTCCCTGGAATATTGAAGGATCCGGGCGTTCACTCCCACACTTTGCTGCTGTGAATTTGACTTCTGAATTTTCTAAAACTAAATCTGGAAGTAAAAACCCACGGGATGGAATGATTCACATTCTTTCTGCTGCTGCAAAGCCCGTGTCTGTGTCTGTTTCTCAGTATTTATTAACAATTTAAGATAATAGTTTAGAATGCCACAAGTTTGCCATAATGTCTGGAAAGAGGGTTGAAACAGAGGGGCTGAGGTAGCAAAACAAGAGGAGGGGGTGTGAATAGACACAGGATCTGGGGGTCTCCAATGTGTAGACTCTGCCCAGCTCCCAGTCACATCTTTTAGAAAAGGCTGAATTGCGAAAATGAATCCAGGGAAATTGAAGCAAGTGACTCACTAACAATGAGAGCATTTTAAACATTCATTCATTCACTGCAAAGCGCTCAGTCTTTCTGAGGTTCTGAAGGGGTCGGGGGTCTTCACTGTACCTGTCCTGGGAGTGTTTGATGGGGACAGTGTAGAGGGAGCTATACTCTGTACCTAACCCAGTGCTGTAAAAGTCCTGGGAGTGTTTGATAGGAACAGTGTAGAGGAAGCATTACTCTGTATCTAACCCTGTGCTTTAACTGCCCTGGGAGTGTTTGATGGGGACGGCGTAGAGGCAGATTTACTCTGAATCTAACCCTGTGCTGTACCTGTCTTTGGAGTTTTTGATGGGGACAGTAGAGAGGGAGCTTTACTCTGTATCTAACCCCGTGCTGTACTTGCCCTGGGAGTGTTTGATGGGGACAGCGCAGAGGGAGCTTTATTCTGTATCTAAACCCGTGCTGTACCTGCCCTGGGAGTGTTTGATGGTCACAGTGAAGAGGGAGCTTTATTCTTTATCTAAAACCATGCTGTACAGGTCCTGGGACTGATTGATGGGGACAGTGTAGAGGGAGCTTTACTCTGTATCTAACACCGTGCTGTACCTGTCCTGGGAGTGTTTGATGGGGACGGTGTAGAGGAAGCTTTACTCTGTATCTAACACAGTGCTGTACCTGCCCTGGGAGGTTTGATGGGAAAAGTGCAGAGGGAGCTTTACTCTCTATCTAAACCCGTGCTGTACCTGTCCTGCGAGTGTTTGATGGGGACAGTATCGAGGGAGCTTTACTCCTTATCTAACCATGTCCTGTTCCTGTCCTGGGAGTGTTTGATGGGGACAGTGTAGAGTGAGCTTTACTCTGTATCTATCCCAGTGCTGTACCTGTCCATGGAGGGTTTTTGGGGACATTGTAGAGGAAGCTTTACTCTGTATCTAACCCTTTGCTGTACCTATCCTGGGAGTGTTTGATGGGGACAGTATAGAGGGAGCATTAATCTGTATCTAACCCAGTGCTGTACGTGCCCTGGGAGTGTTTGATGATGACATTGCAGTGGGACCTTTATTCTGTATCAAAACCAGTGCTGCACCTGGCCTGGGAGTGTTTGATCAGGACGGTGTAGTGGGAGATTTACTCCGTATCTCACACCGTGCTGTACCTGTCCTGGGTGTGTTTGATGGGGACAGTGTAGAGGAAGTTTTGCTCTGTATCTAACCCCGTAATTTACCTGCACTGGGAGTGTATGATGGGGACGGTGTAGAGGGAGCTTTACTCTGTATATAACCCTGTCCTGTAGCTGCCCTGGGAGTGCTTCATGGGGACTGCGTAGAGGGAGCTTTACTCTGAATCTTACCCCGGGCAGTACCAGTCCTGGGAGTTTTAGATGGGGACAGGTTAGAGGGAGATTTACTCTGTATCTAACACTGTGCTGTAAATGCCGTGGGAGTGTATGATGGGCACAGTGTAGGGGGAGTTTTTCTCTGTTTCTACCCCGGGCTGTACTAGTCCTGGGAGTGTTTGATGGGTACAGTATCGAGGGAGCTTTACTCTGTATCTAACCCCGTGCTGCACCAGTCCTGGGAGTATTTGATGGGGACAGCTTAGAGGGAAATTTAGACTGTATCTAACCCCGTGCTGTTCATGCCCTGGGAGTGTTTCATGGGGACAGTATAGAGGGAGCTTTAGTCTGAATCTAACCCCGTGCTGTACCAGTCCTGGGAGTGGTTGATGGCGATAGTGTAAATGGAGATTTACTCTCTATCTAACCCCGTGCTGTACCAGTCCTGGGAGTGTTTGATGGGGAGAGTATTGAGGGAGGTTTACTCTGTATCTAACCCCGTGCTGTACCAGTCCTGGGAGTGTTTGATGGGGAGAGTATAGAGGGAGGTTTACACTGTATCTAACCCTGTGCTGTAGGGGACCGGGGAGTGTTTGATGGAGACAGTGTAGAGGGAGCTTTACTCTGTATCTAACCCAGTGCTTTTCCTGCCCTGGGAGTGTTTGATGGGGAAAGTGTAGAGGAAGCTTTACTCTGTATCTAACCCAGTTCTGTTTTTGTCCAGGGAGTGATTGATGGGAACAGTGCAGAGGGAGCTTTACTCTGTATCTAACCCTGTCTTGTTCCTGTCTTGGGAGTGTTTGATGGGGACAGTATCGAGGGAGTTTTACTCTGTATCTAACCCAGTTCTGTTTTTGTCCAGGGAGTGATTGATGGGAACAGTGTAGAGGGAGCTTTACTCTGTATCTAACCCTGTGCTGTACCTGTCCTGGGAGTGTTTGATGGGGACAGTATAGAGGGAGCTTTACTCTGTATCTAACCCATTGCTGTACTTGCCCTGGGAGTGTTAGGTGATGACAGTGCAGTGTGACCTTTATTCTGTATATAAACCCGTGCTGTACTTGCCCTGGGAGTGTTTGATGGGGAAGGTATAGTGGGAAATTTACTCTGTATCTAACACCGTGCTGTACCTGTCCTGGGAGTGTTTGATGGGGACAGTGTAGAGGAAGTTTTACTCTGTATCTAAACCCGTAATGTACCTGCACTGGGAGTGTTTGATGGGGATGGTGTAGAGCGAGCTTTACTCTGTATCTAACCCCGTGCTGTACCAGTCCTGGGAGGGTTTGATGGGGAAGTTTAGAGGGAGCTTTACTCTGTATCTAACCCCGTTCTGTACCAGTCCTGTGAGAGTTTGATGGGGAGAGTATAGAGGGAGGTTTACCCTGTATCTAACCCTGTGCTGTAGCGGACCTGGTAGTGTTTGATGGAGACAGTGTAGAGGGAGCTTTACTCTGTATTTAACCCTGTCCTGTTGCTGTCCTGGGAGTGTTTGATGGGGACAGTATAGAGGGAGCTTTACACTGTATCTAACCCTGTTCTGTTCCTGTCCAGGGAGTGTTTTATGGGAACAGTACAGAGGGAGTTCCACCTTGTATCAAACCCTGTGCTGTACCTGTCCTGGGGGTGTTTGATGGGGACAGTATTGAGGGAGCTTTACTCTATATCTAACCAAGTGCTGTGCGTGCCCTGGGAGTGTTTGATGATGACAGTGCAGTGGGACCTTTATTCTGTATCTAAACCCGTGCTGTACCTGGCCTGGGAGTGTTTGATGGGGACGGTGTAGTGGGATATTTACTCTGTATCTAACACCGTGCTGTTCCTGTCCTGGGTGTGTTTGATGGGGACAGTGTAGAGGAAGTTTTACTCTGTATCTAACCCCGTAATGTACCTGCACTGGGAGTGTTTGATGGGGACGGTGTAGAGGGAGCTTTACTCTGTATCTAACCCCATGCTGTACATGTCCTGGGAGGGTTTGATGGGGACAGTTTAGAGTGAGCTTTACTCTGTATATAACCCTGTCCTGTACCTGCCCTGGTAGTGCTTCATGGGGACTGTGTAGAGGGAGCTTTACTCTGAATCTTACCGCGGGCAGTACCAGTCCTGGGAGTGTTTGATGGGGACAGTGTAGAGGAAGCTTTACTCTGTACCAAACCCGGTACTGTACCTGCCCTGGGAGTGTTTGATGGGGACGGTGTAGGGGGCATTTTTCTCTGTTTCTAACCCCGGGCTGTACCTGCCTGGGAGTGTTTGATGGGGACTGTATCGAGGGAGCTTTACTCTGTATCTAACCCCGTTCTGTACCTGTCCTGGGAGTGTTTGATGGGGACAGTAGCGAGGGAGCTTTATTCTGTATCTAACCCCGTGGTGTACCTGTCCTGGGAGTGTTTGATGGGGACAGTGTAGAGGAAGCATTACTCTGTACCAAACCTGGTACTGTACCTGCCCTGGGAGTTTTTGATGGGGACGGTGTAGAGGGAGATTTTCTCTGCTTCTAACTCTGTGCTGTAACTGCCCTGGGAGTGTATGATGGGCACCGTGTAGGGGGAGTTTTTCTCTGTTTCTAACCCCGGGCTGTACCTGTACTGGGAATTTTAGATGGATACATTATCGAGGGAACTTTTCTCTGCATCTAACCCCGTGCTGTACCTGTCCTGGGAGTGTTTGATGGGGACAGTATCGAGGGAGCTTTACTCTGTATCTAACCCCGTGCTGTACCTGTCTTGGGAGTGTTTGATGGGTACAGTAGCGAGGGAGCTTTACTCTGTATCTAAGCCCGTGGTGTACCTGTACTGGGAATTTTAGATGGATACATTATGAAGGGAAAATTTCTCTGCATGTAACCCCGTGCTGTACCTGTCCTGGGAGTGTTTGATTGGGACAGTATCGAGGGAGCTTTACTCTGTATCTAACCCCGTTCTGTACCTGTCCTGGGAGTGTTTGATGGGGACAGTAGCGAGGGAGCTTTATTCTGTATCTAACACCGTGGTGTACCTGTCCTGGGAGTGTTTGATGGGGACAGTTTAGAGGAAGCTTTACTCTACCAAACCCGGTACTGTACCTGCCCTGGGAGTTTTTGATGGGGACGGTGTAGAGGGAGATTTTCTCTGCATCTAACTCTGTGCTGTAACTGCCCAGGGAGTGTATGATGGGCACCGTGTAGGGGGAGTTTTTCTCTGTTTCTAACCCCGGGCTGTACCTGTACTGGGAATTTTAGATGGATACATTATCGAGGGAACTTTTCTCTGCATCTAACCCCGTGCTGTACCTGTCCTGGGAGTGTTTGATGGGGACAGTATCGAGGGAGCTTTACTCTGTATCTAACCCCGTGCTGTACCTGTCTTTGGAGTGTTTGATGGGTACAGTAGCGAGGGAGCTTTACTCTGTATCTAAGCCCGTGGTGTACCTGTACTGGGAATTTTAGATGGATACATTATGAAGGGAAAATTTCTCTGCATGTAACCCCGTGCTGTACCTGTCCTGGGAGTGTTTGATGGGGACAGTATCGAGGAAGTTTTACTCTGTACCTATCCCCGTGCTGAACCTGTCCTGGGAGTGTTTGATGGGCACAGTATTGAGGGGGCTTTACTCTGTATCTAACCCCGTGCTGTACCTGTCCTGGGAGTGTTTGATGGGGACAGTGTAGAGGAAGCTTTACTCTGTATCAAACCCTGTATGTACCTGCCCTGGGAGTGTTTGATGGGGACGGTGTAGAGGGAGATTTAATCTGCATCTAACTCTGTCCTGTACCTGCCCTGTGAGTGCTTGATGGGGACAGTGAAGACTGAGCTTTACTCTGTATCTAACCCCGTGCTGCACCAGTCCTGGGAGTGATTGATGGGGACAGCTTAGAGGGAAATTTAGACTGTATCTAACCCCGTGCTGTACGTGCCCTGGGAGTGTACGATGGGCACAGTGTAGGGGGAGCTTTACTCTGTATCTAACCCCGTGCTGTACCAGTCCTGGGAGTGTTTGAAAGCGATAGTGTAGAGGGAGATGTACTCTCCATCTATCCCCGTGCTGTACCAGTCCAGGGAGTGTTTGATGGGGAGAGTATAGAGGGAGGTTTACACTGTATCTAACCCAGTGCTGTACCTAACCTGGGAGTGTTTGATGGGGACAGTGTAGAGGGAGCTTTACTCTGTATCTAACCCCGTGCTGTAGCTGTCCTGGGAGTGTTTGATGGGGACAGATTAGAGGGAAATTTACTCTGTATCTAACCCCGTGCTGTACCAGTCCTGGGAGTGTTTGATGGGGAGAGTATAGAGGGAGGTTTACACTGTAGCTAATCCTGTGCTGTAGGGGATCTGGGAGTGTTTGATGGGGATGTTGTAGAGGGAGCTTTACTCTGTATCTAACCCCGTGCTGTACCAGTCCTGTGAGAGTATGATGGGGAGAGTATAGAGGGAGGTTTACCCTGTATCTAACCCAGTGCTGTAGCGGACCTGGTAGAGTTTGATGGAGACAGTGTAGAGGGAGCTTTACTCTGTATCTAACCCTGTTCTGTTCCTGTGCAGGGACTGTTTTATGGGAACAGTACAGAGGGAGCTTCACCTTGTATCAAACGCCGTGCTGTACCTGTCCTGGGAGTGTTTGATGGGGACATTATTGAGGGAGCTTTACTCTGTTTCTTACCCAGTGCTGTACGTGGCCTGGGAGTGTCTGATGATGACAGTGCAGTGTGACCTTTATTCTGTATCTAAACCCGTTCTGTTCCTGGCCTGGCAGTGCTGGATGGGGACGGTGTAGTGGGATTTTTACTCTGTATCTAACACCGTGCTGTTCCTGTCCAGGGAGTGTTTGATGGGGACAGTGTAGAGGATGTTTTACTCTGTATCTAACCCCGTAATGTACCTGCACTGGGAGTGTTTGATGGGGACGGTGTAGAGGCAGCTTTACTCTGTAACACCGTGCTGTTCCTGTCCTGGGAGTGTTTGATGTGGACAGTGTAGAGGAAGTTTTACTCTGTATCTAACCCCGTAACGTACCTGCACTGGGAGTGTTTAATGGGGACTGCGTAGAGGGAGCTTTACTCTGAATCTTACCCCAGGCAGTACCAGTCCTGGGAGTTTTAGATGGGTCAGGTTAAAGGGAGATTTACTCTGTATCTAACCCTGTGCTGTAACTGCCGTGGGAGTGTATGATGGGCACAGTGCAGGGGGAGTTTTTCTCTGCTTCTAACCCCAGGCTGTACTAGTCCTGGCAGTGTTTGATCGGTACAGTATCGAGGGAGCTTTACTCTGTATCTAACCCCGTGCTGTAACTGCCGTGGGAGTGTCTGATGGGTACAGTGTAGGGGGAGTTTTTCTCTGTTTCTTACCCCGGTCTGTACTAGTCCTGGGAGTGTTTGATGGGTACAGAATCGAGGGAGCTTTACTTTGTACCTAACCCCGTGCTGTACCTGTACTGGGAATTTTAGATGGATACATTATGGAGGGAAATTTTCTCTGCATCTAACCCCGTGCTGTACCTGTCCTGGGAGTGTTTGATGGGGACAGTATCGAAGGAGCTTTACTCTGTATCTAACCCTGTGCTGTACCTGTCCTGGGAGTGTTTGGTGGGTTCAGTATCGAGGGAGCTTTACTCTGTATCTAACCCTGTGGTGTACCTGTACTGGGAATTTTAGATGGATACATTATAGAGGAAAATTTTCTCTGCATCTTACCCCGTGCTGTACCTGTCCTGGGAGAGTTTGATGGGGACAGTGTAGAGGAAGCTTTACTCTGTATCAAATCCTCTACTGTATCTGCCCTGGGAGTGTTCGATGGGGACGGTGTAGAGGTAGATTTACTCTGCATCTAACTCTGTCCTGTACCTGCCCTGTGAGTACTTGATGGAGTCAGTGAAGACGGAGCTTTACTCTGTATCTAACTCTGTGCTGCACCAGTCCAGGGAGTGTTTGATGGGGACAGCTTAGAGGGTAATTTAGACAGTATCTAACCCCGTGCTGTACCTTCCCTGGGAGTGTACGATGGGCACAGTGTAGGGAGAGCTTTACTCTGTATCTAAGCCCGTGCTGTACCAGTCCTGGGAGTGTTTGATGGGGACAGTATAGAGGGAGCTTTACTCTGTATCTAACCCCGTGCTGCACCAGTCCTGGGAGTGTTTGATGGCGATAGTGTAGAGGGAGCTTTACTCTGTATCTAACCCCTTGTTGTACGAGTCCTGGGAGTGTTTGATGGGGAGAGTATAGAGGGAGGTTTACACTGTATCTAACCCTGTGCTGTACCGGACCTGGGAGTGCTTGATGGGGACAGTGTAGAGGGATCTTTACTCTGTATCTAACCCCGTGCTGTACCTGTCCTGGGAGTATTTGATGGGGACAGATTAGAGGGAAATTTACTCTGTATCTAACCCTGTCCTGTTCCCGTCCTGGGAGTGTTTGATGGGGAAAGTGTAGAGGTAGCTTTACTCTGTATCTGACCCTGTCCTGTTCCCGTCCTGGGAGTGTTTCATGGGGACAGTATCGAGGGAGCTTTAATCTGTATCTAGCCCCTGCTGCATCCTTTCTGGGAGTGTTTGTTGGCAACATTCTCTCCCAAAACAAAAACAATCCACAAATCAGGCCTAATAAATTGAACATCAGTTTCCTTGTTTGATTCTCCCTGGTTTGTTCTGATTCTCTGATAGATTCCTCGTGTTTACCCTCCACATGAGCAGTCATCCTAATCCCGTCTACCTGTCCTGCTCCCAACGCGGCATCCGACTACAATAAGGCCAGTGATACAGGAGCGTCTCAGCGAGTGAGACAGGTGAGTCTTGAACCTGACCTGGGTGTATGTGAGTGACCTGGGTTAATCCGACACTCCAGGGACAGTTTAGACAGTTCGAGTGCATCACAGCTTTGCCGGAATGAGACCTGGATTCCAAGGGTTAAATTGCAAAGTGAGATTGCACAAACTCGGGTTGTATTCCCTGAAATTTAGTAGCATCAGGGATGACTTGATCAAATTGTCAAATCCTGAGAGGAACTGGTTGGGGAGATTAGGGGAATGTATGAGCTCTTGTCCTGAGTAACAAGCTTTGTGAGGCATCTTATCGAATCCCTTTTGAACAGACAAGTATCCTCCTGTCACTACAGGTTACCTGTATGTTGCAAAGTTATTCTGATAATTTTCCTCCCACAGAGTCAAAATTTCTGCGATTCTGTGACTGAGTCAGAACTTCAAATAGTTCAGATTCACTGTTTAAAATAAGCAGTGACTTTTCTGTGGTGGTTTTTGAGATTGAGTATGGATCTCAGAATCTGTCAGTGGAAGGGAGTTTCTACAGAGATAGGAAATGGGATTGATGAATAAAGGTGCAGGATTTTGATCACTGCATAAGATTGTGTCTGTTGCAGTTTCCCAGGAGTTTACATTTTCATGGGAAAGGGATGATTATCCAATGTCAACAATTCAATTTCTTCAGACAAGTGAAAAAGCAAAGGAAAGAGGGAATATACCAACACTGGAACAAACAGGCAACTGTATGAGGAAGGTTTCAATTCTCTGTATGTTTTAATGTGAATTCCTGAGCTAAAGATTGAAATAAACAGGAGTTTAAATCTCACACTGGGATGCCGTACAATTTCAGTCCTGTTATCCCAAAATTAAAAATAAAAATCTACAATTAGCTGGAGCTGGAAATCTGTCAGTTGATGAATGTTGTCTTGAAAATTTCACCCTGAATAGTGTGAGCCTTAGTATTGTGGAAACGTGTGAAGAAAGTGTTTGCATTCACACATTCCTACATTGTGAAATGTAAGTTAGCTTTGAAACAATAGGATGTAGGGCCAGGGAGTCTGAGTGGGCAAAAGGATTTGGATGATTAAAGAGTGAATTTTAATGATGTCTTTTGAAGGAGCCATTTACTGTAAATGTCCCAAGACAATGAAATGCTTCAAAGGAAATATCCCGGTTGACAGAAATGGTTCCCCAATGTCTGAAACATTTCCCAAGTCTTCAGAGACATGAAGGGGGCAGACATATTGTAAGATACAGATCATGAGGTGCTAGAGAATCACAGAATTGAAGTTGTGGGGCCCTCTCCTGTTTCAGAATGTCAGTTTTGATGTTTAACTCTGTGTAACTTGGTTAATGATTCTTAAAGCAGAAAGTTCCAATCCAATCTGTAACCTGCACTTCAAATTCCAAAGAGATATGTACACCTTAAGTGAATGAGTGAAATAGTGAAAGATGGATTTCATTATAGGCAAATGTGTGGCTGCCCTCTTTAAAAAGCATGGAACAGGTTACATTATAAATGGTGAAAAGCTGCAAACAGTGAGGGTCCAAAGAGTCCCTATCCATTTGTGTCAAGACTAAGAAAACATCAAACAGTTCCAATGAGAAATTAAATTTGATAGTTGGGATAAAGCTGCTTAAAAACTCACACTACCCATTCCATGAATCAGCCTCTGTAACCTGCACTTCAGCACATCACAAGAAAAATGATATTTTCAACTGTTCTTGATTCCAGTCTGTAACTCAATCCCGGGTATCTATTATTCTCTATATAAACCCCCTGCACCCCTCAATTAGATTCCAGCCTGTAACTCACTCCCGGGTATCTATTATTCTCTATATAACCCACTGAACCCCTCGATTAGATTGCAGTCTGTAACTCAATCCCAGGTATTTATTATTCTATATATAAACCCCCTGAACCCCTCGATTAGATTCCAGTCTGTAACTCAATCGCTGGTATCTATGATTCTATATATAAACCCCCCGAACCCCTCGATTAGATTCCAGTCTGTAACTCAATCCCGGGTATCTATGATTCTATATATAAACCCCCTGATCCCTTCAATTAGATTCGAGTCTGTAACTCAATCCCGGGTATCGATTATTCTCTATATAAACCCCCTGCACCCCTTAATTAGATTCCAGTCTGTAACTCACTCCCGGGTATCTATGATTCTATATATAAACCCCCGAAAGCACTCGATTAGATTCCAGTCTGTAACTCTCTCCCGTTATCTATTATTCTATATATAAACCCCTCATTCCCCTCGATGAGATTCCGTTCTTTAACTCATTCCCGGATATCTTTTATTCGATATATATTATATCTACATGATTTATATATAAACCACCCCAACCCCTCGATTAAATTTCAGCCCGTAACTCACTCCCGGGCATCTGTTAATCTATATATAAACCACCCCAAACCCCTCTGTTAGATTCCTGCCTGTAACTCACTGCCGGGTGTCTGTTATTCTATATATAAACCACCCCAAACCCCTCCGTTAGATTCCTGTCTGTAACTCACTCCCGGGTATCTGTTATTCTATATATAAACCACCACGAACCCCTCCGTTAGATTCCTGTCTGTAACTCAATCTCGGGCATCTGTTGTGATTAATATCATTCTTTCATCGTCTGCCTGTTCATCCCCTCTCACTCTGTGTCTCGCTCTTTAACATTCCCTCATTCCGCGTCTGCTCTCTCTCTCTCTCTCTCTCCCCCCCTGTCAGATTCTGTAAGAAATTTCCCCAAACTCCAGGCGTCCATTTTAGGTTTGTTCACAGTGGCCATTTTATGTGCCCACAGCACTGGGACATTTATGACAGAGTTGACTACTCACGAATGTTAAATTAGTCCTTTCAATGTGACAGAGACACAGATATCTCCCTCCATTTTAAAGATGGAGAAACTCTGTTTATCACTCAATAGGCCCTGTCTTTACTTGGTATCTAACCCTGTGCTGCCCCTTCCCTGGGCCTGTTTGATGGGACAGAGCAGAGGGAATGTTACTCTCTATCGAACCCCATACTGTATTTGGTTTGGGTGTGTTTGTTAAACAGAGTGGATGAAGCTTTACACTGGAATTTAGGTGAGGGGGTGATTTGATGTTCTTTATACTCAATAATGTTAACAAATTTTTGAACATTATCAGTTTCCCCCTACACTTTCTCTTTCTCTCATCCTGTCTCGTTCCTTCTCTCCCCCTCCCATCCCATCTGTCTGCCACTCTATATATTTCTCTGTTTCTCTCTCTCACCCCATCAATTTACCCTACACTCGCTCCCCTCTCTTCATCTCTCTCTCTCAACTCATCCCTTTTTCTTTTTCTCGATCTCCCCTCTCTATTTCACTCGCTTACCCAGCTCTCTTTCCCTCTCACCCTGTCTCTCTGCCCCTCTGTCTCTCTATCTGTCGTTCCGTCTTTCTCTCTCTCACTCACTCCTTTCCTCCGTTACTCTGCTACTCTCTCTGTCGCACCCATCGCTCTCCCTTTTACCTTGTCTCTCTGTTGCTCTCTTTCTATCTCTGTACCTCTTTCATCCCATCTATCTCACCGTCTATCTCTCTCTCTCTCTTTTTCTCCCAGGAAAACAGAGAATACACACAATCTCACACACACATACATTCTTCCTCACACACAAACACACACACACACATATATACATTCTCTCTCTCTCATGTACACACAAACACACGCACACACTTGCACAGATATATACTTTCTCATAGACGCAGGCACACACACATAAAAACCAGGATCGCATTGAATGTCAGAACAGGGTTGGAGGGTTAAATGGCCTCTTGCTCTTTCCATGTGCTATGACCAATATCCTTTATTCACTGTCTGGCTCTCAGTCACCCACTTGGTCTGAGAGTCTCTATTTCTCATTCACTCGATCTGTGTCTTCTCTCCCTGTCTCTCTTCCTCTGAGAATCTAGTCTACAAACACCAGGCAGCCATTTTAGGTTTGTTCACAGTGGCCATTTTATGTCCCCACAGCAATGGGACGTTTAGGACAGAGTAAACTCATGTAACATTAGTATTTTAAACGTGACAGAGACACAGGTATGGAGACATAAATTCCACGTGTATTCCCTGGAATATTGAAGGATCCGGGCGTTCAGTCCCACACTTTGTTGTTGTGAATTTGAATTCTGAATTTTCTAAAAGCGAATCTTGAAGTAAAAACCCCCGGGATGGAATGATTCACATTCTTTCTGCTGCTGCAAAGCCCGTGTCTGTGTCTGTTTCTCAGTATTTATTAACAATTTAAGATAATAGGATAGAATGCCACTAGTTTGCCATAATTCAACTCAGTCAGAAATGTCCCAATGTTATGACCGATATCATTCTTTCATCGTCTGCCTGTTCATCCCCTCTCACTCTGTGTCTCTCTCTTTAACATTCCCTCATTCCGCGTCTGCTCTCTCTCTCTCTCTCTCCCCCTGTCAGATTCTGTAAGAAAAATCCCCAAACACCAGGCAGCCATTTTAGGTTTGTTCACAGTGGCCATTTTATGTTCCCACAGCACTGGGACATTTATGACAGAGTTGACTCCTCACGAATGGTAAAATAGTCCTTTCAACGTGACAGAGACACAGATATCGCCCTCCATTTTAAAGATGGAGAAACTCTGTTTATCACTCAATAGGCCCTGTCTTTACTTGGTATCTAACCCTGTGCTGCCCCTTCCCTGGGCCTGTTTGATGGGACAGAGCAGAGGGAATGTTACTCTCTATCGAACCCCATACTGTAATTGGTTTGGGTGTGTTTGTTGAACAGTGTGGATGAAGCTTTACACTGGAATTTAGGTGAGGGGGTGATTTGATGAAATATTTCAGGATAATAATGGAAGTAGAGGTTTGAAAAAGACTAACTATTCCCGCTGGTTTGGGGAGTCTCGGCCTTGGGGTCATGGTTTTTCAACTATGTTTAGAATTTTAGAATTTCAGGAGGGAAACTAAGAAACATTTTAAAACACCAAGTGTGGTATTAGTTTGGATCTCTCTCACATGAACGGAAATTGATGCTGAGCCACTATTGCATGTTTAAAACTGAGGCTGATAGATTTCTGTTAGCTAACACGCTGCAGAGATATGAGACCAAGGGGTTCAGTCACAGATCAGCCAGGATCTCATTGAATGTCAGAACAGGGTTGGAGGGTTAAATGGCCTCTTGCTCTTTCCATGTGCTATGACCAATATCCTTTATTCACTGTCTGGCTCTCAGTCACCCACTTGGTCTGAGAGTCTCTATTTCTCATTCACTCGATCTGTGTCTTCTCTCCCTGCCTCTCTTCCTCTGAGAATCTAGTCTACAAACACCAGGCAGACATGTTAGGTTTGTTCACAGTGGCCATTTTATGTCCCCACAGGAATGGGACATTTAGGACAGAGTTGACCCCTCTCTCATGTAACATTAATATTTTAAACGTGACAGAGACACAGGTATGGAGACATGAATTCCCTGTGTATTCCCTAGAATATTGAAGGATCTGGGCGTTCAGTCCCACACTTTGCAGCTGTGAATTTGAATTCTGAATTTTCTATTACTGAATCTGGAAGTAAAAACCCCCGGGATGGAATGATTCACATTCATTCTGCTTCTACAAAGCCCGTGTCTGTGTCTGTTTCTCAGTATTTATTAACTATTTAAGATAAGCCTGTCTCTTTCTCCATCGCTCTCTTTCTCGCCTCGCCTTTCACTGTCTCTCTCTCACTACAACACCCTGCCCCTCTCTCTTGCTCGCCCTGTCTCTCTCTCTCTCTTGGCGAGTTTTGTCTCTCTCTCTCTATCTCAATCTGTCTCTCTCTCACCATCTCTCTGCCTCTCTCTCTCTCTCACTCCATCAGCCTCCCCCTCTCCCCACCATCCCCAATTTCCCTTTTCAGCAAATTTTGGGTGTGAAGCTGAAGGGAAAATATTTTCAGGCTTTCGGGGAAAGGGCGGATGAGTGAGACCAGTTAAACTTTCCTTGCAGAGTGTCGAAAGTAGTTTGATGGGCTGAATGGCCTCTTCGATTAGATTCCAGTCGGTAACTCACTTCCGGATATCTGTTATTCTATATATAAACCCCCTGAACCCCTCGATTTGATTCCAGTTTGTAACTCACTCCCGGATATCTGTTATTCTATAGATAAACCCCCTGTACCCCTCGATTAGATTCCAGCCTGTAACTCACTCCCGGGTATCTGTTATTCTATATATAATCCACCCCTAACCCCTCGATTAGATTCAGCCTGTAACTCACTCCCGGGCATCTGTTATTCTATATATAAACCACCCCAAACCCCTCGATTAGATTCCAGTCTGTAACTCACTCCCGGGCATCTGTTATTCTATATATAAACCAACTCGAACCCCTCGATTAGATTCCAGTCTGTAAGTCACTCCCTGGTATTTGTTATTCTGTATATAAACCACCCCGAACCCCTCGATTAGATTCCAGTCTGTAACTCACTCCCGAGTATCTGTTATTCTATATATAAACCAACCCGAACCCCTCGATTAGATTCCAGTCTGCAACTCACTCCCGGGTATGTTTTTCTATATATAAACCACCCCGAACCCCTCTATTAGATTCCAGCACTTCCACATCACAAATTGAGGAAGGGGTCCCCCCCATTTTAAAGTTGGTTAAAGGCTCTCCCTCTAATTTAAAGATGGAGAAGGGATGTCTCACAGGATATTGTTCTTTACACAATAATGTTAACAAATTTTTGAACATTTTCAGCTTCCCCCTACACTTTCTCTTTCTCTTACCCTGTCTCGTTCCTTTTCTCACTCTCCCACCCCATCTCTCTGCCACCCTATATATTTCTCTGTTTCTCTCTCTCACCCCATATCTTTACCCTACACTCGCTCCCCTCTCTTCATCTCTCTCTCTCAACTCATCCCTTTTTTATCGCTTGATCTCCTCTCTCTATCTCACTCGCTTACCCAGCTCTCTTTCCCTCTCTCCCTGTCTCTCTTCCTCTGAGAATCTAGACTACAAACACCAGGCAGCCATTTTAGGTTTGTTCACAGTGGCCATTTTATGTCCCCACAGCAATGGGACATTTAGGACAGAGTTGACTCATGTAACATTAATATTTTAAACGTGACAGAGACACAGGTATGGAGACATAAATTCCACGTGTATTCCCTGGAATAGTGGAGGATCCGGGCGTTCAGTCCCACACTTTGCTGCTGTGAATTTGAATTCTGAATTTTCTAAAACTGAATCTGGAAGTAAAAACCCCCGGGATGGAATGATTCACATTCTTTCTGCTGCTGCAAAGCCCGTGTCTGTGTCTGTTTCTCAGTATTTATTAACAATTTAAGATAATAGGATAGAATGCCACTAGTTTGCCATAATTCAACTCAGTCAGAAATGTCCCAATGTTATGACCGATATCAATCTTTCATCGTCTGCCTGTTCATCCCCTCTCACTCTGTGTCTCTCTCTTTAACATTCCCTCATTCCGCATCTGCTCTCTCTCTCTCTCTCTCTCCCTCTCTCAGATTCTGTAAGAAAAATCCCCAAACACCAGGCAGCCATTTTAGGTTTGTTCACAGTGGCCATTTTATGTCCCCACAGCAATGGGACATTTATGACAGAGTTGACTCCTCACGAATGGTAAATTAGTCCTTTCAACGTGACAGAGACACAGATATCTCCCTCCATTTTAAAGATGGAGAAATTCTGTTTATCACTCAATAGGCCCTGTCTTTACTTGGTATCTAACCCTGTGTTGCCCCTTCCCTGGGCCTGTTGGATGGGACAGAGCAGAGGGAATGTTACTCTCTATCGAACCCCATACTGTATTTGGTTTGGGTGTGTTTGTTGAACAGTGTGGATGAAGCTTTACACTGGAATTTAGGTGAGGGGGTGATTTGATGCAATATTTCAGGATAATAATGCAAGTGGAGGTTTGAAAAAGACTAACTATTCCCGCCGGTTTGGGGAGTCTGGGCCTTGGGGTCATGGTTTTTCAACTATGTTTAGAATTTTAGAATTTCAGGAGAGAAACTAAGAAACACTTTAAAACGCCAAGTGTGGTATTAGTTTGGATCTCTCTCACATGAACGGAAATTGATGCTGAGCCACTATTCCATGTTTAAAACTGAGGCTGATAGATTTCTGTTAGCTAACACGCTGCAGAGATGTGAGACCAAGGGCTTCAATCACAGATCAGCCAGGATCTCATTGAATGTCGGAACAGGGTTGGAGGGTTAAATGGCCTCTTGCTCTTTCCATGTGCTATGACCAATATCCTTTATTCACTGTCTGGCTCTCAGTCACCCACTTGGTCTGAGAGTCTCTATTTCTCATTCACTCGATCTGTGTCTTCTCTCCCTGTCTCTCTTCCTCTGAGAATCTAGTCTACAAACACCAGGCAGACATGTTAGGTTTGTTCACAGTGGCCATTTTATGTCCCCACAGCAATGGGACATTTAGGACAGAGTTGACTCATGTAACATTAGTATTTTAAACGTGACAGAGACACAGGTATGGAGACATGAATTCGCTGTGTATTCCCTAGAATATTGAAGGATCTGGGCGTTCAGTCCCACACCTTGCAGCTGTGAATTTGAATTCTGAATTTTCTATTACTGAATCTGGAAGTAAAAACCCCCGGGATGGAATGATTCACATTCATTCTGCTTCTACAAAGCCCGTGTCTGTGTCTGTTTCTCAGTATTTATTAACTGTTTAAGATAAGCCTGTCTCTTTCTCCATCGCTCTCTTTCTCGCCTCGCCTTTCACTGTCTCTCTCTCACTACAACACCCTGCCCCTCTCTCTTGCTCGCCCTGTCTCTCTCTCTCTCTTGGCGAGTTTTGTCTCTCTCTCTCTATCTCAATCTGTCTCTCTCTCACCATCTCTCTGCCTCTCTCTCTCTCTCACTCCATCAGCCTCCCCCTCTCCCCACCATCCCCAATTTCCCTTTTCAGCAAATTTTGGGTGTGAAGCTGAAGGGAAAATATTTTCAGGGTTTCGGGGAAAGGGCGGATGAGTGAGACCAGTTAAACTTTCCTTGCAGAGTGTCGAAAGTAGTTTGATGGGCTGAATGGCCTCTTCGATTAGATTCCAGTCGGTAACTCACTTCCGGATATCTGTTATTCTATATATAAACCCCCTGAACCCCTCGATTTGATTCCAGTCTGTAACTCACTCCCGGATATCTGTTATTCTAAACCCCCTGTACCCCTCGATTAGATTCCAGCCTGTAACTCACTCCCGGGTATCTGTTATTCTATATATAATCCACCCCGAACCCCTCGATTAGATTCAGCCTGTAACTCACTCCCGGGCATCTGTTATTCTATATATAAACCAGCCCAAACCCCTCGATTAGATTCCAGTCTGTAACTCACTCCCGGGCATCTGTTATTCTATATATAAACCAACTCGAACCCCTCGATTAGATTCCAGTCTGTAAGTCACTCCCTGGTATTTGTTATTCTGTATATAAACCACCCCGAACCCCTCGATTAGATTCCAGTCTGTAACTCACTCCCGAGTATCTGTTATTCTATATATAAACCAACCCGAACCCCTCGATTAGATTCCAGTCTGCAACTCACTCCCGGGTATGTTTTTCTATATATAAACCACTCCGAACCCCTCTATTAGATTCCAGCACTTCCACATCACAAATTGAGGAAGGGGTCCCCCCCATTTTAAAGTTGGTTAAAGGCTCTCCCTCTAATTTAAAGATGGAGAAGGGATGTCTCACAGGATATTGTTCTTTACACAATAATGTTAACAAATTTTTGAACATTTTCAGTTTCCCCCTACACTTTCTCTTTCTCTTACCCTTTCTCGTTCCTTCTCTCCCTCTCCCACCCCATTTCTCTGCCACCCTATATATTTCTCTGTTTCTCTCTCTCACCCCATATCTTTACCCTACACTCGCTCCCCTCTCTTCATCTCTCTCTCTCACCTCATCCCTTTTTTATCGCTTGATCTCCTCTCTCTATCTCACTCGCTTACCCAGCTCTCTTTCTCTCTCTCCCTGTCTCTCTTCCTCTGAGAATCTAGACTACAAACACCAGGCAGCCATTTTAGGTTTGTTCACAGTGGCCATTTTATGTCCCCACAGCAATGGGACACTTAGGACAGAGTTGACTCATGTAACATTAATATTTTAAACGTGACAGAGACACAGGTATGGAGACATAAATTCCACGTGTATTCCCTGGAATAGTGGAGGATCCGGGCGTTCAGTCCCACACTTTGCTGCTGTGAAATTGAATTCTGAATTTTCTAAAACTGAATCTGGAAGTAAAAACCCCCGGGATGGAATGATTCACATTCTTTCTGCTGCTGCAAAGCCCGTGTCTGTGTCTGTTTCTCAGTATTTATTAACAATTTAAGATAATAGGATAGAATGCCACTAGTTTGCCATAATTCAACTCAGTCAGAAATGTCCCAATGTTATGACCGATATCATTCTTTCATCGTCTGCCTGTTCATCCCCTCTCACTCTGTGTCTCTCTCTTTAACATTCCCTCATTCTGCATCTGCTCTCTCTCTCTCTCTCTCCCTCTCTCAGATTCTGTAAGAAAAATCCCCAAACTCCAGGCAGCCATTTTAGGTTTGTTCACAGTGGCCATTTTATGTTCCCACAGCACTGGGACATTTATGACAGAGTTGACTCCTCACGAATGGTAAATTAGTCCTTTCAACGTGACAGAGACACAGATATCTCCCTCCATTTTAAAGATGGAGAAATTCTGTTTATCACTCAATAGGCCCTGTCTTTACTTGGTATCTAACCCTGTGCTGCCCCTTCCCTGGGCCTGTTTGATGGGACAGAGCAGAGGGAATGTTACTCTCTATCGAACCCCATACTGTATATGGTTTGTGTGTGTTTGTTGAACAGTGTGGATGAAGCTTTACACTGGAATTTAGGTGAGGGGGTGATTTGATGCAATATTTCAGGATAATAATGCAAGTGGAGGTTTGAAAAAGACTAACTATTCCCGCCGGTTTGGGGAGTCTGGGCCTTGAGGCCATGGTTTTTCAACTATGTTTAGAATTTTAGAATTTCAGGAGAGAAACTAAGAAACACTTTAAAACGCCAAGTGTGGTATTAGTTTGGATCTCTCTCACATGAACAGAAATTGATGCTGAGCCACTAGTCCATGTTTAAAACTGAGGCTGATAGATTTCTGTTAGCTAACACGCTGCAGAGATGTGAGACCAAGGGCTTCAATCACAGATCAGCCAGGATCTCATTGAATGTCGGAACAGGGTTGGAGGGTTAAATGGCCTCTTGCTCTTTCCATGTGCTATGACCAATATCCTTTATTCACTGTCTGGCTCTCAGTCACCCACTTGGTCTGAGAGTCTCTATTTCTCATTCACTCGATCTGTGTCTTCTCTCCCTGGCTCTCTTCCTCTGAGAATCTAGTCTACAAACACCAGGCAGACATTTCAGGTTTGTTCCCAGTGGCCATTTTATGTCCCCACAGCAATGGGACATTTAGGACAGATTTGACTCCTCACGAATGGAAAATTAGTACTTTCAACGTGACAGAGACACAGATATCTCCCTCCATTTTAAAGACGGAAAAGGGAACTCCCTCCGTTTTAACGGTGGAGAAGTTATCTGCCTCCATTTTAAATATTGAGAATGGTTCTCGCCCCATTTCGTCAGGTCTCTCTCTCCCTACCGCTTTTTCCTTCCCTCGACTCGTCTCTCTGAGGATCTCTCTCATCCCATCGCTATTTCGGACACTCACTCCCCTCTCTCTGCCTCTCCCTCACCCCACCCATTTTTCTTTCATTCAATCGCCTCTCTCTATCTCTCTTTCTCGCCCTCTCTCTCTTTCTCCCTCAGCCCATCTCATTGTCGCTATCTCCCTCTCTCTCGCCCCATCTCTCTCCCCTTCACCCTCTCTGTCTTTCATTTTATCTCACTGTCATTCTCTGACCCTCTCTCTCTCGCCCTCTCTCTCTTTCTTTCTCACCCCATCTCACTCTCACTATTTCCCGCTCTCTCTCTCTCTCGCGCTCTCTCTCTTTCTTTCTCACCCCATCTCACTCACTATTTCCCTCACTCTCTCTCTCTCATCCTATCTCTCTTTCTTTCTCACCCCATCTCACTCTCACTATTTCCCGCTCTCTCTCTCTCTCGCGCTCTCTCTCTTTCTTTCTCACCCCATCTCACTCACTATTTCCCTCACTCTCTCTCTCTCATCCTATCTCTCTTTCTTTCTCACCCCATTTCACTCTCACTATTTCCCTCTCTCTCTCTCTCTCTCTCTCTCTCGCGCTCTCTCTCTTTCTTTCTCACCCCATCTCACTGTAACTATTTCCCTCTCTCTCTCACCCCATCTCTCTGCCCTTCACCCTCTCTCTCTCACCCCATCTCACTCTCACTAATTCCATCTCTCTCTCTCTCTCGCGCTCTCTCTCTTTCTTTCTCACCCCATCTCACTGTAACTATTTCCCTCTCTCTCTCACCCCATCTCTCTGCCCTTCACCCTCTCTCTCTGTCTCTCATTCTATCTCTGTCATTCTCTGACCCTCTCTCTATCGCCCCGTCTCTATCCCTATCACCACCTCTCTCTGTCGCTCTCTCTCCCTCGCTCTGCCACTGACTCTCTGTCACATTCGTTGTCTCCCACGCCTGTCTCTTTCTCCATCGCTCTCTTTCTCGCCTCGCCTTTCACTGTCTCTCTCTCACTACAACACCCTGCCCCTCTCTCTATCTCGCCCTGTCTCTCTATCTCTCTTGGCGAGTTTTGTCTCTCTTTCTCTATCTCAATCTGTCTCTCTCTCACCATCTCTCTGCCTCTCTCTCTCTCTCACTCTCTCTCTCACTCCATCAGCCTCCCCCTCTCCCCACCATCCTCAATTTCCCTTTTCAGCAAATTTTGGGTGTGAAGCTGAAGGGAAAATATTCTCAGGGTTTCGGGGAAAGGGCGGACGAGTCAGACCAGTGAAACTTTCCTTGCAGAGTGTCGAAAGTAGTTTGATGGGCTGAATGGCCTCTTCGATTAGATACCAGTCTATTACTCAATCGGAGGTATCTGTTATTCTATATATAAATCCCCTGAACCCCTCGATTAGATTCCAGTCTGTAACTCAATCGCGGATATCTATTATTCTATATATAAACCCCCTGAACCCCTCGATTAGATTCAAGTCTGTAACTCACTCCCGGGTATCTGTTATACTAAATATGAACCCAACGAACCCTTCGATTAGATTCCAGCCTGTAACTCAATCCCGGGAATCTGTTATTCTATATATAAACCACCCCGAACCCCTCGATTAGATTCCAGTCTGTAACTCCCTCCCGGGTATATGTTATTCTATATATAAACCACCCCGAACCCCTCGATTAGATTCCAGCCTGTAACTCACTCCCAGGTATCTGTTATTCTGTATATAATCCACCCCGAACCCCTCGATTAGATTCCAGTCTGTAACTCACTCCCGGTTATCTGTTATTCCATATATAAAGCCCCTGAACCCCTCGATTAGATTCCAGCCTGTAACTCACTCCCGGGAATCTGTTATTCTATATATAAACCACCCCGAACCCCTTGATTAGATTCCAGTCTGTAACTCACTCCCGGGTATCTGTTATTCTATATATAAACCACCCCGAACCCCTTGATTAGATTCCAGTCTGTAACTCACTCCCGGGTATCTGTTACTATATAAATAAACCCCCTGAAACCCACGATTAGATTCCAGTCTGTAACTCACTCCTGGGTATCTATTATTCTGTATATAATCCACCCCGAACCCCTTGATTAGATTCCAGTCTGTAACTCACTCCCGGGTATCTGTTATTCTATATATAAACCCCCTGAACCCCACGATTAGATTCCAGTCTGTAACTCACTCACGGGTATGTTATTCTATATATAATCCACCCTGAATCCCTCGATTAGATTCCAGTCTGTAACTCACTCCCAGGTATCTATTATTCTATATATAAACCCCCCGAACCCCTCGATAAGATTCCAGTCTGTAACTCACTGCCGGGTTTCTGATATACTAAATATGAACCCACCGAACCCCTCGATTAGAATCCAGCCTATAACTCAATCCCGGGTATCTGCTATTCCATATATAATCCACCCCGAACCCCGCGATTAGATTCCAGTCTGTACCTCATTCCCGGGTATCTGTTATTCTATATATAAACAACCCCGAACCCCTCGATTAGATTCCATTTTCTAACTCACTCCCGGGTATCTGTTATTCTATATATAAATCCCCCAAACCTCTCGAATTGATTCCAGTCTGTAACTTCATCTCGGGAATCTGTGATTGTATCTATAAAACCCTCAAACCCCTCAATTAGATTCCAGTCTGTAACTCAATCTCGGGCATCTGTGATTGTATAAATTAAACCCCGAATCTCTCGATTAGATTTCAGCTTGTAACTCACTCTCCTCCATCAGTGATTCTATATATAAACCCACCAAACACCTCTATTAGATTCCAGTCTGTAACTCACTCGCGGGTCTCTGTTATTCTATATATAAACCACCTCGAACACCTCGATTTGATTCCAGTCTGTAACTCACTCCCGGGTATCTGTTATTCTATATATAAACCACCACAAAACCTTCGATTTGATTCCAGTCATACTCACTCTTGGTTATCTGTGATTCTATATTTAAACCCCCTGAACACCTCGATTAGATTCCAGTCTGTAACTCATTCTCACCTATCTGATTATCTATATTTAAACCATCCCGAAAACGTCTATTAGATTCTAATCTGTAACTCACTCCCGGGTATCTGTTAGCCTATATAAATACACCCCACTCTACTCAATTAGAATCTAGTCTGTAACTCACTCCCGGGTATCTGTTATTCTATATATAAACCACCCCGAACCCCTCGATTAGATTCCAGTCTGTAACATACTCCCGGGTATCTGTTATTCTATATATAAACCACCCCTAACCCCTCGATTAGATTCCAGTCTGTAACTCACTCCCGGGTATCTGTTATTCTATATATAAACCCCCGGAACCCCTCGATTAGATTCCAGTCTGTAACTCACTCCCAGGTATCTGTTATTCTGTATATATACCACCCCGAACCCCTCGATTAGATTCCAGTCTGTAACTCACTTCTGGGTATCTGTTATTCTATATTTCAACCCGCTGAACCCCTCGATTAGATTCCAGTCTTTAACTCACTCCCGGGTATGTTATTCTACATATAAACCACCCCGAACCCCTCGATTAGATTCCAGTCTGTAACTCACTCCCGGGTATGTTATTCTATTTTAAACCACCCCGAACCCCTCAATTAGATTCCAGTCTGTAACTCACTCCCGGGTATCTGTTATTCTATTTTAAACCACCCCGAACCCCTCGATTAGATTCCAGTCTGTAACTCACTCCCGGGTATGTTATTCTATATATAAACCACCCCGAACCCCTCGATTAGATTCCAGCACTTCCACATCACAAGTTGCGGAAGGGGTCCCCCCCATTTTAAAGTTGGTTAAAGGCTCTCCCTCTAATTTAAAGATGGAGAAGGGATGTCTCACAGGATATTGTCCTTTACACTCAATAATGTTAACAAATTTTTGAACATTTTCAGATTCCGCCTACACTTTCTCTTTCTCTCATCCTATCTCATTCCTTCTCTCCCTCTCCCACCCCATCTCTCTGCCACTCTATACATTTCTCTGTTTCTCTCTCTCACCCCATATCTTTACCTTACACTCGCTCCCCTCTCTTCATCTCTCTCTCTCAACTCATCCCTTTTTCTTTCGCTCGATCTCCCCTCTCTATTTCACTCGCTTACCCAGCTCTCTTTCCCTCTCACCCTGTCTCTCTGCCGCTCTGTCTCTCTATCTGTCGTTCCGTCTTTCTCTCTCTCTCTCACTCAGTACTTATCTCTGTTGCTCTGCTACTCTCTCTGTCGCTGCCATATCTCTCCCTTTCGCCTTGTCTCTCTGTTGCTCTCTTTCTATCTCTGTACCTCTTTCATCCAATCTATCTCTCCGTCTATATCTCTCTCTCTCTTTCTCTCCCAGGAAAACAGAGAGTAATGGTTCATGGGAATTTTTCCGGCTGGATGTAGGATTGTAGTGGAGTTCCCCAGGGGTCAGTATTGGAACCCTGGATTTCCCTGATGTATATAAATGATTGAGATATTGGTGTGCAGGGGACCATTTCAGAGTTTGTGGATGGCACAAAACTTGGGAGAATGATAAACAGAGAGGGGGACAGTGTAGAGCATCAAAAGGACATTTACAAGTTGGGAGAGTGGGCAGATAGGTGGCCAATGATGTTCAATGTGGAGACGTTTGATGTGATGCATTTTGGTAGGAGAAACATGGACATGAAAAACAAAATTAGGGGTGTAATTTTGAAGGGGGTGCAGGAGCAGAAAGACCTGGGTGAAGATGTGCATATTTCATTGAAGGTGGCAGGACAGGTTGAGCGAGTGGTTCATAAAGCAGATTGTATCCTGGGCTTTACTAATAGGGGCTTAGAGTACAAGAGCAGGGAGGTTCTGCTGAATTTATATAAGACGCTAGTTAGACCTCAGATGGAGTATTGTGTACAGTCCTGGGAGCCACACTATAGGAAGGATATGATTCCCGGGGCAGTGAGATTACGTGGGATGGAATTGAGATTTACATTCCTTCTGTGTTTGATGTTGGAATCAGCTTCATTTGAGGTGTGCTGTGTTTTGTAGACATTTTCAGATCTTTTTAAATAATTCCCTTTTTTTATAGACTGCATCACTGAGTGTGAATTGGAGCTTAGCATCCATTTTTTAAATTGTTCGAAAATAGTTTTAAACTTCGCCCCTAGTTCCAAACTCTCCCACAAGGGGAAACATCTTCTCCACATCCACCCTGTTAAGACCCCTCAGCAACTTACATCTTTCACTAAGATCACCTCTCCAAATTCTAAACTCCAATGGATACAGGCCCAGCCTGTCCAACCTTTCCTCATAAGAAAATCAGAATCCTTTCCTCATAAGGTCAGAGATGATGCGAAATGCCTCACACAATTGGCCTTGTCCTTGTCTTCATTGGCTTCTGAGCAACAACCTTCAATAACAATTATAATAATTTTGGGGAAAGGGCAGACGAGTGAGACCAGTGAAATTTTCCTTGCAGAGTGTCGAAAGTAGATTGATGGGCTGAATGTCCTCCTTCTGTGTTGTAAACTTTCTGTGTTACACACGCAGGTTAACATTTCATTCTCGAATAAGCTTCACTCTTTCCTCCATTGTAGGTTCCAGCACCTCCACATCACAAGTTGGGCAATGGATCTCCCTCCATTTTAAAGACGGGAATGGATCTTCCTCCACTTTAAAGATGGAGAAGACGTAGCCTAGTGGGACATAAGCAAGGCTTTTGGTAAGGTCCCACAAGGGAGAACGAAAGCGAAGGTAAGATCCCATGGGATCCAAGGCAATTTTTCAATTTGGATCCAGAATTGGCTGAGTGGCAGGAAGCAGAGGGTGATGGTCAAGGGGTGTTTTTGTGACTGAATCCCTGTGTCCAGTGGGGTTCCCCTGGGGTCGGTGTTGGGTCCCTTGCTGTGTGTGGTACGTATAAACAATTTAGACTTCAATGTAGGAGGGTTGATCAGCAAGTTTGTGGATGACACGATAATTGGTGGTGTGGTAAATAGTGAGGAGGAGAGCCTTAGATTACAGGCGGATATAGACGGACTGGTCAGTGGTTCAAGGACTTTAATCCGGATAAGTGTGAGGTGATGCACTTGGGCAGGACACACAAGGCACAGGAATATATGATGAATGGTAGGACCCTGGGATCTAATGCGCATTAGAGAGACCTTGGTGTGTATGTCCACTGGTCCCTTAAGGTAGTGGGACAGGTAAATAAGGTGTTTAAGAAGGCATATGAGATACTTTCCTTTATTAGCCGAGACATAGAATATAAGAGCAGGGAAGTCATGCTGGAACTGCATAAAACGCTGGTTAGGCCACAGCTAGAGTATTGCGTGTAGTTCTGGAGTCCGCATTGTAGGAAGGATGTGATTGCACTAGAGAGAGAGCAGAGGAGATTTACCAGGATGTTGCCTGGGCTGGAGAATGTAAGATATGAGGAGAGATAGGATAGACTTGGATTATTTTCCCATGAGCAGAGGAGATTGAGGAAGGACATGATTGAGGTGAATAAAATAATGAGGGGCATTGATAGGGTAGAGAGGAAGGAACTTTTCCCCTTGGTGGAGGGAACAATAACCACGGAGCATAGATTTAAGGCAGGGGGCAGGAGGGTTAGAGGGGAAGTAGGGAAGGATTTTTTCACCCAGAGGGTGGTGGGAATCTGGAACTCACTGCCTGAAAGGGGGTTAGAGGCAGAAACCCTCATAACATTTAAGAATATTTGGATGTGCACTTGCGATGCCTTGGCATAGAAGGCTGTGGGCCTAGTGCTGTAAAATAGGATTAGAATTGTTAGGTTCTTGTTCGATCGGCACAGACTTGATGGGCCAAAAGGCCTTTTTCTGTGCTGTTGACCTCTGTGACTCTATGACAGAGATATCCCTGCATTTTAAAGACGGAGAAGGGATCTACCTCAATTTTAAAGATTGAGAAAACATCTCCCTCCATTTTAATGACGGAGAAGGGATCTACCAACATTTTAAAGATGGAAAAGGGACCTCACTCTATTTTTAAGATGTAGGAGGTGTCGCCCTCCATTTAAAATATACAGAAGGGATCTCCGTACAATTTAAAATGGGGAAGGGATCCCCCTCCATTTTAATGATGTGGAAGGAATCCACTACATTTCAATTTGGACACAAACGCTCTCAAACACACAAACACACAATTGCACAGATATATTCTTTCTCATAAACGCAGACACACACACACATCCTCTCACACACAGACACACTCACGCACATATATTCTCTATTTCACACATACATACACACACACATTCTCTCTCACACTCACGCTACACAGATATATTATTCCTCATAGACACACACTCTCTCTCACACACTCACAAAGACATATTCTTTCTCATACACATGCTCACACAGACATAGTCACAATCACACAGATGTATTCTCAAACGCACACACATCCTCTCTCACACAGACACTGATTCTCTATCTCACCGATTCACACACAGACTCGTAGATCTATTCATTCTCATACACGCAAACACACACAATCTCACACACACATATATTCTTCCTCACACACAAACACACACACACACACCAACTCACACACATACACGCTCTCTCACACACACACACATATATACATTCTCTCTCTCTCATGTACACACAAAAACACGCACACACTTGCACAGATATTTACTTTTTCATAGACGCAGGCACACACACATAAAAACCAGGATCGCATTGAATGTCAGAACAGGGTTGGAGGGTTAAATGGCCTCTTGCTCTTTCCATGTGCTATGACCAATATCCTTTATTCACTGTCTGGCTCTCAGTCACCCACTTGGTCTGAGAGTCTCTATTTCTCATTCACTCGATCTGTGTCTTCTCTCCCTGTCTCTCTTCCTCTGAGAATCTAGTCTACAAACACCAGGCAGCCATTTTAGGTTTGTTCACAGTGGCCATTTTATGTCCCAACAGCAATGGGACATTTAGGACAGAGTTGACTCATGTAACATTAGTATTTTAAACGTGACAGAGACACAGGTATGGAGACATAAATTCCACGTGTATTCCCTGGAATATTGAAGGATCCGGGGGTTCAGTCCCACACTTTGCTGCTGTGAATTTGAATTCTGAATTTTCTAAAACTGAATCTGGAAGTAAAAACCCCCGGGATGGAATGATTCACATTCTTTCTGCTGCTGCAAAGCCCGTGTCTGTGTCTGTTTCTCAGTATTTATTAACAATTTAAGATAATAGGATAGAATGCCACTAGTTTGCCATAATTCAACTCGGTCAGAAATGTCCCAATGTTATGACCGATATCATTCTTTGATCGTCTGCCTGTTCATCCCCTCTCACTCTGTGTCTCTCTCTTTAACATTCCCTCATTCCGCGTCTGCTCTCTCTCTCTCTCTCTCTCTCTCTCTCCCCCTCTCAGATTCTGTAAGAAAAATCCCCAAACTCCAGGTGTCCATTTTAGGTTTGTTCACAGTGGCCATTTTATGTGCCCACAGCACTGGGACATTTATGACAGAGTTGACTACTCACGAATGGTAAATTAGTCCTTTCAACGTGACAGAGACACAGATATCTCCCTCCATTTTAAAGATGGAGAAACTCTGTTTATCACTCAATAGGCCCTGTCTTTACTTGGTATCTAACCCTGTGCTGCCCCTTCCCTGGGCCTGTTTGATGGGACAGAGCAGAGGGAATGTTACTCTCTATCGAACCCCATACTGTATATGGTTTGGGTGTGTTTGTTGAACAGTGTAGATGAAGCTTTACACTGGAATTTAGGTGAGGGGGTGATTTGATGAAATATTTCAGGATAATAATGGAAGTAGAGGTTTGAAAAAGACTAACTATTCCCGCCAGTTTGGGGAGTCTGGGCCTTGAGGCCATGGTTTTTCAACTATGTTTAGAATTTTAGAATTTCAGGAGAGAAACTAAGAAACACTTTAAAACACCAAGTGTGGTATTAGTTTGGATCTCTCTCACATGAACGGAAATTGATGCTGAGCCACTAGTCCATGTTTAAAACTGAGGCTGATAGATTTCTGTTAGCTAACACGCTGCAGAGATATGAGACCAAGGGGTTCAATCACACATCAGCCTGGATCTCATTGAATGTCGGAACAGGGTTGGAGGGTTAAATGGCCTCTTGCTCTTTCCATGTGCTATGACCAATATCCTTTATTCACTGTCTGGCTCTCAGTCACCCACTTGGTCTGAGAGTCTCTATTTCTCATTCACTCGATCTGTGTCTTCTCTCCCTGCCTCTCTTCCTCTGAGAATCTAGTCTACAAACACCAGGCAGACATGTTAGGTTTGTTCCCAGTGGCCATTTTATGTCCCCACAGGAATGGGACATTTAGGACAGATTTGACTCCTCACGAATGGAAAATTAGTACTTTCAACGTGACAGAGACACAGATATCTCCCTCCATTTTAAAGATTGAAAAGGGAACTCCCTCCGTTTTAACGGTGGAGAAGTTATCTGCCTCCATTTTAAATATTGAGAATGGTTCTCGCTCCATTTCATCAGGTCTCTCTCTCCCTACCGCTTTTTCCTTCCCTCGACTCGTCTCTCTGAGGATCTCTCTCATCCCATCGCTATTTCGGACACTTACTCCCCTCTCTCTGCCTCTCCCTCACCCCACCCATTTTTCATTCACTCAATCGCCTCTCTCTATCTCTCTCCCTCGCCCTCTCTCTATTTCTCCCTCAGCCCATCTCATTGTCGCTATCTCCCTCTCTCTCTCCCCATCTCTCTCCCCTTCACCCTCTCTGTCTATCATTTCATCTCTCTGTCATTCTCTGACCCTCTCTCTCGCCCTCTCTCTCTTTCTTTCTCACCCCATCTCACTCTCACTATTTCCCTCTCTATCTCGCGCCCTCTCTCTTTCTTTCTCACCCCATCTCACTGTCACTATTTCCCTCTCTCTCTCACCCCATCTCTCTGCCCTTCACCCTCTCTCTCTGTCTCTCACTCTATCTCTGTCATTCTCTGACCCTCTCTCTATCGCCCCGTCTCTATCCCTGTCACCACCTCTCTCTGTCGCTCTCTCTCTCCCTCGCTCTGCCACTGTCTCTCTGTCACATTCGTTCTCTCTCACGCCTGTCTCTTTCTCCATCGCTCTCTTTCTCGCCTCGCTTTTCACTGTCTATCTCTCACTACAACACCCTGCCCCTCTCTCTATCTCGCCCTGTATCTCTCTCTCTCTTCACGAGTTTTGTCTCTCTTTCTCTATCTCAATCTGTCTCTCTCTCACCATCTCTCTGCCTCTCTCTCTCTCTCACTCTCTCTCTCACTCCATCAGCCTCCCCCTCTCCCCACCATCCCCAATTTCCCTTTTCAGCAAATTTTGGGTGTGAATCTGAAGGGAAAATATTTTCAGGGTTTCGGGGAAAGGACGGACGAGTGAGACCAGTGAAACTTTCCTTGCAGAGTGTCGAAAGTAGTTTGATGGTCTGACTGGCCTCCTCGATTAGATTCCAGCCTGTTACTCAATCGCGGGTATCTATTATTCTATATATAAAACCCCAAACCCCTCGATTAGATTCCAGTCTGTTACTCAATCCCGGGTATCTATTATTCTATGTATAAACACCCTGAACCCCTCGATTAGATTCCAGTCTGTACCTCACTCCCGGGAATCTGTTATTCTATATATAAACCAGCCCGAACCCCTTGATTAGATTCCAGTCTGTAACTCATTCCCGGGTATCTGTTATTCTATATATAAACCCCCTGAACCCCTCGATTAGATTCCACTCTGTAAGTCACTCCCGTTGTGTTATTCTATGTATAAACCATTCCAAATCCCTCCATTAGATTCTGTTCTGTAACTTACTCCCGGGTATCTGTTATTCAAAATATAATCCACCCCAATGCCCAATTTTAGATTCCAGTCTGTAACTCACTCCCGGGTGTCTGTTGTTCTATATATAAACCACCCCAAAACGCTCGATTTGATTCCAGACTGTAGCTCACACCCGGGTAACTGTTATTCTATGTATAAACCCCCCGAAACTCTCGATGAGATTCCAGTCTGTAACTCACTCCCGGGTACCTGTTATTCTGTATATAAACCACCGCGAACCCCTTGATTAGATTCCAGTCTGTAACTCAGTCCCGGTTATCTGTTAATCTGTATATAATCCACCCCGAACCCCTCGATTATATTCCAGTCTGTAACTCACTCCCGGGTATCTGTTATTATATACATAAACTACCCCGAACCCCTCAATTAGATTCCAGTCTGTAACTCACTCCCGGGTATGTTGTTCTGTATATAAATCCCCAAAATCCCTCGATTAGATTCCATGGATAAACGATATGACAGGACAATGTTGTTTATACCCAGGCACATTGAAAAATAATTGGAGCTTTTCCATTTTCTCCAGCTGATGAACTTTTAATTTGAACACTGTATTTATTTTGAAATCTAATTCAAAGGAGAATGAGGCTTTTTAACAGCATAACTCAAGTGTTGAGGGAGCTTTACTCTGTATCAAACCCCATGCTGTACCTGTCCTGGGAGTGTTTGATGGGGACAGTATCGAGGGAGCTTTACTCTGTACCTAACCCCGTGCTGTACCTGTCCAGGGAGTGTTTGATGGGGACAGTTTCGAGGGAGCTTTACTCTGTATCTAAAACAGTGCTTTACCTGCCCTGGGAGTGTTTGACGGGGAAAGTGTAGAGGTAGCTTTAGTCTGTATCTAACCCTGTCCTGTTCCTGTCCTGGGAGTGTTTGATGGGGACAGTATAGAGGGAGCTTAACTCTGTATCTAACCCTGTTCTGGGAGTGTTTAATGGGAACAGTGTAGAGGGAGCTTTACTCTAATTCTAACCCAGTGCTTTACCTATCCTGGGAGTGTTTGATGAACACAGTGTAGAGGGAGCTTTACTCTATATCTAACCCCATGCTGTACGTGCTCTGGGAGTGTTTGATGGGCACAGTGTAGAGGGAGCTTTACTCTGTATCTAACCCTTTTGCTGTACCTATCCTTGGAGTGTTTGATGGGGACAGTAACGAGGGAGCTTTACTCTGTATCTAACCCCGTGCTGTACCTGTCCTGGGAGTGTTTGATGGGGACAGCTTAGAGGGAAATTTACTCTGTATCTAACCCCGTGCTGTACCTGCCCTGGGAGTGTATGTTGGGCACAGTGTAGGGGGAGCTTTACTCTGTATCTAACCCCGTGCTGTACCAGTCCAGGGAGTGTTTGATGGGGAGAGTATAGAGGGAGGTTTACACTGTATCTAACCCTGTGCTCTACCGGACATGGGAGTGTTTGATTGAGACAGTGTAGAGGGAGCTTTACTCTGTATCTAACCCAGTGCTTTTCCTGCCCTGGGAGTGTTTGATGGGGAAAGTGTAGAGGAAGCTTTACTCTATCTAACACTGTCCTGGGAGTGTTTGATGAGGACAGTATCGAGGGAGCTTTGCTCTGTATATAACCCTGTTCTGTTCCTGTCCAGGGAGTGTTTGACGGGGACATTGCAGAGGGACCTTTACTCTGTATCTAAACCTGTGCTGTACCTGTCCTGGTAGTGTTTGATGGGGACGGTGTAGAGGGAGATATACTCTGTGTCTAACACCGTGCTGTACCTGCCCTGGGAGTGATTGATGGGGACAGTGTAGAGGGAGCGTTACTCTGTATTTAACCCCGTGCTGTACCTGTCCTGGGAGGGTTTGATGGGGACAGTTTAGAGAGAGCTTTACTCTGTATATAACCCTGTCCTGTACCTGCCCTGGGAGTGCTTCATGGGGACAGTGTAGAGGGAGCTTTAATCTGTATCTTACCCCGGGCAGTACCAGTCCTGGGACTGTTTGATGGGGACAGGTTAGCGGGAGCTTTACTCTGTATCTAACCCCGTGCTGTACCTGCCCTGGGAGTGTATGATGGGCACAGTGTAGGGGGAGATTTACTCTGCATCTTACCCCGTACTGTACCTGCCCTGGGAGTGTATGATGGGCACAGTGTAGGGGGAGCTATAGTCTGTATCTAAACCCGTGCTGTACCAGACCTGGGAGTGTACGATGGGGACAGTATAGAGGGAGCTTTACTCTGTATCTAACCCTGAGCTGTACCAGTCCTGGGAGTGTTTGATGTAGACAGTGTAGAGGGAGCTTTACTCTGTATCTAACCCCGTGCTGTACCTGTACTGGTAGTGTTCGATTGGGACAGTATAGAGGGAGCTTTTTTCTGTATCTAACCCTGAGCTGTACCAGTCCTGGGAGTGTTTGATGTAGACAGTGTAGAGGGAATTTTATTCTGTATCTAACCCCGTGGTGTACCTGCCCTGGGAGTGTATGATGTCCAAAGTGTAGGGGGAGCTTTACTGTGTATTTAACCCCGTGCTGTACCAGTCCTGGGAGTGTTTGATGGGGAGAGTATAGAGGGAGTTTTACTCTGTATCTAACCCTGTCCGGTTCCTGTCCAGGGAGTGTTTGATTGGTACATTATCGAGGGAGCTTTACTCTGTATCTAACTCCGTGCTGTACCTGTCCTGGGAGTGTTTCATTGGTACAGTATCGAGGGAGCTTTACTCTGTATCTAACCCTGTGCTGTACCTGTCCTGGGAGTGTTTGATGGGGACAGTATAGAGGGAGCTTTACTCTGTATCTAGCCCCTGCTGCATCATCTCTGGGAGTGTTTGTTGGCAACATACTCGCCCAAAACAACAACAATCCACAAATCAGGCCTAATAAATTGAACATCAGTTTACTTGTTTGATTCTCCCTGGTCTGTTCTGATTCTCTGATAGATTCGTCGTGTTTACCCTCCACATGAGCAGTCATCCTAATCCCGTCTACCTGTCCTGCTCCCAACGCGGCATCCGACTACAGTAAGGCCAGTGACACAGGAACCTCTTGAGTGAGACAGGTGAGTCTTGAACCTGACCTGGGTATATGTGAGTGACCTGGGTTAATCCGACACTCCAGGGACAGTTTAGACAGTTTGAGTGCATCACATCTTTGCCAGAATGAGACCTGGAATCCAAGGGTTAAATTGCAAAGTGAGATTGCACAAACTCGGGTTGTATTCCCTGAAATTTAGTAGCATCAGGGGTGACTTGATCAAATTATCAAATCCTGAGAGGAACTGAGGGGGGAGATTAGGGGAATGTATGAGCTCTTGTCCTGAGTAACAAGCTTTGTGAGGCATCTTATCGAATCCCTTTTGAACAGACAAGTATCCTCCTGTCACTACAGGTTACCTGTATGTTGCAAAGTTATTCTGATAATTTTCATCCCACAGAGTCAAAATTTCTGCGATTCTGTGACTGAGTCAGAACTTCAAATAGTTCAGATTCACTGTTTAAAATAAGCAGTCACTTTTCTGTGGTGGTTTTTGAGATTGAGTATGGATCTCAGAATCTGTCAGTGGAAGGGAGTTTCTACAGAGATAGGAAATGGGATTGATGAATAAAGGTGCAGGATTTTGTTCACTGCATTAGATTGTGTCTGTTGCAGTTTCCCAGGAGTTTACATTTTCATGGGAAAGGGATGATTATCCAATGTCAACAATTCAATTTCTTCAGACAAGTGAAAACGCAAGAGAAAGAGGGAATATACCAACACTGGAACAAACAGGCAACTGTATGAGGAAGGTTTCAATTCTCTGCATGTTTTAATGTGAATTCCTGAGCTAAAGATTGAAATAAACAGGTGTTTAAATCTCACACTGGGATGCCGTACAATTTCAGTCCTGTTATCCCAAAATTAAAAATAAAAATCTACAATTAGCTGGAGCTGGAAATCTGTCAGTTGATGAATGTTGTCTTGAAAATTTCACCCTGAATAGTGTGAGCCTTAGTATTGTGGAAACGTGTGAAGAAAGTGTTTGCATTCACACATTCCTACATTGTGAAATGTAAGTTAGCTTTGAAACAATAGGATGTAGGGCCAGGGAGTCTGAATGGACAACACGATTTGGATGATTAAAGAGTGAATTTTAATGATGTCCTTTGAAGAAGCCGTTTACTGTAAATGTCCCGAGACAATGAAATGCTTCAAAGGAAATATCCCGGTTGACAGAAGTGGTTCCCCAATGTCTGAAACACTTTCCCAAGTCTTCAGAGACATGAAGGGGGCAGAGATATTGTAAGATACAGATCATGAGATACCAGTGAATCACAGAATTGAAGTTGTGGGGCCCTCTCCTGTTTCAGAATGTCAGTTTTGATGTTTAACTCTGTGAAACTTGGCTAATGATTCAGAAAGCAGGAAGTTCCAATCCAATCTGTAACCTGCACTTCAAATTCCAAAGAGATATGTACACCTTATGTGAATGGGTGAAATAGTGAAAGATGGATTTCATTATAGGCAAATGTGTGGCTGCCCACTTTAAAAAGGATGGAACAGGTTACATTATAAATGGTGAAAAGCTGCAAACAGTGAGGGTCCAAAGAGTCCCTATCCATTTGTGTCAAGACTAAGAAAACATCAGACAGTTCCAATCAGAAATTAAATTTGATATTTGGGATAAAGCTGATTAAAAACTCACACTACCCATTCCATGAATCAGCCTCTGTAACCTGCACTTCAGCACATCACAAGAAAAATGATATTTTCAACGGTTCATGATTCCAGTCTGTAACTCAATCCCGGGTATCTATTATTCTATATATAAACCCCCTGAACCCCTCGATTAGATTCCAGTCTGTAACTCAATCCCGGGTATCTATTATTCTCTATATAAACAACCTGAACCCTTTATTTAGATTCCAGTCTGTAACTCAATCCCGGGTATCAATTATTCTACATATAAACCCCCTGAACCCCTCGATTAGATTCCAGTCTGTAACTCAAACCCGGGAATCAATTATTCTACATATAAACCTCCCAAAACCACTCGATTAGATTCTACTCTGTAACTCACTCCGGGGAATCTGTTATTCTATATATAAACCACCCGGAAGCACTCGATTAGATTCCAGTCTGTAACTCACTCCGGGGAAGCTGTTGTTCTATATATACACCACCCCAAACCCCTCGATTAGATTCCAGTCTGTAACATACTCTCGGGTATCTATGATTCTATGTTTAAACCCTCTGAACCCCTCGATTATATTCCAGTCTGTAACTCACTCCCGGGTAACTGTTATTCTATATATAAAAGCCCCGAACCCCTCGATGAGATTCCAGTCTGTAACTCACTCCCGGGTATCTGTTATTCTATATAATTATAAACCACCTCGAACCCCTCGATGAGATTCCAGTCTGTAACTCGCTCCCGGGAAACTGTTATTCTATATATAAAAACCCCGAACCCCTCGATGAGATTCCACTCTGTAACTCACTCCCATTATGTTATTCTATGTATAAACCATCCCAAATCCCTCCATTAGATTCTGTTCTGTAACTCACTCCCGGGTATCTGTTATTCAAAATATAAACCACTCCAACCCCTCAATTAGATTCCAGTCTGCACCTCACTCCCGGGTGTCTGTTATTCTATGTAAAAACCACCCCAACCCCCTCTTTTGGATTCCAGTCTGTAACTCACTCCTGGGTGTCTCTTATTCTATATGTAAACCACCCCATACCCCTCGATTAGATTCCAGTCTGAAACTCACTCCCGGGTGTCTGTTATTCTATATATAAACCACCCCATACCCCTGGATTGGATTCCAGTCTGTAACTCACTCCCGGGTAACTGTTATTCTTATATAAACCTCCCCAAACCCCTCGATTTGATTCCAGTATGTAACTCATTCCCGGGTATCTGTTATTCTATATATAAATCCCCCGAACCCCTCGATGATATTCCAGTCTGTAACTCACTCGCGGGTATCTGTTGTTCTATATATAAACCACCACGAACACCTCAATTAGATTCCAGCCTGAAAATCACTCCCGGGTATCTGTTATCCTATATATAAACCACCACAAAACCTACGATTTGATTCCAGTCTAACTCACTCTTGGTTATCTGTGATTCTATATTTAAAACCCCTAAACCCCTCGATTAGATTCCAGTCTGTAACTCACTCCCGGGAATCAATTATTCTACATATAAACCCCCTGAACACCTCGATTAGATTCCAGTCTGTAACTCACTGCAGGGAATCTGTTATTCTATATATACACTCCCCAAACCCCTCGATTAGATTCCAATCTTTAACATACTCTCGGGTATCTATGATTCTATATATAATCCACCCCGAACCCCTCGATTTGATTCCAGTCTGTAACTCAGTCCCGGGTACTGTTATTCTATGTATAAACACCCCGAAACCCTCGATGAGATTCCAGTCTGTAACTCACTCCCGGGTAACTGTTATTCTATATATAAACCCCCGAACCCCTCGATGAGATTCCACTCTGTAACTCACTCCCTTTGTGTTATTCTATGTATAAACCATTCCAAATCCCTCCATTAGATTCTGTTCTGTAACTCACTCCCGGGTATCTGTTATTCTATGTAAAAACCACCCCAAACCCCTCTTTTAGATTCCAGTCTGTAACTCACTCCCGGGTGTCTCTTATTCTATATATAAACCACCCCAAACCCCTCGATTTGATTCCAGTCTGTAAATCACACCCGGGTAACTGTTATTCTAAGTATAAACCCCCCCCCCGACACCCAGGATGAGATTCCAGTCTGTAACTCACTCCCGGGTATCTGTTATTCTATATATAAATCCCCCGAACCCCTCAATGAGATTCCAGTCTGTAACTCACTCCCGGGTATCTGTTATTCTATATATAAACCACCCCGACCCCCTCGATTAGATTCCAGTCTGTAACTCACTCGCAGGTATCTGTTATTCTATATATAAACCACCACGAACACCTCAATTAGATTCCAGCCTGAAAATCACTCCCGGGTATCTGTTTTCCTATATATAAACAACCACAAAACCTACGATTTGATTCCAGTCTAACTCACTCCCGGGAATCAATTGTTCTACATATAAACCCCCTGAACCCCTCGATTAGATTCCAGTCTGTAACTCAATCCCGCGAATCAATTATTCTACATATAAATCCCCTGAACCCCTCGATTAGATTCCAGTCTGTAACACAAGGCTGGGAATCAATTATTCTACATATAAACCACCTGAACCCCTCGATTAGATTCCAGCCTGTAACTCAATCCCGCGAATCAATGATTCTACATATAAACCCCCTGAAGCCCTCGATTAGATTCCAGTCTGTAACTCAATCCCGCTAATCAATTATTCTACATATAAACCCCCTGAACCCCTCGATTAGATTCCAGTCTGTAACACAAGCCCAGGAATCTATTATTCTATATATAAACCCCCTGAACCCCTCGATTAGATTCCAGCCTGGAACTCAATCCAGCGAATCAATTATTCTACATATATACCCCCCGAACACCTCGATTAGATTCCAGTCTGTAACTCACTTTCGGGTAACTGTTATTCTATAAATAAACCCCCTGAAGTCCTCGATTAGATTCCAGTCTGTAACTCACTCCCGGGTATCTGTTATTCTATATATAAACCACCCCGAACCCCGCGATTAGATTCCAGTCTGTAACTCACTCCAGGGTATTTGTTATTCTGTATATAAACCACCCCGAACCCCTCGATTAGATTCCAGTCTGTAACTCACTCCCGGGTATCTGTTATTCTATATATAAACCACCCCGAACCCCTCGATTAGATTCCAGCAATTCCACATCACAAATTGAGGAAGGGGTCTCCCCCCATTTTAAAGTTGTTTAATAGCTCTCCTAATTTAAAGATGGAGAAGGGATGTCTCACAGGATATTGTTCTTTATACTCAATAAAGTTAACAAATTTATGATCATTTTCAGTTTCCCCCTACACTTTCTCTTTCTCTCACCCTGTCTCGTTCCTTCTCTCCCTCTCCCACCCCATCTCTCTGCCACCCTATATATTTCTCTGTTTCTCAATCTCACCCCATATCTTTACCCTACACTCGCTCCCCTCTCTTCATCTCTCTCTCTCACCTCAACCCTTTTTTATCGCTTCATCTCCTCTCTCTATCTCACTCGCTTACCCAGCTCTCTTTCCCTCTCTCCCTGTCTCTCTTCCTCTGAGAATCTAGTCTACAAACACCAGGCAGCCATTTTAGGTTTGTTCACAGTGGCCATTTTATGTCCCCACAGCAATGGGACACTTAGGACAGAGTTGACTCATGTAACATTAGTATTTTAAACGTGACAGAGACACAGGTATGGAGACATAAATTCCACGTGTATTCCCTGGAATATTGAAGGATCCGGGCGTTCACTCCCACACTTTGCTGCTGTGAATTTGACTTCTGAATTTTCTAAAACTAAATCTGGAAGTAAAAACCCCCGGGATGGAATGATTCACATTCTTTCTGCTGCTGCAAAGCCCGTGTCTGTGTCTGTTTCTCAGTATTTATTAACAATTTAAGATAATAGTTTAGAATGCCACAAGTTTGCCATAATGTCTGGAAAGAGGGTTGAAACAGAGGGGCTGAGGTAGCAAAACAAGAGGAGGGGGTGTGAATAGACACAGGATCTGGGGGTCTCCAATGTGTAGACTCTGCCCAGCTCCCAGTCACATCTTTTAGAAAAGGCTGAATTGCGAAAATGAATCCAGGGACATTGAAGCAAGTGACTCACTAACAATGAGAGCATTTTAAACATTCATTCGTTCACTGCAAAGCGCTCAGTCTTTCTGAGGTTCTGAAGGGGTCGGGGGTCTTCACTGTCTTAGTCCCTCTCCAACTTGCTGCCTCTCTCTCTCTGTGTAAATATTGCCCCATTTAAAAAGTGCTGAACAGAGCTGACTGCACCCTGTGGGATCTTGCTGTGCACAAATTCCCTGCAGTGTTTCATACTGTGCCACAACCAGTTAATTGATTAAAAATGTGCTGATTGGACTCATTTCCTGTCCCTCAGGAGCCCTTTACCAAGTCCTAACTGTGAGAGTGTGTAAAAGTTTGTGCTAATTCCTGAATAATGCTGGTGTTTTAGGCAGGGCGATGAATTGGGAGGTGGAACAGTCATTTGAATTCAGTCTCTCTAGGATGTGTCCCTACGTTACAACAGAGAGAGAGGGGGGAGATTGAGGGGAACAGGAAAAGACAGTGAAACAGAGGCAGGGGTTGGGGGTGAGGAAGAGACACAGGGTCTGGGGGGGGTTAGGGGAGGGTCTCCAGTGTGCAGTCAGTGCCCAGCTCCCAGTCTCTGCAGAAAAGCCTCAGTCACACCCTCCCGGGGACGCCTGGTTTGTAAAAATCGATGCTGGGACGAAGATTTCAAAAAGTCTCCCCCAGGAAGCAGCAGCTTGTTCCCGGTTTGAAGAGAAGGAGTTTAGGCCTTTCTGGGGATGTGTCCGGACTCAGAGCACACATGGTGCCCGGGGCGGGGGGGAGAGGGTGAAGAGGGAGGGTTACAGCAGGCATGAGGATGGGGAAGGAAATGTGTCTCCCTGTTCCCATCCTGATAGCATTACATTGCTGCCTGTGGGATCCCCCTGTGCAGAAACGGCCTGCAGCTTTTCCTGAACAGCAACAGGGAACACACGACGTTTCTGGGGGAGGGGGTGAAATTTCCCTGTCTCTGTCACTCCAGCTTTCTCTCTCCCTCTCTCTTCCCAGACAGGACCCCTTGCTGCTGCTGTCCATTGAATGTTAATAACAGGACAGGACCGCTGTTTCTTGGGGAAAGTATAGAGGGTGCTTTACTCTGTATCTAACCCTGTCCTGTTCCTGTCCTTGGAGTGTTTGATGGGGACAGTGTAGAGGGAGCTTTACTCTGTATCTAACCCCATGCTGTACCTGTCCTGGGAGTATTTGATGGAGGCAGTGTAGAGGGAGCTTTACTCTCTGTGTAACCCAGTGCTTTACCTGTCCTGGGAGTGTTTGATGGGTACAGAATAGAGGGAGCTTTACTCTGTATCTACAAGTGCTGTACTTGCCCTGGGAGTGTTTGATGGGGACAGTGCAGAGGGAGCTTTATTCTGTATCAAACCACGTGCTGTACCGGCCCTTGGAGTGTTTGATGGGCACAGTGTAGAGGAAACTTTACTCTGTATCTAATTCCGTGCTTTACCTGCCCTGGTAGTGTTTGATGGATACGGTGTATGGGGAGATTTACTCTGTATCTAACCCCGTTCTGGACCTGTCCTGGGAGTGCTTGATGGGGACAAGATAGACGGAGCTTTACTCTGTATCTAACCCTGTCCTGTTCCTGGCCTAGGAGTGTTTGATGGGGACAGTGTAGAGGAAGCTTTACTCTGTATCTAACCCCGTGCTGTACGTGTCCTGTGAGTGTTTGATGGGGACAGTTTAGAGGGAGCTTTACTCTTTATATAACCCTGTCCTGTACCTCCCCTGGGAGTGTTTGATGGGGACAGTATAGCAGGAGCTTTACTCTGTATCTAACCCCGTGCTGTACCTGTCCTGGGACTGTATGATGGGCACAGTGTAGAGGGAGCTTTATTCTGTATCTAACCCAGTGCTTTACCTGTCCTGGGTGTGTTTGATGGGATCAGTGTAGAGGAAGATTTACTCTGTATCTAACCCTGTGCTGTACTTGCCCTGGGAGTGTTTGATGGGGACAGTGCAGAGGGAGCTTTATTCTGTATCTAACCCCGTGCTGTACCTGCCCTGTGTGTGTTTGATGGGGACATTGTAGAGGGAGCTTTACTCTGTATTTAACCCCGTGCTGTACCTGTCCTGGGAGTTTTTGATGGGGACAGTATCGAGGGAGCTTTACTCAGTATCTAACCCCGTGCAATACCTGTCCTGGGAGTGTTTGATGGGGACAGTATCGAGGGAGCTTTACTCTGTATCTAACCCAGTGCTTTACATGCCCTGGGAGTGTTTGATGGGCACAGTGTAGTGGGAGCTTTACTCTGTATCTAACCCTGTCCTGTTCCTGTCCTGGGAGTGTTTGATGGGTCAGTGTAGTGGGAGATTTACTCTGTATCTAACCCAGTGCTTTACCTGTCCTGGGAGTGTTTGATGGGGTCAGTGTAGCGGAAGATTTACTCTGTATCTAACCCCGTGCTGTACGTGCCCTGCGAGTGTTTGATGGGGACTGTAAAGAGGGAGCATTATTCTTTATCTCAACCCGTGCTGTATCTGCCCTGGGAGTGTTTGATGGGCACAGTGTAGAGAGAGCTTCACTCTGTATCTAACCCTGTGCTGTAGCGGTACTGGGAGTGTTTGATGGAGACATTGTAGAGGGAGCTTTACTCTGTATCTTACCCATTGCTTTACCTGCCCTGGGAGTGTTTGATGGGAAAAGTGTAGGGGTTGCTTTGCTCTGTATCTCAACCCGTGCTGTTCCTGTCCTGGGAGTGTTTGATGGGGACAGTATTGATGGAGCTTTACTCTGTATCTAACCCTGTCCTGTTCCTGTACTGGGAGTGTTTGATGGGGACAGTGTAGAGGGAGCTTTACTCTGTATCTAACCCCGTGCTGTACCTGTCCTGGGAGTGTTTGATGGCGACAGTGTAGATGGAGCTTTACTCCTTATCTAACTCTGTGCTGTACCTGTCCTGGGAGTGTTTGATGGGGACAGTATAGAGGGAGCTTTACTCTGTATCTAACCCCGTGCTGTGATTGCCCTGGGAGTGTTTGATGGGGATAGTGCAGAGCGAGCTTCATTCTGTATCTAACCCCTTGTTGTACCTGCCCTGGGTGTGTTTGATGGACACAGTGAAGAGGGAGCTTTACACTGTATCTAACCCTGTCCTGTTCCTGTCCTGGGAGTGTTTGATGGGGACAGTGTAGAGGGAGCTTTACACTGTATCTAACCCCGTGCTGTAACAGGCCTGGGAGTGTTTGATGGCGACAGTATCGAGCGAGCTTTACTCTGTATCGAATCCCGTGCTGTACCTTGTCTGGGAGCGTTTGATGGTGACATTATCGAGGGAGATTTAATCTGTATCTAGCCCCGTGCTGTACCTGCCCTGGGAGTGTTTGATGGGGACATTGTAGAGGGAGCTTTACTCTATATCTAACCCCGTGCTGTAACTGTCCTGGGAGTGTTTGATGTAGACAGTGTCGAGAGAACTTTACTCTGGATCTAACGCAGTGCTTTACCTGCCCTGGGATTGTTTGATGGGGAAAGTGTAGCGGTAGCTTTTACTCTGTATCTAAACCTGTCCTGTTCCTGTCCTGGGAGTGTTTTATGGGGACAGTGTAGAGGGAGCTTTACTCTGTATCTAACCCCGTGCTGTAACTGTCCTGGGAGTGTTTGATGGGACAGTGCAGTGGGAGCTTTACTCTGTATCTAACTCTGTGATGTACCTGTCCTGGTAGTGTTTGATGGGGACAGTATAGCAGGAGCTTTACTCTGTATTTAACCCCGTGCTGTACTTTCCCTTTTGAGTGTTTGATCGGGACAGTGCAGTGGGACCTTTATTCTGTGTCTACCCCCGTGCTGCACCATATCCTGGGAGTGTTTGATGGTGACAGTATCGAGGGAGCTTTATTCTGTATCTAGCCCCGTGCTGTACCTGCCCTAGGAGTGTTTGAGGGGGACAGTGTAGAGGGAGCTTAACTCTGTATCTAACCCCGTGCTGTACCTGTCCTGGGATTGTTTGAAGGGTACAGTATCGAGGGAGCTTTACTCTGTATCTAACCCTGTGCTGTACCTGTCCTGGGAGTGTTTGATGGGCACAGTGTAGAGGGAGCTTTACTCTGTATCTAACCCTGTCCTGTTCCTGTCCTGGGAGTGTTTGATGGGGACAGTGTAGAGGTAGCTTTACTCTGTATCTAACCCTGTCCTGTTCCTGTCCAGGGAGTGTTTGATGGGGACAGTGTAGAGGGAGCTTTACTCTGTATCTAACCCTGACCTGTTCCTGTCCAGGGAGTGTTCGGTGGGGACAGTGCAGAGGGAGCTTTACTCTGTATCTAACCCTGTGCTGTACTTGCCCTGGGAGTGTTTGATGGGGACAGTGCAGAGGGAGCTTTATTCTGTTTCTAACCCCGTGCTGTACCTGTCCTGGGAGTGTTTGATGGGGACAGTGTAGAGGGAGCTATACTCTGTATCTAACCCCGTGCTGTACCTGCCCTGGGAGTGTTTGATGGGGACAGTGTAGAGGGAGCTTTACTCTGTATCTAACCCTGTGCTGTAACTGTCCTGGGCGTGTTTGATGGGGACGGTATAGACGGAGCTTTACTCCATATCTTAAGCAGTGCTTTACCTGCCCTGGGAGTGTTTGACGGGGAAAATGTAGCGGTAGCTTTACTCTGTATCTAACCCTGTCCTGTTCCTGTCCTGGGAGTGTTTGATGGGGACATTATAGAGGGAGCTTTGCTCTGTATCTAACCTCGTCCTGTTCCTGTCCTGGGAGTGTTTGATGGGGACAGTGTAGAGGGAGCTTTACTGTGTATCTAACCCCTTGCTGTACCTGTCCTGGGAGTGTTTGATGGGGACAGTATAGAGGGAGCTTTACTCTGTATCTAACCCTTTTCTTTCCTGTCCAGGGAGTGTTTGATGGGGAAAGTGTAGAGGAAGCTTTACTCTGTATCTAACCCTGTGCTGTACCTGTCCTGGGAGTGTTTGATCGGGACACTGTAGAGGGAGTTTTACTCTGTGTCTAATCCCGTGCTGTGCCTGTCGTGAGAGCGTTTAATGGTGACAGTATCGAGGGGTCTTTACTCTGTATCTAGCCCCTGCTGCATCATCTCTGAGAGTGTTTGTTGGCAACATTCTCGCCCAAAACAAAAACAATCCACCAATCAGGCCTAATAAATTGAACATCAGTTTACTTGTTTGATTCTCCCTGGTCTGTTCTGATTCTCTGACAGATTCCTCGTGTTTACCCTCCACATGAGCAGTCATCCTAATCCCGTCTACCTGTCTTGCTCCCAACGCGGCATCCGACTACAATAAGGCCAGTGATACAGGAGCGTCTCAGTGAGTGAGACAGGTGAATCTTGAACCTGACCTGGGTGTATGTGAGTGACCCGGGTTAATCCGACACTCCAGGGGCAGTTTAGACAGTTCGAGTGCATCACAGCTTTGCCAGAATGAGACCTGGTTTCCAAGGGTTAAATTGCAAAGTGAGATTGCACAAAGTGTTTGATTGTGACAGTATCGAGGGAGCTTTACTCTGTATCTAACCCTGTGCTGTACCTGTCCTGGGAGTGTTTGATGGGGACGGTGTAGAGGGAGCTTTACTCTGTATCTAAACCCGGGCTGTACCTCCCCTGGGAGTGTTTGATGGGGACGGTGTAGATGGAGATTTACTCTATATCTAACCCTGTCCTGTACCTGCCCTGTGAGTGCATGATGGGGACAGTGTAGAGGGAGCTTTACTCTGTATCTAACCCTGTGCTGCACCAGTCCTGGGAGTGTTTGATGGGGACAGCCTAGAGGGAGCTTTACTCTGTATCTAACCCCGTGCTGTACCAGTCCTGGGAGTGTTTGATGGTGAGAGTATAGAGGGAGGTTTACACTGTATCTAAGCCTGTGCTGTACCTGTCCTGGGAGTGTTTGATGGAGACAGTGTAGAGGGTCCTTTATTCTTTATCTAAGCCCGTGCTGTACCTGCCCTGGGAGTGTTTGATTGGCACAGTGTAGAGGGAGCTTTACTCTGCATCGAACCCATTGCTTTACCTGCCCTCGGTGTGTTTGATGGGGAAAGTGTAGAGGTAGCTTTACTCTGTATCTAACTGTGTCCTGTTGCTGCCCTGGGAGTGTTTGATGGGGACGGTGTAGAAGGAGATTTACTCTTTATCTAACACCGTGCTGTAGCTGTCCTGGGAGTGTTTGATGGGGACAGTGTAGAGGAAGCTTTACTCTGTATCTAACCCCGTAATGTACCTGCCCTGGGACTGTTTGTTTGGGATGGTGTAGTGGGTGCTTTACTCTGTATCTAAACCCTTGCTGTACCTGTCCTGGGAGTGTTTGATGGGGACTGTTTGGATGGAGCTTTACTCCGTATGTAACCCTGTCCTGTACCTGCCCTGGGAGTGCTTGATGTGGACAGTGTAGAGGGAGCTTTACTCGGTATCTAACCCCGTGCTGTACCTGTCCTGGGAGTGTTTGATGGGGACAGTGTAGAGGGATCTTTACTCTGTATCTAATCCAGTGCTTTACCTGTCCTGGGAGTGTTTGATGCGGACAGTGCAGAGGGAGCTTTATTCTGAATCTAACCCCGTGCTGTTCCTGTCCTGGGAGTGTTTGATGGGGACAGCATAGAGGGAAATTTACTCTGTATGTAACCTCGTGCATGCTGTACCTGCCATGGGATTTTATGTTGGGCACAGTGTAGGGGGACCTTTACTCTGTATCTAACCCTGAGCTGTACCATTCATGGGAGTGTTTGATGGAGACAGGTGTAGAGGGAGTTTACTCTGCATCTAACCCCGTGCTGTACCTGCCCTGGGAGTGTTTGATGGGGAGAGTATAGAGGGAGGTTTACACTGTATCTAACCCTGTGCTGTACTGGACATGGGAATGTTTGATGGGGAAAGTGTAGAGGGAGCTTTACTCTGTATTTAACCCCGTGCTGTACCAGTCCTGTGAGTGTTTGATGGGGAGAGTATAGAGGGAGGTTTACTCTGTATATAACCCTGTCCTGTTCCTGTCCAGGGAGTGTTTGATTGGAACAGTGCAGAGGGAGCTTTACTCTGTGTCTAACTCTGTGCTGTACCTTTCATGGGAGTGTTTGATGGGTCAGTATAGAGGGAGCTTTACTCTATATCTAACCCCGTGCTGTACCTGTCCTGGGAGTGTTTGATGGGTACAGTATCGAGGGAGCTTTACTCTGTATCTAACCCCGTGCTAACCTGTCTTGGGAGTGCTTGATGGGAACAGTACCGAGGGAGCTTTATCCGTATCTAACCCCGTGCTGTTCTGTCCTGAGAGTTTCTGATGGGGACAGTATAGAGGGAGCTTTACTCTGTATCTAACCCCGTGCTGTACCTTTCCTGGGAGTGCTTGATGGGGACAGTATCGAGGGAGCTTTATCCGTATCTAACCCCGTGCTGTACCTGTCCAGGGAGTGTTTGATGGGGACAGTATAGAGGGAGCTTTACTCTGTATCTAACCCCTTGCTGTACATGTCCTGGGAGTGTTTGATGGGGACAGTATCGAGGGAGCTTAACTCTGTATCTAACCCAGTGCTTTACCTGCCCTGGGAGTGTTTGATGGGGACAGTGTAGAGGGAGATTTATTCTGTATCTAACCCCGTGCTGTACGTGTCCTGTGAGTGTTTGATGGGGTCAGAGTAGAGGAAGATTTACTCTGTATCTAACCATGTGCTGTACAAGTCCTGGGAGTGTTTGATGGGGAAAGTGTAGAGTTAGCTTTACTCTCGATCTAAACCTGTCCTGTTCCTGTCCTGGGAATGTATGATGGGGACAGTATAGACGGAGCTTTAATCTGTTTCTAACTCTGTGCTGTACCTGTCCTGGGAGTGTTTGATGGGGACTGTGCAGAGGGAGCTTTATTCTGTATCTTAACCCGTGCTGTACCAGCCCTGGGAGTGTTTGATGGGCACAGTGTAGAGAGAGCATCACTCTCTATCTAATCCCGTGCTGTACCTTGTCTGGGAGCGTTTGATGGTGACATTATCGAGGGAGATTTAATCTGTATCTAGCCCCGTGCTGTACCTGTCCTGGGAGTGTTTGATGGGGACAGTATCGAGGGAGCTTTACTCTGTATCTAGCCCCTGCTGCTTCCTTTCTGGGACTGTTTGTTGGCAACATTCTCGCCCAAAACAAAAACAATCCACAAATCAGGCCTAATAAATTGAACATCAGTTTCCTTGTTTGATTCTCCCTGGTCTGTTCTGATTCTCTGATAGATTCCTCGTGTTTACCCTCCACATGAGCAGTCTTCCTAATCCCGTCTACCTGTCCTGCTCCCAACGCGGCATCCAACTACAATAAGGCCAGTGATACAGGAGCGTCTCAGTGAGTGAGACAGGTGAGTCTTGAACCTGACCTGGGTATATGTGAGTGACCCGGGTTAAGCCGACACTCCAGGGACAGTTTAGACAGTTCGAGTGCATCACAGCTTTGCCAGAATGAGACCTGGATTCCAAGGGTTAAAGTGCAAAGTGAGATTGCACAAACTCGGGTTGTATTCCCTGAAATTTAGTAGCATCAGGGGTGACTTGATCAAATTGTCAAATCCTGAGAGGAATGGAGGGGGGAGATTAGGGGAATGTATGAGCTCTTGTCCTGAGTAACAATCTTTGTGAGGCATCTTATCGAATCCCTTTTGAACAGACAAGTATCCACCTGTCACTATAGGTTATCTGTATGTTGCAAAGTTATTCTGATAATTTTCATCCCACAGAGTCAAAATTTCTGCGATTCTGTGTCTGAGTCAGAACTTCAAATAGCTCAGATTCACTGTTTAAAATAAGCAGTCACTTTTCTGTGGTGGTTTTTGCGATTGAGAATGGATCTCAGAATCTGTCAGTGGAAGGGAGTTTCTACAGAGATAGGAAATGGGATTGATGAATAAAGGTGCAGGATTTTGTTCACTGCATAAGATTGTGTCTGTTGCAGTTTCCCAGGAGTTTACATTTTCATGGGAAAAGGATGATTATCCAATGTCAACAATTCAATTTCTTCAGACAAGTGAAAACGCAAGAGAAAGAGGGAATATACCAACACTGGAACAAACAGGCAACTGTATGAGGAAGGTTTCAATTCTCTGCATGTTTTAATGTGAATTCCTGAGCTAAAGATTGAACTAAACAGGAGTTTAAATCTCACACTTGGACAATTTGAGTCCTGTTAGCCAAAAATTAAAAATAAAAACCTACAACTAAAAATTTCTTGGGTTAGAGCAGAGGTAATTTGACTCTGTATCGAACCCCATACTATATTTGGGTTGGGAGTGTTTGATGAACAGTGTAGCCAAAGCTTTAGTTTGAAACAATTTTCTGCAAACGGTAATTGACGCAAAGTCTCTTGTTCATGTTTCAATTTGAGGCTGATAGATTTTTGTTAGGCAAAGGTGTAAAGAGATATGGAGGAAGATCAGAGATCAGCCAGGATCTCATTGAATGTCGGAAACAGGGTGCGGGGAGAAATGGAATCTTCCTCTTCCAATGTACTATGATAAATATCCTTCCTTCAATCTCTGTCTCTTGATCTCCCTCTCGATGTGAGTCTCTCTCTTCTCACTCGCTCGGTCTCTCTCTCTCTCTCTCTTCCTCTCTCTCAGAATCTAAATAAATGACACAAACAGCAGTCAGCCTTTTAGGTTTGTTCACAGAGGCCATATTATGTCCCCAAAGCACTGGGACATTTCTGACAGAGTTGACGCCACAGGAATGTGACATTGGCACTATATATAAACCCACCAAACACCTCTATTAGATTCCAGTCTGTAACTCACTCCCAGGTGTCTGTTATTTTATATATAAACTACCCCGCACCCCTCGATTAGATTCCAGTCTGTAACTCACTCCCGGGTATGTTATTCTGTATATAAATCCCCAAAATCCCTCGATTAGATTCCATGGATAAACGATATGACAGGACAATGTTGTTTATAGCCAGGCACGTTGAAAAATATTTGGAGCTTTACCCTTTTCTCCAGCTGATGAACTTTTAATTTGAACACTGTGTTTATTTTGAAATCTAATTCAAAGGAGAATGAGGCTTTTTAACCTCATAACTCTACTGTTGAGGGAGCTGTACTCTGTATCAAACCCCATGCTGTACCTGTTCTGGGAGTGTTTGATGGGGACAATTTAAGAACAACTTTAATTCCTATCTAACCCCGCGCTGTCCAATAACGGATGCAGATTCAGATAAATCAGATGTTTCGTTTCTGTGCCACTTTCTGTATCTTGAAGCTTCTATTTGGAGCTGGAAATCTGTCAGTTGATGAATGTTGTCTTGAAAATTTCACCCTGAATAGTGTGAGCCTTAGTATTGTGGAAACGTGTGAAGAAAGTGTTTGCATTCACACATTCCTACATTGTGAAATGTAAGTTAATTGTGAAACAATAGGATGTAGGGCCAGGTAGTCTGAATGGACAACAGGATTCGGTTGATTAAAGAGTGAATGTTAATGATGTCCTTTGAAGAAGCCGTTTACTGTAAATGTCCCGAGACAATGAAATGCTTCAAAGCAAATATCCTGGTTGACAGAAATGGTTCCCCAATGTCTGAAACACTTTCCCAAGTCTGCAGAGACATGAAGGGGGCAGAGATATTGTATGATACAGATCATGAGATACCAGGGAACCACAGAATTGAAGTTGTGGGGCCCTCTCCTGTTTGAGAATGTCAGTTTTGATGTTTAACTCCGTGAAACTTGGCTAATGATTCAGAAAGCAGAAAGTTCCAATCCAATCTGTAACCTGCACTTCAAATTCCAAAGAGATATGTACACCTTAAGTGAATGAGTGAAATAGTGAAAGATGGATTTCATTGTAGGCAAATGTGTGGCTGCCCACTTTAAAAAGGAAGAAACAGGTTACATTATAAATGGTGAAAAGCTGCAAACAGTGAGGGTCCAAAGAGTCCCTATCCATTTGTGTCAAGACTAAGAAAACATCAAACAGTTCCAATGAGAAATTAAATTTGATATTTGGGATAAAGCTGGTTAAAAACTCACACTACCCATTCCATGAATCAGCCTCTGTAACCTGCACTTCAGCACATCACAAGAAAAATGATATTTTAAACTGTTCTTGATTCCAGCCTGTAACTCAAACCCGTGTATTTATTATTCTATATATAAACCCCCTGATCCCCTCTATTAGATTCCAGCCTGTAACTCACTCCCGGGTATCTATGATTCTATATATAAACCCCCTGAACCCCTCGATTAGATTCCAGTCTGTAACTCAATCCCGGGTATCGATAATTCTATATATAAACCCCCTGAATCCCTCAATTAGATTCCAGTCTGTAACTCACTCCCCGGTATCTGTTATTCTATATATAGACCACCCCAAACCCCTCGATTTGATTCCAGTCTGTAACTCATTCCCGTCTAACTGTTATTCTGTATATAAATGTCCCAAACCCCTCGACTAGATTTCAGTCTGTTACTCATTCCCGGGCTTCTGTTATTCTATATATATTATATTCATATCATTTATATATAAACCCCCCGAACCCCTCGATTTGATTCCAGTCTGTAAATCACTCTCGGGTATCTGTTATTCTATATATAAATCCCCCAACACCCTCGATTAGATTCCAGTCTGTAACTCAATCCCGGGTATCTGTTATTCTATATATAAACCCCCTGAACCCCTCGATTAGATTCCGGTCTGTAACTCAATCCCGCGTGGCTATTATTCTATATATAAACCCCCTGAACCCTTCGATCAGATTCCAGCCTGTAACTCACTCCCGGGTATCTATGATTCTATATATAAATCCCCTGAACCCCTCGATTAGATTCCAGTCTGTAACTCACTCCCGGGTATCTATTATTCTATATATAAACCCCCTGCACCCCTCAATTAGATTCCAGTCTGTAACTCAATCCCGGGTATCTATTATTTTATATATAAACCCTTCAATCCCCTCGCTGAGATTCCGTTATGTAACTCACTCCCGGATATCTTTTATTCGATATATATTATATCTACATGATTAATATATAAACCACCCCGATCCCCTCGATTAAATTGCAGCCTGTAGCTCACTCCCGGGCATCTGTTATTCTATATATAAACCACCCCAAACCCCTCCATTAGATTCCAGTCTGTAACTCTCTCCCGGGTATCTGTTATTCTATATATAAACCACCAAGAACACCTCGATCAGATTCCAGTCTGTAACACACTGCCGGGCGTCTGTTATTCTATATATAAACCACCCCAAACCCCTCCGTTAGATTCCAGTCTGTAACTCTCTCCCGGGTATCTGTTATTCTATATATAAACCACCAAGAACACCTCGATTAGATTCCAGTCTGTAACACACTGCCGTGTATCTGTTATTCTATATATAAACCACCCCGAACCCCTCGATTAGATTCCAGTCTGTAACTCACTCCCGGGTATCTGTTATTCTATATATAGACCACCCCAAACCCCTCGATTAGATTCCTGTCTGTAACTCACTCCCGGGTATCTGTTATTCTATATATAGACCGCCCCAAACCCCTCGATTTGATTCCAGTCTGTAACTCATTCCCGTGTAACTGTTATTCTGTATATAAATGTCCCAAATCCCTCGACAAGATTTCAGTCTGTTATCATACCCGGGGTTCTGTTATTCTATATATATTATATTCATATGATTTATATATAAACCCCCCGAACCCCTCGATTTGATTCCAGTATGTAACTCACTCTCGGGTATCTATTAATCTATATATAAATCCCCCAAACCCCTCGATTTGATTCCAGTCTGTATCTCACACTCGGGTATCTGATTCTAAATATAAACCCACCAAACCCCTCGATTTGATTCCAGTCTGTAACTCACTCCCGCGTATCAGTTATTCTACATGTAAACCCCCCAAACCCCTTGATTAGGTTCCAGTCTGTAACTCACTCTCGGGTATCTGTGATTCTATATATAAATCCCCGAAACTCTCGATTAGATTCCAGTCTATAACTCACTCTCAGGTATCTGATTTTCTATATTTAATCCATTCCAAAAATCCTCCATTAGATTCGAATCTGTAACTCATTCCCGGTATCTGTTAGCCTATATATATATATATATATATATATACCCTCCAAACTCAACAATTCGATTCCAGTCTGTAACTCCATCACGGGTATCTGTTATTCTATATATAATCCACCTCGAACCCCTCGGTTAGATTCCAGCTTGTAACTCACTCCCAGGTATCTGTTATTATATATATGAACCACCCCTAACCCCTCGATTAGATTCCAGTCTGTAACTCACTCCTGGGTATCTGTTATTCTATAAATAAACCCCCTGAAGTCCTCGATTAGATTCCAGCTTGTAACTCACTCCCGGGTATCTGTTATTATATATATAAACCACCCCGAACCCCTCGATTAGATTCCAGTCTGTAACACAATCCCGGGTAACTGTTATTCTATATATATAATCCACCCCGAACCCCTCGATTAGATTCCAGTCTGTAACTCACTCCCGGGTATCTGTTATTCTATATATAAACCACCCCGAACCCCTCGATTATATTCCAGTCTGTAACTCACTCCCGGGTGTCTGTTATTCTATATATAAGCCACCCCGAACCCTTCGATTAGATTCCAGTCTGTAAATCACTCCCGGTTATCTGTTATTCTATATATAATCCACCCCGAACCCCTCTATTAGATTCCAGTCTGTAACTCACTCCCGGGTATTTTTTATTCTGTATTTAAACCACCCCGAACCCCTCGATTAGATTCCAGTCTGTAACTCACTCCCGGTATGTTATTCTATATATAACCACCCCAAACCCCTCGATTAGATTCCAGCACTTCCACATCACAAGTTGAGGAAGGGGTCTCCCCCCATTTTAAAGTTGGTTAAAGGCTCTCCCTCTATTTTAAAGAAGGAGAAGGGATGTCTCACAAGATATTGTTCTTTACCCTCAATAATGTTAACACATTTTTGAACATTTTCAGTTTCCCCCTACACTTTCTCTTTCTCTCACCCTGTCTCGTTCCTTCTCTCCCTCTCCCACCCCATCTCTCTGCCACCCTATATATTTCTCTGTTTCTCTCTCTCACCCCATATCTTTACCCTACACTCGCTCCTCTCTCTTCATCTCTCTCACTCAACTCATCCCTTTTTTATCGCTTGATCTCCTCTCTCTATCTCACTCGCTTACCCAGCTCTCTTTCCCTCTCTCCCTGCCTCTCTTCCTCTGAGAATCTAGACTACAAACACCAGGCAGCCATTTTAGGTTTGTTCACAGTGGCCATTTTATGTCCCCACAGCAATGGGACATTTAGGACAGAGTTGACTCATGTAACATTAATATTTTAAACGTGACAGAGACACAGGTATGGAGACATAAATTCCACGTGTATTCCCTGGAATAGTGGAGGATCCGGGCGTTCAGTCCCACACTTTGCTGCTGTGAAATTGAATTCTGAATTTTCAAAAACTGAATCTGGAAGTAAACACCCCCGGGATGGAATGATTCACATTCTTTCTGCTGCTGCAAAGCCCGTGTCTGTGTCTGTTTCTCAGTATTTATTAACAATTTAAGATAATAGGATAGAATGCCACTAGTTTGCCATAATTCAACTCAGTCAGAAATGTCCCAATGTTATGACCGATATCAATCTTTCATCGTCTGCCTGTTCATCCCCTCTCACTCTGTGTCTCTCTCTTTAACATTCCCTCATTCCGCATCTGCTCTCTCTCTCTCTCTCTCCCTCTCTCAGATTCTGTAAGAAAAATCCCCAAACTCCAGGCGTCCATTTTAGGTTTGTTCACAGTGGCCATTTTATGTTCCCACAGCACTGGGACATTTATGACAGAGTTGACTCCTCACGAATGGTAAATTAGTCCTTTCAACGTGACAGAGACACAGATATCTCCCTCCATTTTAAAGATGGAGAAATTCTGTTTATCACTCAATAGGCCCTGTCTTTACTTGGTATCTAACCCTGTGCTGCCCCTTCCCTGGGCCTGTTTGATGGGACAGAGCAGAGGGAATGTTACTCTCTATCGAACCCCATACTGTAGTTGGTTTGGGTGTGTTTGTTGAACAGTGTGGATGAAGCTTTACACTGGAATATAGGTGAGGGGGTGATTTGATGCAATATTTCAGGATAATAATGCAAGTAGAGGTTGGAAAAAGAGTAACTATTCCCGCCGGTTTGGGGAGTCTGGGCCTTGGGGTCATGGTTTTTCAACTATGTTTAGAATTTTAGAATTTCAGGAGGGAAACTAAGAAACATTTTAAAACACCAAGTGTGGTATTAGTTTGGATCTCTCTCACATGAATGGAAATTGATGCTGAGCCACTAGTCCATGTTTAAAACTGAGGCTGATAGATTTCTGTTAGCTAACACGCTGCAGAGATATGAGACCAAGGGGTTCAATCACAGATCAGCCAGGATCTCATTGAATGTCAGAACAGGGTTGGAGGGTTAAATGGCCTCTTGCTCTTTCCATGTGCTATGACCAATATCCTTTATTCACTGTCTGGCTCTCAGTCACCCACTTGGTCTGAGAGTCTCTATTTCTCATTCACTCGATCTGTGTCTTCTCTCCCTGTCTCTCTTCCTCTGAGAATCTAGTCTACAAACACCAGGCAGCCATTTTAGGTTTGTTCACAGTGGCCATTTTATGTCCCCACAGGAATGGGACACTTAGGACAGAGTTGACCCCTCTCTCATGTAACATTAATATTTTAAACGTGACAGAGACACAGGTATGGAGACATGAATTCCCTGTGTATTCCCTGGAATATTGAAGGATCTGGGCGTTCAGTCCCACACCTTGCAGCTGTGAATTTGAATTCTGAATTTTCTATTACTGAATCTGGAAGTAAAAACCCCCGGGATGGAATGATTCACATTCATTCTGCTTCTACAAAGCCCGTGTCTGTGTCTGTTTCTCAGTATTTATTAACTGTTTAAGATAAGCCTGTCTCTTTCTCCATCGCTCTCTTTCTCGCCTCGCCTTTCACTGTCACTCTCTCACTACAACACCCTGCCCCTCTCTCTTGCTCGCCCTGTCTCTCTCTCTCTCTTGGCGAGTTTTGTCTCTCTCTCTCTATCTCAATCTGTCTCTCTCTCACCATCTCTCTGCCTCTCTCTTTCTCTCACTCTCTCTCTCACTCTATCAGCCTCCCCCTCTCCCCACCATCCCCAATTTTCCTTTTCATCAAATTTTGGGTGTGAAGCTGAAGGGAAAATATTTTCAGGGTTTCGGGGAAAGGGCGGATGAGTGAGACCAGTTAAACTTTCCTTGCAGAGTGTCGAAAGTAGTTTGATGGGCTGAATGGCCTCTTCGATTAGATTCCAGTCGGTAACTCATTTCCGGATATCTGTTATTCTATATATAAACCCCCTGAACCCCTCGATTTGATTCCAGTCTGTAACTCACTCCAGGGTATCTGTTATTCTATAGATAAACCCCCTGTACCCCTCGATTAGATTCCAGCCTGTAACTCACTCCCGGGTATCTGTTATTCTATATATAATCCACCCCGAACCCCTCGATTAGATTCAGCCTGTAACTCACTCCCGGGCATCTGTTATTCTATATATAAACCACCCCAAACCCCTCGATTAGATTCCAGTCTGTAACTCACTCCCGGGCATCTGTTATTCTGTATATAAACCAACTCGAACCCCTCGATTAGATTCCAGTCTGTAAGTCACTCCCTGGTAATTGTTATTCTGTATATAAACCACCCCGAACCCCTCGATTAGATTCCAGTCTGTAACTCACTCCCGAGTATCTGCTATTCTATATATAAACCAACCCGAACCCCTCGATTAGATTCCAGTCTGCAACTCACTCCCGGGTATGTTTTTCTATATATAAACCACCCCGAACCCCTCTATTAGATTCCAGCACTTCCACATCACAAATTGAGGAAGGGGTCCCCCCCATTTTAAAGTTGGTTAAAGGCTCTCCCTCTAATTTAAAGATGGAGAAGGGATGTCTCACAGGATATTGTTCTTTACACAATAATGTTAACAAATTTTTGAACATTTTCAGTTTCCCCCTACACTTTCTCTTTCTCTTACCCTGTCTCGTTCCTTCTCTCCATCTCCCACCCCGTCTCTCTGCCACCCTATACATTTCTCTGTTTCTCTCTCTCTCCCCATATCTTTACCCTACACTCGCTCCCCTCTCTTCATCTCTCTCTCTCACCTCATCCCTTTTTTATCGCTTGATCTCCTCTCTCTATCTCACTCGCTTACACAGCTCTCTTTCCCTCTCTCCCTGCCTCTCTTCCTCTGAGAATCTAGTCTACAAACACCAGGCAGCCATTTTAGGTTTGTTCACAGTGGCCATTTTATGTCCCCACAGCAATGGGACATTTAGGACAGAGTTGACTCATGTAACATTAATATTTTAAACGTGACAGAGACACAGGTATGGAGACATAAATTCCACGTGTATTCCCTGGAATAGTGGAGGATCCGGGCGTTCAGTCCCACACTTTGCTGCTGTGAATTTGAATTCTGAATTTTCAAAAACTGAATCTGGAAGTAAAAACCCCCGGGATGGAATGATTCACATTCTTTCTGCTGCTGCAAAGCCCGTGCCTGTGTCTGTTTCTCAGTATTTATTAACAATTTAAGATAATAGGATAGAATGCCACTAGTTTGCCATAATTCAACTCAGTCAGAAATGTCCCAATGTTATGACCGATATCAATCTTTCATCATCTGCCTGTTCATCCCCTCTCACTCTGTGTCTCTCTCTTTAACATTCCCTCATTCCGCATCTGCTCTCTCTCTCTCTCTCTCTCCCTCTCTCAGATTCTGTAAGAAAAATCCCCAAACTCCAGGCAGCCATTTTAGGTTTGTTCACAGTGGCCATTTTATGTGCCCACAGCACTGGGACATTTATGACAGAGTTGACTCCTCACGAATGGTAAATTAGTCCTTTCAACGTGACAGAGACACAGATATCTCCCTCCATTTTAAGGATGGAGAAATTCTGTTTATCACTCAATAGGCCCTGTCTTTACTTGGTATCTTACCCTGTGCTGCTCCTTCCCTGGGCCTGTTTGATGGGACAGAGCAGAGGGAATGTTACTCTCTATCGAACCCCATACTGTATTTGGTTTGGGTGTGTTTGTTGAACAGTGTAGATGAAGCTTTACACTGGAATATAGGTGAGGGGGTGATTTGATGAAATATTTCAGGATAATAATGCAAGTAGAGGTTTGAAAAAGACTAACCATTCCCGCCGGTTTGGGGAGTCTGGGCCTTGGGGTCATGGTTTTTCAACTATGTTTAGAATTTTAGAATTTCAGGAGGGAAACTAAGAAACATTTTAAAACACCAAGTGTGGTATTAGTTTGGATCTCTCTCACATGAATGGAAATTGATGCTGAGCCACTAGTCCATGTTTAAAACTGAGGCTGATAGATTTCTGTTAGCTAACACGCTGCAGAGATATGAGACCAAGGGGTTCAGTCACAGATCAGCCAGGATCTCATTGAATGTCAGAACAGGGTTGGAGGGTTAAATGGCCTCTTGCTCTTTCCATGTGCTATGACCAATATCCTTTATTCACTGTCTGGCTCTCAGTCACCCACTTGGTCTGAGAGTCTCTATTTCTCATTCACTCGATCTGTGTCTTCTCTCCCTGTCTCTCTTCCTCTGAGAATCTAGTCTACAAACACCAGGCAGCCATTTTAGGTTTGTTCACAGTGGCCATTTTATGTCCCCACAGGAATGGGACATTTAGGACAGGGTTGACCCCTCTCTCATGTAACATTAATATTTTAAACGTGACAGAGACACAGGTATGGAGACATGAATTCCCTGTGTATTCCCTAGAATATTGAAGGATCTGGGCGTTCAGTCCCACACCTTGCAGCTGTGAATTTGAATTCTGAACTTTCTATTACTGAATCTGGAAGTAAAAACCCCCGGGATGGAATGATTCACATTCATTCTGCTTCTACAAAGCCCGTGTCTGTGTCTGTTTCTCAGTATTTATTAACTGTTTAAGATAAGCCTGTCTCTTTCTCCATCGCTCTCTTTCTCGCCTCGCCTTTCACTGTCTCTCTCTCACTACAACACCCTGCCCCTCTCTCTTGCTCACCCTGTCTCTCTCTCTCTCTCGGCGAGTTTTGTCTCTCTCTCTCTATCTCAATCTGTCTCTCTCTCACCATCTCTCTGCCTCTCTCTCTCTCTCACTCCATCAGCCTCCCCCTCTCCCCACCATCCCCAATTTCCCTTTTCATCAAATTTTGGGTGTGAAGCTGAAGGGAAAATATTTTCAGGGTTTCGGGGAAAGGGCGGATGAGTGAGACCAGTTAAACTTTCCTTGCAGAGTGTCGAAAGTAGTTTGATGGGCTGAATGGCCTCTTCGATTAGATTCCAGTCGGTAACTCACTTCCGGATATCTGTTATTCTATATATAAACCCCCTGAACCCCTCGATTTGATTCCAGTCTGTAACTCACTCCCGGATATCTGTTATTCTATATATAAACCCCCTGAACCCCTCGATTAGATTCCAGCCTGTAACTCACTCCCGGGTATCTGGTATTCTATATATAATCCACCCCGAACCCCTCGATTAGATTCCAGTCTGTAACTCACTCCCGGGCATCTGTTATTCTATATATTAAACACCCCAAACCCCTCGATTAGATTCCAGTCTGTAACTCACTCCCGGGCATCTGTTATTCTATATATAAACCAACTCGAACCCCTCGATTAGATTCCAGTCTGTAAGTCACTCCCTGGTATTTGTTATTCTGTATATAAACCACCCCGAACCCCTCGATTAGATTCCAGTCTGTAACTCACTCCCGAGTATCTGTTATTCTATATATAAACCAACCCGAACCCCTCGATTAGATTCCAGTCTGCAACTCACTCCCGGGTATGTTTTTCTATATATAAACCACCCCGAACCCCTCTATTAGATTCCAGCACTTCCACATCACAAATTGAGGAAGGGGTCCCCCCCATTTTAAAGTTGGTTAAAGGCTCTCCCTCTAATTTAAAGATGGAGAAGGGATGTCTCACAGGATATTGTTCTTTACACAATAATGTTAACAAATTTTTGAACATTTTCAGTTTCCCCCTACACTTTCTCTTTCTCTTACCCTGTCTCGTTCCTTCTCTCCCTCTCCCACCCCATCTCTCTGCCACCCTATATATTTCTCTGTTTCTCTCTCTCACCCCATATCTTTACCCTACACTCGCTCCCCTCTCTTCATCTCTCTCTCTCACCTCATCCCTTTTTTATCGCTTGATCTCCTCTCTCTATCTCACTCGCTTACCCAGCTCTCTTTCCCTCTCTCCCTGTCTCTCTTCCTCTGAGAATCTAGACTACAAACACCAGGCAGCCATTTTAGGTTTGTTCACAGTGGCCATTTTATGTCCCCACAGCAATGGGACACTTAGGACAGAGTTGACTCATGTAACATCAATATTTTAAACGTGACAGAGACACAGGTATGGAGACATAAATTCCACGTGTATTCCCTGGAATATTGAAGGATCCGGGCGTTCACTCCCACACTTTGCTGCTGTGAATTTGAATTCTGAATTTTCTAAAACTGAATCTGGAAGTAAAAACCCCCGGGATGGAATGATTCACATTCTTTCTGCTGCTGCAAAGCCCGTGTCTGTGTCTGTTTCTCAGTATTTATTAACAATTTAAGATAATAGGATAGAATGCCACTAGTTTGCCATAATTCAACTCAGTCAGAAATGTCCCAATGTTATGACCGATATCAATCTTTCATCGTCTGCCTGTTCATCCCCTCTCACTCTGTGTCTCTCTCTTTAACATTCCCTCATTCCGCATCTGCTCTCTCTCTCTCTCTCTCTCTCCCTCTCTCAGATTCTGTAAGAAAAATCCCCAAACTCCAGGCAGCCATTTTAGGTTTGTTCACAGTGGCCATTTTATGTGCCCACAGCACTGGGACATTTATGACAGAGTTGACTCCTCACAATTGGTAAATTAGTCCTTTCAACGTGACAGAGACACAGATATCTCCCTCCATTTTAAAGATGGAGAAATTCTGTTTATCACTCAATAGGCCCTGTCTTTACTTGGTATCTAACCCTGTGCTGCCCCTTCCCTGGGCCTGTTTGATGGGACAGAGCAGAGGGAATGTTACTCTCTATCGAACCCCATACTGTATTTGGTTTGGGTGTGTTTGTTGAACAGTGTGGATGAAGCTTTACACTGGAATTTAGGTGAGGGGGTGATTTGATGAAATATTTCAGGATAATAATGCAAGTGGAGGTTTGAAAAAGAGTAACTATTCCCGCTGGTTTGGGGAGTCTGGGCCTTGAGGCCATGGTTTTTCAACTATGTTTAGAATTTTAGAATTTCAGGAGAGAATCTAAGAAACACTTTAAAACACCAAGTGTGGTATTAGTTTGGATCTCTCTCACATGAACAGAAATTGATGCTGAGCCACTAGTCCATGTTTAAAACTGAGGCTGATAGATTTCTGTTAGCTAACACGCTGCAGAGATATGAGACCAAGGGGTTCAGTCACAGATCAGCCAGGATCTCATTGAATGTCAGAACAGGGTTGGAGGGTTAAATGGCCTCTTGCTCTTTCCATGTGCTATGACCAATATCCTTTATTCACTGTCTGGCTCTCAGTCACCCACTTGGTCTGAGAGTCTCTATTTCTCATTCACTCGATCAGTGTCTTCTCTCCCTGTCTCTCTTCCTCTGAGAATCTAGTCTACAAACACCAGGCAGACATGTTAGGTTTGTTCCCAGTGGCCATTTTATGTCCCCACAGGAATGGGACATTTAGGACAGATTTGGCTCCTCACGAATGGAAAATTAGTACTTTCAACGTGACAGAGACACAGATATCTCCCTCCATTTTAAAGACGGAAAAGGGAACTCCCTCCGTTTTAACGGTGGAGAAGTTATCTGCCTCCATTTTAAATATTGAGAATGGTTCTCGCCCCATTTCGTCAGGTCTCTCTCTCCCTACCGCTTTTTCCTTCCCTCGACTCGTCTCTCTGATACTCTCTCTCATCCCTTCGCTATTTCGGACACTCACTTCCCTCTCTCTGCCTCTCCCTCACCCCACCCATTTTTCTTTCATTCAATCGCCTCTCTCTATCTCTCTCTCTTGCCCTCTCTCTCTTTCTCCCTCAGCCCATCTCATTGTCGCTATCTCCCTCTCTCTCGCCCCATCTCTCTCCCCTTCACCCTCTCTGTCTTTCATTTTATCTCTCTGTCATTCTCTGACCCTCTCTCTCTCGCCCTCTCTCTCTTTCTTTCTCACCCCATCTCACTCTCACTATTTCCCGCTCTCTCTCTCTCTCGCGCTCTCTCTCTTTCTTTCTCACCCCATCTCACTCACTATTTCCCTCACTCTCTCTCTCTCATCCTATCTCTCTTTCTTTCTCACCCCATCTCACTCTCACTATTTCCCTCTCTCTCTCTCTCTCTCTCGCGCTCTCTCTCTTTCTTTCTCACCCCATCTCACTGTAACTATTTCCCTCTCTCTCTCACCCCATCTCTCTGCCCTTCACCCTCTCTCTCTCACCCCATCTCACTCTCACTAATTCCATCTCTCTCTCTCTCTCGCGCTCTCTCTCTTTCTTTCTCATCCCATCTCACTGTAACTATTTCCCTCTCTCTCTCACCCCATCTCTCTGCCCTTCACCCTCTCTCTCTGTCTCTCATTCTATCTCTGTCATTCTCTGACCCTCTCTCTATCGCCCCGTCTCTATCCCTATCACCACCTCTCTCTGTCGCTCTCTCTCCCTCGCTCTGCCACTGACTCTCTGTCACATTCGTTGTCTCCCACGCCTGTCTCTTTCTCCATGGCTCTCTTTCTCGCCTCGCCTTTCACTGTCTCTCTCTCACTACAACACCCTGCCCCTCTCTCTCTCTCGCCCTGTCTCTCTCTCTCTCTTGGCGAGTTTTGTCTCTCTTTCTCTATCTCAATCTGCCTTTCTCTCACCATCTCTCTGCCTCTCTCTCTCACATACTCTCTCTCTCACTCCATCAGCCTCCCCCTCTCCCCACCATCCCCAATTTCCCTTTTCAGCAAATTTTGGGTGTGAAGCTGAAGGGAAAATATTTTCAGGGTTTCGGGGAAAGGGCGGACGAGAGAGACCAGGGAAACTTTCCTTGCAGAGTGTCGAAAGTAGTTTGATGGGCTGAATGGCCTCCTCGATTAGATTCCAGTCTGTTACTCAATCGGAGGTATCTGTTATTCTATATATTATCCACCCCGAACCCCTCAATAAGATTCCAGCCTGTAACTCACTCCCGGGTATCTGTTATTCTACATATAAACCACCCCGAACCCCTCGATTAGATTCCAGTCTGTAAGTCACTCCCGGGCATCTGTTATTCTATATATAAACCACCCCGAACCCCTCGGTTAGATTCCAGTCTGTAACTCACTCCCGGTTATCTGTTATTCTATATATAATCCACCCGGAACCCCTCGATTAGATTCCAGTCTGTAACTCACTCCTGTTATTTGTTATTCTGTATATGAACCACCCCGAACCCCTCGATTAGATTCCAGCCTGTAACTCACTCCCGGGTATATGTTATTCTATATATAAACCATCCCGAATCCCTCGATTAGATCCAGTCTGTAACTCACTCCCGGGTATGTTATTCTATATAGAAACCACCCCCAACCCCTCGATTAGATTCCAGTCTGTAACTCACTCCCGGGTATGTTATTCTATATAGAAACCACCCCCAACCCCTCGATTAGATTCCAGCACTTCCACACCACAAGTAGAGGAAGGGGTCTCCCCCATTTTAAAGTTGGTTAAAGGCTCTCCCTCTAATTTTAAGATGGAGAAGGGATGTCTCACAGGATATTGTCCTTTACACTCAATAATGTTCACAAATTTTTGAACATTTTCAGTTTCCCCCTACACTTTCTCTCATCCTGTCTCGTTCCTTCTCTCCCTCTCCCACCCCATCTCTCTGCCACCCTATATATTTCTCTGTTTCTCTCTCTCACCCCATATCTTTACCCTACACTCGCTCCCCTCTCTTCATCTCTCTCTCTCAACTCATCCCTTATTTATCGCTTGATCTCCTCTCCCTATCTCACTCGCTTACCCAGCTCTCTTTCCCTCTCTCCCTACCTCTCTTCCTCTGAGAATCTAGTCTACAAACACCAGGAAGCCATTTTAGGTTTGTTCACAGTGGCCATTTTATGTCCCCACAGGAATGGGACATTTAGGACAGAGTTGACTCCTCACTCATGTAACATTAGTATTTTAAACGTGACAGAGACACAGGTATGGAGACATGAATTCCCTGTGTATTCCCAGGAATATTGAAGGATCCGGGCGTTCAGCCCCACACTTTGCTGTTGTGAATTTGAATTCTGAATTTTCTATTACTGAATCTGGAAGTAAAAACCCCCGGGATGGAATGATTCACATTCATTCTGCTTCTACAAAGCCCATGTCTGTGTCTGTTTCTCAGTATTTATTAACTGTTTAAGATAAGCCTGTCTCTTTCTCCATCGCTCTCTTTCTTGCCTCGCCTTTCACTGTCTCTCTCTCACTCAACACCCTGCCCCTCTCTCTATCTCGTCCTGTCCCTCTCTCTCTCTCGGTGAGTTTTGTCTCTCTTTCTCTATCTCAATCTGTCTCTCTCACCATCTCTCTGCCTCTCTCTCTCATTTACTCTCACTCTCACTCCATCAGCCTTCCCCTCTCCCCACCATCCCGAATTTCTCTTTTCAGCAAATTTTGGGTGTGAAGCTGAAGGGAAAATATTTTCAGGGTTTCGGTGAAAGGGCGGACGAGTGAGACCAGTGAAACTTTTCTTGCAGAGTGTCGAAAGTAGTTTGATGGGCTGAATGGCCTCCTCGATTAGATTCCAGTCTGTAACTCACTCCCGGGTATCTGTTATTCTATATATAATCCACCCCGAACCCCTCGATTAGATTCCAGCCTGTGACTCACTCCCGGGTATCTGTTATTCTATATATAATCCACCCCGAACCCCTCGATTAGATTCCAGCCTGTGACTCACTCCCGGGTATCTGTTATTCAATATATAAACCACCCCGAACCCCTCGATTAGATTCCAGTCTGTAACTCACTCCCGGGTATGATATTCTATATATAAGCCCCCCCGAACCCCTCGATTTGATTCCAGCACTTCCACATCACAAATTGAGGAAGGGGTCTGCCCCCATTTTCAAGTTGGTTAAAGGCTCTCCCTCTAATTTAAAGATGGAGAAGGGATGTCTCACAGGATATTGTTCTTTACACTCAATAATGTTAACACATTTTTGAATATTTTCAGTTTCCCCCTACACTTTCTCTTTCTCTCATCCTGTCTCGTTTCTTCTCTCCCTCTCCCAGCCCATCTCTCTGCCACTCTATACATTTCTCTGTTTCTCTCTCTCACCCCATATCTTTACCCTACACTCGCTCCCCTCTCTTCATCTCTCCCTCTCTCAACTCATCCCTTTTTTATCGCTTGATCTCCTCTCTCTATCTCACTCGCTTACCCAGCTCTCTTTCCCTCTCTGCCCGCCTCTCTTCCTCTGAGAATCTAGTCTACAAACACCAGGCAGCCATGTTAGGTTTGTTCACAGTGGCCATTTTATGTCCCCACAGCAATGGGACATTTAGGACAGAGTTGACTCATGTAACATTAGTATTTTAAACGTGACAGAGACACAGGTATGGAGACATAAATTCCACGTGTATTCCCTGGAATATTGAAGGATTCGGGCGTTCACTCCCACACTTTGCTGTTGTGAATTTGAATTCTGAATTTTCTAAAACTGAATCTGGAAGTAAAAACCCCCGGGATGGAATGATTCACATTCTTTCTGCTGCTGCAAAGCCCGTGTCTGTGTCTGTTTCTCAGTATTTATTAACAATTTAAGATAATAGTTTAGAATACCACAAGTTTGCCATAATGACTGGAAAGAGGGTTGAAACAGAGGGGCTGAGGTAGCAAAACAAGAGGAGGGGGTGTGAATAGACACAGGATCTGGGGGTCTCCAATGTGTAGACTCTGCCCAGCTCCCAGTCACATCTTTTAGAAAAGGCTGAATTGCGAAAATAAATCCAGGGACAGTGAAGCAAGTGACTCACTAACAATGAGAGCATTTTAAACATTCATTCTTTCACTGCAAAGCGCTCAGTCTTTCTGAGGTTCTGAAGGGGTCGTGGGTCTTCACTGTCTTAGTCCCTCTCCAACTTGCTGCCTCTCTCTCTCTGTGTAAATATTTCCCCATTTAAAAAGTGCTGAACAGAGCTGGTTGCACCCTGTGGGATCTTGCTGTGCCCAAATTCCCTGCAGTGTTTCATACTGCGCCACAACCAGTTAATTGATTAAAAATGAGCTGATTGGACTCATTTCCTGTCCCTCAGGAGCCCTTTACCAAGTCCTAACTGTGAGAGTGTGTAAAAGTTTGTGCTAATTCCTGAATAATGCTGGTGTTTTAGGCAGGGCGATGAATTGAGAGGTGGAACAGTCATTTGAATTCAGTCTCTCTAGGATGTGTCCCTACGTTACAACAGAGAGAGAGGGGGGAGAGCGAGGGAATCAGGGAAAGACAGTGAAACAGAGGCAGGGGGTTGGGGGTGAGGAAGATACAAAGGGTCTGGGGGGGGTTAGGGGTGGGTCTCCAGTGTGGAGTCAGTGCCCAGCTCCCAGTCTCTGCAGAAAAGCCTCAGTCACACCCTCCCGGGGACGCCTGGTTTGTAAAAATCGATGCTGGGACGGAGATTTCAAAAAGTCTCCCCCAGGAAGCAGCAGCTTGTTCCCGGTTTGAAGAGAAGGAGTTTAGGCCTTTCTGGGGATGTGTCCGGACTCAGAGCACACATGGTGCCCGGTGAGGGGCTGAGAGGGAAGAGGGAGGGTTACAGCAGGCATGAGGCTGGGGAAGGAAATGTGTCTCCCTGTTCCCATCTGGATAGCATTACATTGCTGCCTGTGGGATCCCCCTGTGCAGAAACGGCCTGCAGCTTTTCCTGAACTGCAACAGGGAACACACGACGTTTCTGGGGGAGGGGGTGGCATTTCCCTGTCTCTGTCATTCCAGCTTTCTCTCTCCCTCTCTCTTTCCAGACAGGACCCCTTGCAGCTCCCGTCCATTGAATGTTAATACCAGTCCTGGGAGTGTTTGATGGGGACAGTGTAGAGGGAGGTTTACTCCTTATCTAACGCCGTGCTGTACCAGCACTGGGAGTGTATGATGGCCACAGTGTAGGGGGAGCTTTACTCTGTATTTAACCCCGTGCTGTACCAGTCCTGGGAGTGTTTGATGGGGAAGGTATAGAGGGTGCTTTACTCTGTATCTAACCCTGTTCTGTTCCTGTCCAGGGAGTGTTTGATGGGGACAGTGCAGAGGGAGCATTACTCTGTATCTAATCCTGTCCAGTACCAGTCCTGAAAGTGTTTTATTGGGAGAGAATAGAGCGAGCTTTACTCTGTATCTAGCCCTGTCCTGTTCCTGTCCTAGGTGTGTTTGAGGGGGACTGTGTAGAGGGAGCTTTACTTTGTATCTAACCCCGAGCTTTACCTGTCTTGGGAGTGTTTGATGGGGACAGTGTAGAGGAAGCTTTACTCTGTATCTAAATTGTGCTGTACCTGTACTGGGAGTGTTTGATGTGGACAGTATAGAGGGAGATTTACTCTGCATCTAATCCCATGCTGTATGTGGCCTGGGAGTGTTTGATGGGGACAATGCAGAGGGAGCTTTATTCTGTATCTAACCCCTTGCTGTACCTGCCCTGGGAGTGTGTGATGGGCAGAGTGTAGAGGGAGCTTTACTCTGTATCAAAGCCCGTCCTGTACCTGTCCAGGGAGTGTTTGATGGGGACAGTATTGAGGATGCTTTACTCTGCATCCAGCCCCGTGCTGTACCTGCCCTGGGAGCGTTTGATGGAGACAGTGTAGAGGGAGCATTACTCTGTATTTAACACGTTGCTTTAGCTGCCCTGGGAGGGTTTGATGGGGAAAGTGTAGAGGTAGCTTTACTCTGTATCTAATCCTGTCCAGTTCCTGTCCTGGGAGTGTTTGATGGGGACAGTGCAGAGGTTGCTTTATTCTGTATCTAACCCCGTGCTGTACCTGTCCTGGGAGTGTTTGATGAGGACAGCATCGAGGGAGCTTTACTCTGTATCTAGCCCCGTGCTGTACCTGTCCTGGGAGTGTTTGATGGGGACAGTATCGAGGGAGATTTACTCTGTATCTAACGCCGTGCTGTACATGTCCTGGGAGTGTTTGATGGGGACGGTGAAGAGGGAGCTTTACTCTGTATCTAACCCAGTGCTTTACCTGCCCTGAGAGTGTTTGATGGGGACAGTTTAGAGGGAGCTTTAATCTGTATCTAACCCCGTGCTGTACCTGTCCTGGGAGTGTTTGGTGAGGACCGTGTAGAATAAGCTTTAGTCTGTATCTAACCCCGTACTGTACCTGCACTGGGAGTGTTTGATGGTTACAGTGTAGAGGGAGATTTACTCTGTATCTAACACCGTGCTGTACCTGTCCTGGGAGTGTTTGATGGGGACAGTTTAGTGGGAGCTTTACTCCGTATATAACCCTGTCCTGTACCTGCCCTGGGAGTGCTTGATGGGGACAGTGTAGAGGGAGCTTTACTCTGTATCTTATCCTGTCCAGTTCCTGTCCTGAGATTGTTTGATGGGGACAGTGTAGAGGATGCATTACTCTGTATCTAACCCCGTGCTGTACCTGTCCTGGGAGTGTTTGATGGGGACAGTATCGAGGGAGCTTTACTCTGTATCTATCCCCTGCTGCATCATCTCTGGGAGTGTTTGTTGGCAACATTCTCACCCAAAACAAAAACAATCCACAAATCAGGCCTAATAAATTGAACATGAGTTTCCTTGTTTGATTCTCCCTGGTCTGTTCTGATTCTCTGATAGATTCCTCGTGTTTACCCTCCACATGAGCAGTCATCCTAATCCCGTCTACCTGTCCTGCTCCCAACGCGGCATCCGACTACAATAAGGCCATTGATACAAGAGCGTCTCAGCGAGTGAGACAGGTGAGTCTTGAACCTGACCTGGGTGTATGCGTTTGACCCGGGTTAATCCGACACTCCAGGGACAGTTGAGACAGTTCAAGTGCATCACAGCTTTGCCAGAATGAGACCTGGATTCCAAGGGTTAAATTGCAAAGTGAGATTGCACAAACTCGGGTTGTATTCCCTGAAATTTAGTAGCATCAGGGGTGACTTGATCAAATTGTCAAATCCTGAGAGGAACTGGGTGGGGAGATTAGGGAATGTATGAGCTCTTGTCCTGAGTAACAAACTTTGTGAGGCATCTTATCGAATCCCTTTTGAACAGACAAGTATCCTCCTGTCACTACAGGTTACCTGTATGTTGCAAAGTTATTCTGATAATTTTCATTCCACAGAGTCAAAATTTCTGCGATTCTGTGACTGAGTCAGAACTTCAAATAGTTCAGATTTACTGTTTAAAATAAGCAGTCACTTTTCTGCGGTGGTTTTTGAGATTGAGTATGGATCTCAGAATCTGTCAGTGGAAGGGAGTTTCTACAGAGATAGGAAATGGGATTGATGAATAAAGGTGCAGGATTTTGATCACTGCATAAGATTGTGTCTGTTGCAGTTTCCCAGGAGTTTACATTTTCATGGGAAAGGGATGATTATCCAATGTCAACAATTCAATTTCTTCAGACTAGTGAAAACGCAAGAGAAAGAGGGAATATACCAACACTGGAACAAACAGGCAACTGTATGAGGAAGGTTTCAATTCTCTGCATGTTTTAATGTGAATTCCTGAGCTAAAGATTGAAATAAACAGGAGTTTAAATCTCACACTGGGATGCCATACAATTTCAGTCCTGTTATCCCAAAATTAAAAATAAAAATCTACAATTAGCTGGAGCTGGAAATCTGTCAGTTGATGAATGTTGTCTTGAAAATTTCACCCTGAATACTGTGAGCCTTAGTATTGTGGAAAGGTGTGAAGAAAGTGTTTGCATTCACACATTCCTACATTGTGAAATGTAAGTTAGCTTTGAAACAATAAGGATGTAGGGCCAGGGAGTCTGAATGGGCAAAAGGATTTGGATGATTAAAGAGTGAATTTTAATGATGTCCTTTGAAGGAGCCGTTTACTGTAAATGTCCCAAGACAATGAAATGCTTCAAAGGAAATATCCCGATTGACAGAAATGGTTCCCCAATGTCTGAAAGACTTTCCCAAGTCTTCAGAGACATGAAGGGGGCAGACATATTGTAAGATACAGATCATGAGGTGCTAGAGAATCACAGAATTGAAGTTGTGGGGCCCTCTCCTGTTTCAGAATGTCAGTTTTGATGTTTAACTCTGTGAAACTTGGTTAATGATTCTTAAAGCATAAAGTTCCAATCCAATCTGTAACCTGCACTTAAAATGCCAAAGAGATATGTACACCTTAAGTGAATGAGTGAAATAGTGAAAGATGGATTTCATTATAGGCAAATGTGTGGCTGCCCACTTTAAAAAGGATGGAACAGGTTACATTATAAATGGTGAAAAGCTGCAAACAGTGAGGGTCCAAAGAGTCCCTATCCATTTGTGTCAAGACTAAGAAAACATCAAACAGTTCCAATGAGAAATTAAATTTGATATTTGGGATAAAGCTGGTTAAAAACTCACACTACCCATTCCATGAATCAGCCTCTGTAACCTGCACTTCAGCACATCACAAGAAAAATGATATTTTCAACTGTTCGTGATTCCAGTCTGTAACTCAATCCCGGGTATCTATTATTCTCTATATAAACCCCCTGCACCCCTCAATTAGATTCCAGTCTGTAACTCACTCCCGGGTATCTATTATTCTCTATATAAACCCACTGAACCCCTCGATTAGATTGCAGTCTGTAACTCAATCCCAGGTATTTATTATTCTATATATAAACCCCCTGAACCCCTCGATTAGATTCCAGTCTGTAACTCAATCCCAGGTATCGATTATTCTATATATAAACCCCCTGATCCCTTCGATTAGATTCGAGTCTGTAACTCAATCCCGGGCATCGATTATTCTATATATAAACCCCCTGCACCCCTTAATTAAATTCCAGCCTGTAACTCAATCCCGGGTATCTATGATTCTATATATAAACCCCCGGAAGCACTCGATTAGATTCCTGTCTGTAACTCACTCCCGGGTATCGATTATTCTATATATAAACGCCCTGAACCCCTCGATTAGATTCCAGTCTGTAACTCACTCCCGGGTATCTATTTTTCTGTATATAAAACCACTGCACCCTTCAATTAGATTCCAGTCTGTAACTCTCTCCCGTTATCTATTATTCTATATATAAACCCCTCATTCCCCTCGATGAGATTCCGTTCTTTAACTCACTCCCAGATATCTTTTATTCGATACATATTGTATCTACATGATTTATATATAAACCACCCCGAACCCCTCGATTAAATTTCAGCCCGTAACTCACTCCCGGGCATCTGTTAATCTATATATAAATCACCCCAAACCCCTCCGTTAGATTCCTGCCTGTAACTCACTGCCGGGTGTCTGTTATTCTATATATAAACCACCCCAAACCCCTCCGTTAGATTCCTGTCTGAAACTCACTGCCGGGTGTCTGTTATTCTATATATAAACCACCCCGAACTCCTCGATAAGATTCCAGCATGTAACTCACTCCCAGGAATCTGTTATTCTATATAAAGACCACCCCAAACCCCTCGATTAGATTCCAGTCTGTAACTCATTTCCGTCTAACTGTTATTCTGTATATAAATGTCCCAAACCGCTCGACTAGATTTCAGTCTGTTACTCATTCCCGGTCTTCTGTTAATCTATATATATTATATTCATATGATTTATATATAAACACCCCGAACCCATCGATTTGTTTCCAGTCTATAACTCACTCCCGGGTATCTGTTATTCTATACCTAAATTCCCCAAAGCCCTCGATTAGATTCCAGTCTGTAACTCACTCTCGGGTATCTGTTATTCTATATATAAATCCCTCAAACCCCTCGATTTGATTCCAGTCTGTAACTCACTCCCAGGTATCTGTTATTCTAAATATAACCCCCCTGAACCCCTCGATTAGATTCCAGTCTGTAAATCACTCCCGGGTATCTGTTATTCTATATATAATCCACCCCGAATCTCTCGATTAGATTCCAGTCTGTAACTCACTCCCGGGTATTTGTTATTCTGTATATAAACCACCCCGAACCCCTCGATTAGATTCCAGTCTGTAACTCACTCCCGGGTATCTGTTATTCTATATATAAACCCACCAAACCCCTCGATTAGATTCCAGTCTGTAACTCACTCCCGGGTATCTGTTATTCTGTATATAAACCACCCCGAACCCCTCGATTAGATTCCAATCTTTAACTCAATCCTTGGTATCTATTATTCAATATATAAACCCCACAAACCCCACGATTAGATTCCAGTCCGCAACGCACACCCGGGTATCGGTTATTCTGCATATAAACCACCCCGAACCCCTCGATTAGATTCCAGTCCATAAACTCACTCCCGAGTATCTGTTATTCTCTATATAAACCACCCCGAACCCCTCGATTAGATTCCAGTCTTTAACTCAATCCATGGTATCTATTATTCTATATATAAACTCCACAAACCCCACGATTAGATTCCAGTCTGCAACGCACTCCCGGGTATCTGTTATTCTATATATAAACCACCCCGAACCCCTCGATTAGATTCCAGCACTTCCACATCACAAGTTGAGGAAGGGGTGTCCCCCCATTTTGAAGTTGGTTAAAGGCTCTCCTGCCAATTTTAAGATGGAGAAGGGATGTCTCACAGGATATTGTCCTTTACACTTAATAATGTTAACACATTTTTGAATATTTTCAGTTTCGCACTACACTTTCTCATTCTCTCATCCTGTCTCGTTCCTTCTCTCCCTCTCCCACCCCATCTCTCTGCCACTCGATACATTTCTCTGTTTCTCACTCTCACCCCATATCTTTACCCTACACTCGCTCCCCTCTCTTCATCTCTCTCTCTCAACTCATCCCTTTTTTATCGCTTGATCTCCTCTCTCTATCTCACTCGCTTACCCAGCTCTCTATCCCTCTCTCCCTACCTCTCTTCCTCTGAGAATCTAGTCTACAAACACCAGGCAGCCATTTTAGGTTTGTTCACAGTGGCCATTTGATGTCCCCACAGCAATGGGACACTTAGGACAGAGTTGACTCATGTAATATTAATATTTTAAACGTGACAGAGACGCAGGTATGGAGACATGACTTCCCTGTGTATTCCCTGTAATATTGAAGGATCGGGGCGTTCACTCCCACACTTTGCTGCTGTGAATTTGAATTCTGAATTTTCTAAAACTGAATCTGGAAGTAAAAACCCCCGGGATAGAATGATTCACATTCTTTCTGCTGCTGCAAAGCCCGTGTCTGTGTCTGTTTCTCAGTATTTATTAACAATTTAAGATAATAGTTTAGAATGCCACAAGTTTGCCATAATGTCTGGAAAGAGGATTGAAACAGAGGGGCTGAGGTAGCAAAACAAGAGGAGGGGGTGTGAATAGACACAGGATCTGGGGGTCTCCAATGTGTAGACTCTGCCCAGCTCCCAGACACATCTTTTAGAAATGGCCGAATTGCGAAAATGAATCCAGGGACAGTGAAGCAAGTGACTCACTAACAATGAGAGCATTTTAAAGATTCATTCATTCACTGCAAAGCGCTCAGTCTTTCTGAGGTTCTGAAGGGGACGGGTGTCATCACTGTACCTGTCCTGGGAGTGTTTGATGGTGACAGTGTAGAGGGAGCTAAACTCTGTATCTAACCCAGTGCTGTAAAAGTCCTGGGAGTGTTTGATAGGAACAGTGTAGAGGAAGCATTACTCTTTATCTAACCCTGTGCTTTACCTGCCCAGGGAGTGTTTGATGGGGACGGCATAGAGGGAGATTTACTCTGAATCTAACCCTGTGCTGTAGCAGTCCTGGGAGTGTTTGATGGGGAAAGTGTAGAGGTAGCTTTACTCTGTATCTAACCCTGTCCTGTTCCTGTCCTGGGAGTGTTTGATGGGGACAGTATAGAGGGAGCTTTACTCTGTATCTAACCCTGTCCTGGGAGAGTTTGATGGAGACAGTGTAGAGGTAGCTTTACTCTGTATCTAACCCCGTGCTGTTCTTGTCCTGGCAGTGTTTGATGGGGACAGTATAGAGGGAGCTTTACTCTGTATCTAACCCTGTGCTGTACCTGTCCTGGGAGTGTTTGATGGGGACAGTTTAGATGGAGCTTTACTCTGTATCTAACCCAGTGCTGTACTTGCCCTGGGAGTGTTTGATGATGACAGTGCAGTGGGACCTTTATTCTGTATATAAACCCGTGCTGTACCTGGCCTGGAGGTGTTTGATGGGGACGGTGTAGTGGGAGATTTACTCTGTATCTAACACTGTGCTGTACCTGTCCTGGGATTGTTTGATGGGGACAGTGTAGAGGAAGTTTTACTCTGTATCTAACCCCCTAATGTACCGGCACTGGGAGTGTTTGATGGGGACCGCGTAAAGGGAGCTTTACTCTGTATCTAACCCCGTGCAGTACCTGTCCAGGGAGGGTTTGAAGGGGACAGTTTAGAGGGAGCTTTACTCTGTATATAAAGCTGTCCTGTACCTGCCCTGGGAGTGCTTCATGGGGACAGTGTAGAGGGAGCTTTACTCTGAATCTTACCCCGGGCAGTACCAGTCCTGGGAGTGTTTGATGCGGACAGGTTAGAGGGATATTTTCTCTGTATCTAACCCCGTGCTGTGCCAGTCCTGTGAGTGTTTGATGGGGAGAGTATAGAGGGAGATTTACACTGTATCTAACCCTGTGCTGTAGGGGGCCTGGGAGTGTTTGATGGAGACAGTTTAGAGGGAGCTTTACTTTGTATATAAACCTGTCCTGTACCTGCCCTGGGAGTGCTTCATGGGGACAGTGTAGAGGGAGCTTTACTCTGAATCTTACCCCGGGCAGTACCAGTCCTGGGAGTGTTTGATGCGGACAGGTTAGAGGGAGATTTTCTCTGTATCTAACCCCGTGCTGTGCCAGTCCTGTGAGTGTTTGATGGGGAGAGCATAGAGGGAGATTTACACTGTATCTAACCCTGTGCTGTAGGGGGCCTGGGAGTGTTTGATGGAGAAAGTGTAGAGGGAGCTTTACTCTGTATCTAACCCAATGCTTTTCCTGCCCTGGGAGTGTTTGATGGGGAAAGTGTAGAGGTAGCTTTACTCTGTATCTAACCCTGTCCTGTTCCTGTCCTGGGAGTGTTTGATGGGGACAGTATAGAGGGAGCTTTAATCTGTATCTAACCCTGTTCTGTTCCTGTCCAGGGTGTGTTTTATGGGAACAGTGCAGAGGGAGCTTTACCTTGTATCAAACCCTGTGCTGTACCTGTCCTGGGAGTGTTTTATGGGGACAGTATAGAGGGAGCTTTAATCTTTATCTAACCCAGTGCTGTACCTGCCCTGGGAGTGTTTGATGATGACAGTGCAGTGGGACATTTATTCTGTATCTAAACCCGTGCTGAACCTGGCCTGGGAGTTTTTTATTGGGGACGTTGTAGTGGGAGAATTACTCTGTATCTCACACCGTGCTGTACCTGTCCTAAGAGTGTTTGATGGGGACAGTGCAGAGGAAGTTTTACTCTGTATCTAACCCCCTAATGTACCTGCACTGGGAGTGTTTGATGGGGACGGTGTAGAGGGAGCTTTACTCTGTATCTAACCCCGTGCTGTACCTGTACTGGGAGGGTTTGATGGGGACAGTTTAGAATGTGCTTTACTCTGTATATAACCCTGTCCTGTACCTGCCCTGGGAGTGCTTCATGGGGACTGTGTAGAGGGAGCATTACTCTGAATGTTACCCCGGGCAGTACCAGTCCTTGGAGTTTTAGAATGGGACAGTTTAGAGGGAGATTTACTCTGTATCTAACCCTGAGCTGTAACTGCCATGGGAGTGTATGATGGGCACAGTGTAGGGGGAGTTTTTCTCTGTTTCTAACACCGGGCTGTACCAGTCCTGGGAGTGTTTGATGGGGACAGTATAGAGGGAGCTTTACTCTGAATCTAACCCCGTGCTGTACCAGTCCTGGGAGTGTTTGATGGCGATAGTGTAGAGGGAGCTTTACTCTCTATCTAACCCCGTGCTGTACCAGTCCTGGGAGTGTTAGATGGGGAGTGTATAGAGGGAGTTTTACACTGTATCTAAACCCGTGCTGTACCTGCCCTGGGAGTGTACGATGGGCACAGTGTAGGGGGAGCTTTACTCTGTATCTAACCCCGTGCTGTACCAGTCCTGGAAGTGTTTGATGGGGAGAGTATTGAGGGAGGTATACACTGTATCTAACCCTGTGCTGTAGGGGACCTGGGAGTGTTTGATGGAGACAGTGTAGAGGGAGCTTTACTCAGTATCTCACCCAGTGCTTTTCCTGCCCTGGGAGTGTTTGATGGGGAAAGTGTAGAGGAAGCTTTTCTCTGTATCGGATCCTGTCATGTTCCCGTCGTGGGAGTGTTTGATGGGGCCAGTATCGAGGGAGCTTTACTCTGTATCTTACCCAGTTCTGTTCCTGTCCAGGGAGTGTTTGAAGGGGACAGTGCAGAGGGAGCTTTGCTCTGTATCTAACCCTGTGCTGTACCTGTCCTGGGAGTGTTTGATGGGGACAGTATAGAGGGAGCTTTAATCTTTATCTAACCTAGTGCTGTACGTGCCCTGGGAGTGTTTGATGATGACAGTGCAGTGTGAACTTTATTCTGTATATAAACCCGTGCTGTACCTGGCCTGGGAGTGTTTGATGGGGACGGTGTAGTGGGAGATTTACTCTGTATCTAACACCGTGCTGTACCTGTCCTGGGAGTGTTTGGTGGGGACAGTGTAGAGGAAGTTTTATTCTGTATCTAACCCCGTAATGTACCTGCACTGGGAGAGTTTGATGGGGATGGTGTAGAGGGAGCTTTACTCTGTATCTAACCCCGTGCTGTAGCGGACCTGGTAGTGTTTGATTGAGACACTGTAGAGGGAGCTTTACTCTGTATCTAACCCTGTCCTGTTCCTGTCCTGGGAGTGTTTGATGGGGACAGTATAGAGGGAGCTTTACTGTTTATCTAACCTTGTTCTGTCCCTGTCCAGGGAGTGTTTTATGGGAACAGTGCAGAGGGAGCTTCACCTTGTATCAAACCCTGTGCTGTACCTGTCCTGGGAGTGTTTGATGGGGACAGTATTGAGGGAGCTTTACTCTGTATCTAACCCAGTGCTGTACGTGCCCTGGGAGTGTTTGATGATGACAGTGCAGTGGGACCTTAATTCTGTATCTAAACCCGTGCTGTACCTGGCCTGGGACTGTTTGATGGGGACGGTGTAGTGGGAGATTTACTCTGTATCTAACACCGTGCTGTACCTGTCCTGGGAGTGTTTGATGGGGACAGTGTAGAGGAAGTTTTACTCTGTATCTAACCCCGTAATGTACCTGCACTGGGAGTGTTTGATGGGGACGGTGTAGAGGGAGCTTTACTCTATATATAACCCTGTCCTGTACCTGCCCTGGGAGTGCTTCATGGGGACTGTGTAGAGGGAGCTTTACTCTGAATCTTACCCCGGGCAGTACCAGTCCTGGGAGTTTTAGATGGGGACAGGTTATTGGGAGATTTACTCTGTATCTAACCCTGTGCTGTAACTGCCATGGGAGTGTATGATGGAACAGTGTAGAGGGAGTTTTTCTCTGTTTCTAACCCCGGGCTGTACCAGTCCTGGGAGTGTATGATGGGACAGTATCGAGGGAGCTTTACTCTGTATCTTACCCCGTGCTGTACCTGTACTGGGAATTTTAGATGGATACATTATCGAAGGAACTTTTTTCTGCATCTAACCCCGTGCTGTACCTGTCCTGGGAGTGTTTGATGGGGACAGTATCGAGGGAGCTTTACTCTGTATCTAACACCGTGCTGTACCTGACCTGGGAGTGTTTGATGGGTACAGTATCGAGGAAGCTTTACTGTATATCTAACCCTGTGGTGTACCTGTACTTGGAATTTTAGATGGATACATTATAGAGGGAAATTTTCTCTGCATCTAACCCCGTGCTGTACCTGTCCTGGGAGTGTTTGATGGGGACAGTATCGAGGAAGTTTAACTCTGTACCTAACCCCGTGCTGTACCTGTCCTGCGAGAGTTTGATGGGGACAGTGTAGAGGAAGCTTTACTTTGTATCAAACCCTGTCCTGTACCTGCCCTGTGAGTGCTTGATGGGGACAGTGAAGACTGAGCTTTACTCTGTACCTAACTCTGTGCTGCACCAGTCCTGGGAGTGTTTGATGGGGACAGCTTAGAGGAAAATTTAGACTGTATCTAACCCCGTGCTGTACCTGCCCTCGGAGTGTACGATGGGCAGAGTGTAGAGGGAGCTTTACTCTCTATCTAACCCCGTGCTGTACCAGTCCTGGGAGTGTTAGATGGGGAGAGTATAGAGGGAGTTTTACACTGTATCTGAACCCGTGCTGTACCTGCCCTGGGAGTGTACGATGGGCACAGTGTAGGGAGAGCTTTACTCTGTATCTAACCCCGTGCTGTACCAGTACTGGGAGTGTTTGATGGGGAGAGTATTGAGGGAGGTATACACTGTATCTAACCCTGTGCTGTAGGGGACCTGGGAGTGTTTGATGGAGACAGTGTAGAGGGAGCTTTACTCAGTATCTCACCCAGTGCTTTTCCTGCCCTGGGAGTGTTTGATGGGGAAAGTGTAGAGGTAGCTTTTCTCTGTATCTGACCCTGTCATGTTCCCGTCGTAGGAGTGTTTGATGGGGCCAGTATCGAGGGAGCTTTACTCTGTATCTTACCCAGTTCTGTTCCTGTCCAGGGAGTGTTTGAAGGGGACAGTGCAGAGGGAGCTTTGCTCTGTATCTAACCCTGTGCTGTACCTGTCCTGGGAGTGTTTGATGTGGACAGTATAGAGGGAGCGTTACTCTTTATCTAACCTAGTGCTGTACGTGCCCTGGGAGTGTTGGATGATGACAGTGCAGTGGGAACTTTATTCTGTATATAAACCCGTGCTGTACCTGGCCTGGGAGTGTTTGATGGGGACGGTGTAGTGGGAGATTTACTCTGTATCTAACACCGTGCTGTACATGTCCTGGGAGTGTTTGATGGGGACAGTATAGAGGGAGCTTTACTGTTTATCTAACCTTGTTCTGTCCCTGTCCAGGGAGTGTTTTATGGGAACAGTGCAGAGGAAGCTTCACCTTGTATCAAACCCTGTGCTGTACCTGTCCTGGGAGTGTTTGATGGGGACAGTATTGAGGGAGCTTTACTCTGTATCTAACCCAGTGCTGTACGTGCCCTGGGAGTGTTTGATGATGACAGTGCAGTGGGACCTTTATTCTGTATCTAAACCCGTGCTGTACCTGTCCAGGGACTGTTTGATGGGGATGGTGTAGTGGGAGATTTACTCTGTATCTAACACCGTGCTGTACCTGTCCTGGGAGTGTTTGATGGGGACAGTGTAGAGGAAGTTTTACTCTGTATCTAACCCCGTAATGTACCTGCACTGGGAGAGTTTGATGGGGACAGTGTAGAGGGAGCTTTACTCTGTATCAAACCCCGTGTTTACCTGTCCTGGGAGTGTTTGATGGGGACAGATTAGTGGGAAATTTACTCTATATCTAACCCCGTGCTGTACCTGTCCTGGGAGTGTTTGATGGGTACAGTATCGAGGGAGCTTTACTCTGTATCTAACCCTGTGGTGTACCTGTACTGGGAATTTTAGATGGATACATTATAGAGGGAAATTTTCTCTGCATCTAACCCTGTGCTGTACCTGTCCTGGGAGTGTTTGATGGGGACATTATCGAGGAAGTTTAACTCTGTACCTAACCCCGTGCTGTACCTGACCTGGGAGAGTTTGATGGGGACAGTGCAGTGGAAGATTTACTCTGTATCAAACCTTCTACTGTATCTGCCCTGGGAGTGTTTGATGCGGACGGTGTAAGGTAGACTTACTCTGCATCTAACTCTGTCCTGTACCTGCCATGTGTGTGCTTGATGGGGACAGTTTAGACTGAGCTTTACTCTGTATCTAACTCTGTGCTGCACCTGTCCTGGGAGTGTTTGATGGGGACAGCTTAGAGGAAAATTTAGACTGTATCTAACCCCGTGCTGTACCTGCCCTGGTAGTGTACGATGGGCACAGTGTAGGGGGAGCTTTACTCTGTATCTAACCCCGTGCTGTACCAGTCCTGGGAGTGTTTGATGGGGACAGTATAGAGGGAGCGTTACTCTGTATCTAACCCCGTGCTGTACCAGTCCTGGGAGTGTTTGATGGCGATAGTGTAGAGGGAGCTTTACTCTGAATCTAACCCCTTGCTGTACCAGACCTGGGAGTGTTTGATGGGGAGAGTATAGAGGGAGGTTTACACTGTATCTAACCCTGTGCTGTACCGGACCTGGGAGTGCTTGATGGGGACAGTGTAGAGGGAGCTTTACTCTGTATCTAACCCCGTGCTGTACCTGTCCTGGGAGCGTTTGATGGGGACAGATTAGAGGGAAATTTACTCTGTATATAACCCCGTGCTCTACCTGCCCTGGGTGTGTATGTTGGGCACAGTGTAGGGGGCGCTTTACTCGGTATCTAACCCCGTGCTGTACCTGCCCTGGGAGTGTATGATGTCCACAGTGTAGGGGCAGCTTTACTCTTTATCTAACCCCGTGCTGTACCAGTCCTGGGAGTGTTTGATGGGGAGAGCATAGAGGGAGGTTTACACTGTATCTAACCCTGTGCTGTACCAGACCTGAGAGTGTTTGATGGAGACAGTGTAGAGGGAGCTTTACTCTCTATCTAACCCAGTGCTTTTCCTGCCCTGGGAGTGTTTGATGGGGAAAGTGTAGAGGTAGCTTTACTCTGTATCTGATCCTGTCCTGTTCCCGTCCTGGGAGTGTTTGATGGGGACAGTATCGAGGGAGCTTTTCTCTGTATCTAGCCCCTGCTGCATCCTTTCTGGGAGTGTTTGTTGGCAACTTTCTCGCCAAAAACAAAAACAATCCACAAATCAGGCCTAATAAATTGAACATCAGTTTCCTTCTTTGATTCTCCCTGGTCTGTTCTGATTCTCTGATAGATTCCTCGTGTTTACCCTCCACATGAACAGTCATCCTAATCCCGTCTACCTGTCCTGCTCCCAATGCGGCATCCGACTACAATAAGGCCAGTGGTACAGGAGCGTCTCAGCGAGTGAGACAGGTGAGTCTTGAACCTGACCTGGGTATATGTGAGTGACCCGGGTTAATCCGACACTCCAGGGACATTTTAGACAGTTCGAGTGCATCACAGCTTTGCCAGAATGAGACCTGGATTCCAAGGGTTAAATTGCAAAGTGAGATTGCACAAACTCGGGTTGTATTCCCTGAAATTTAGTAGCATCAGGGGTGACTTGATCAAATTGTCAAATCCTGAGAGGAACTGGGTGGGGAGATTAGGGGAATGTATGAGCTCTTGTCCTGATTAACAAGCTTTGTGAGGCATCTTATCGAATCCCTTTTGAACAGACAAGTATCCTCCGGTCACTACAGGTTACCTGTATGTTGCAAAGTTATTCTGATAATTTTCATCCCACAGAGTCAAAATTTCTGCGATTCTGTGACTGAGTCAGAACTTCAAATAGTTCAGATTCACTGTTTAAAATAAGCAGTCACTTTTCTGTGGTGGTTTTTGAGATTGAGTATGGATCTCAGAATCTGTCAGTGGAAGGGAGTTTCTACAGAGATAGGAAATGGGATTGATGAATAAAGGTGCTGGATTTTGATCACTGCATAAGATTGTGTCTGTTGCAGTTTCCCAGCAGTTTACATTTTCATGGGAAAGGGATGATTATCCAATGTCAACAATTCAATTTCTTCAGACAAGTGAAAACGCAAGAGAAAGAGGGAATACACCAACACTGGAACAAACAGGCAACTGTATGAGGAAGGTTTCAATTCTCTGCATGTTTTAATGTGAATTCCTGAGCTAAAGATTGAAATAAACAGGAGTTTAAATCTCACACTGGGATGCCGTACAATTTCAGTCCTGTTATCCCAAAATTAAAAATAAAAATCTACAATTAGCTGGAGCTGGAAATCTGTCAGTTGATGAATGTTGTCTTGAAAATTTCACCCTGAATAGTGTGAGCCTTAGTATTGTGGAAACGTGTGAAGAAAGTGTTTGCATTCACACATTCCTACATTGTGAAATGTAAGTTAGCTTTGAAACAATAGGATGTAGGGCCAGGGAGTCTGAATGGGCAAAAGGATTTGGATGATTAAAGAGTGAATTTTAATGATGTCTTTTGAAGGAGCCGTTTACTGTAAATGTCCCAAGACAATGAAATGCTTCAAAGGAAATATCCCCATTGACAGAAATGGTTCCCCAATGTCTGAAACATTTCCCAAGTCTTCAGAGACATGAGGGGGGCAGACATATTGTAAGATACAGATCATGAGGTGCTAGAGAATCACAGAATTGAAGTTGTGGGGCCCTCTCCTGTTTCAGAATGTCAGTTTTGATGTTTAACTCTGTGTAACTTGGTTAATGATTCTTAAAGCAGAAAGTTCCAATCCAATCTGTAACCTGCACTTCAAATTCCAAAGAGATATGTACACCTTAAGTGATTGAGTGAAATAGTGAAAGATGGATTTCATTATAGGCAAATGTGTGGCTGCCCACTTTAAAAAGGATGGAACAGGTTACATTGTAAATGGTGAAAAGCTGCAAACAGTGAGGGTCCAAAGAGTCCCTTTCCAATTGTGTCAAGACTAAGAAAACATCAAACAGTTCCAATGAGAAATTAAATTTGATATTTGGGATAAAGCTGCTTAAAAACTCACACTACCCATTCCATGAATCAGCCTCTGTAACCTGCACTTCAGCACATCACAAGAAAAATGATATTTTCAACTGTTCTTGATTCCAGTCTGTAACTCAATCCCGGTTATCTATTATTCTCTATATAAACCCCCTGCACCCCTCAATTAGATTCCAGTCTGTAACTCACTCCCGGGTATCTATTATTCTCTATATAAACCCACTGAACCCCTCGATTAGATTGCAGTCTGTAACTCAATCCCAGGTATTTATTATTCTACATATAAACCCCCTGAACCCCTCGATTAGATTCCAGTCTGTAACTCAATCCCGGGTATCGATTATTCTATATATAAACCCCCCGAACCCCTCGATTAGATTCCAGTCTGTAACTCAATCCCGGGTATCTATGATTCTATATATAAACCCCCTGATCCCTTCAATTAGAATCGAGTCTGTAACTCAATCCCGGGTATCGATTATTCTCTATATAAACCCCCTGCACCCCTTAATTAAATTCCAGCCTGTAACTCAATCCCGGGTATCTATGATTCTGTATATAAACCCCCGGAAGCACTCGATTAGATTCCTGTCTGTAACTCACTCCCGGGTATCTATTATTCTATATATAAACCCCTCATTCCCCTCGATGAGATTCCGTTCTTTAACTCACTCCCGGATATCTTTTATTCGATATATATTATATCTACATGATTTATATATAAACCACCCCGAACCCCTCGATTAAATTTCAGCCCGTAACTCACTCCCGGGCATCTGTTATTCTATATATAAACCACCCGAAACTCCTCCGTTAGATTCCTGCCTGTAACTCACTGCCGGGTATCTGTTATTCTATATATAAACCACCCCAAACCCCTCCGTTAGATTCCTGTCTGAAACTCACTGCCGGGTGTCTGTTATTCTATATATAAACAAACCCAAACCCCTCCGTTAGATTCCAGTCTGTAACTCAATCTCAGGTATCTGTTGTGATTAATATCATTCTTTGATCGTCTGCCTGTTCATCCCCTCTCACTCTGTGTCTCGCTCTTTAACATTCCCTCATTCCGCGTCTGCTCTCTCGCTCTCTCTCTCTCCCCCTCTCAGATTCTGTAAGAAATTTCCCCAAACTCCAGGCGTCCATTTTAGGTTTGTTCACAGTGGCCATTTTATGTCCCCACAGCACTGGGACATTTATGACAGAGTTGACTCCTCACAATTGGTAAATTAGTCCTTTCAACGTGACAGAGACACAGATATCTCCCTCCATTTTAAAGATGGAGAAATTCTGTTTATCACTCAATAGGCCCTGTCTTTACTTGGTATCTAACCCTGTGCTGCCCCTTCCCTGGGCCTGTTTGATGGGACAGAGCAGAGGGAATGTTACTCTCTATCGAACCCCATACTGTATATGGTTTGGGTGTGTTTGTTGAACAGTGTAGATGAAGCTTTACACTGGAATATAGGTGAGGGGGTGATTTGATGCAATATTTCAGGATAATAATGCAAGTAGAGGTTGGAAAAAGACTAACTATTCCCGCTGGTTTGGGGAGTCTGGGCCTTGGGGTCATGGTTTTTCAACTATGTTTAGAATTTTAGAATTTCAGGAGGGAAACTAAGAAACATTTTAAAACACCAAGTGTGGTATTAGTTTGGATCTCTCTCACATGAACGGAAATTGATGCTGAGCCACTAGTCCATGTTTAAAACTGAGGCTGATAGATTTCTGTTAGCTAACACGCTGCAGAGATATGAGACCAAGGGGTTCAGTCACAGATCAGCCAGGATCTCATTGAATGTCAGAACAGGGTTGGAGGGTTAAATGGCCTCTTGCTCTTTCCATGTGCTATGACCAATATCCTTTATTCACTGTCTGGCTCTCAGTCACCCACTTGGTCTGAGAGTCTCTATTTCTCATTCACTCGATCTGTGTCTTCTCTCCCTGTCTCTCTTCCTCTGAGAATCTAGTCTACAAACACCAGGCAGCCATTTTAGGTTTGTTCCCAGTGGCCATTTTATGTCCCCACAGGAATGGGACATTTAGGACAGAGTTGACCCCTCTCTCATGTAACATTAATATTTTAAACGTGACAGAGACACAGGTATGGAGACATGAATTCCCTGTGTATTCCCTAGAATATTGAAGGATTTGGGCGTTCAGTCCCACACCTTGCAGCTGTGAATTTGAATTCTGAATTTTCTATTACTGAATCTGGAAGTAAAAACCCCCGGGATGGAATGATTCACATTCATTCTGCTTCTACAAAGCCCGTGTCTGTGTCTGTTTCTCAGTATCTATTAACTGTTTAAGATAAGCCTGTCTCTTTCTCCATCGCTCTCTTTCTCGCCTCGCCTTTCACTGTCTCTCTCTCACTACAACACCCTGCCCCTCTCTCTTGCTCACCCTGTCTCTCTCTCTCTCTCGGCGAGTTTTGTCTCTCTCTCTCTATCTCAATCTGTCTCTCTCTCACCATCTCTCTGCCTCTCTCTCTCTCTCACTCCATCAGCCTCCCCCTCTCCCCACCATCCCCAATTTCCCTTTTCATCAAATTTTGGGTGTGAAGCTGAAGGGAAAATATTTTCAGGGTTTCGGGGAAAGGGCGGATGAGTGAGACCAGTTAAACTTTCCTTGCAGAGTGTCGAAAGTAGTTTGATGGGCTGAATGGCCTCTTCGATTAGATTCCAGTCGGTAACTCACTTCCGGATATCTGTTATTCTATATATAAACCCCCTGAACCCCTCGATTTGATTCCAGTCTGTAACTCACTCCCGGATATCTGTTATTCTATATATAAACCCCCTGAACCCCTCGATTAGATTCCAGCCTGTAACTCACTCCCGGGTATCTGTTATTCTATATATAATCCACCCCGAACCCCTCGATTAGATTCCAGTCTGTAACTCACTCCCGGGCATCTGTTATTCTATATATTAAACACCCCAAACCCCTCGATTAGATTCCAGTCTGTAACTCACTCCCGGGCATCTGTTATTCTATATATAAACCAACTCGAACCCCTCGATTAGATTCCAGTCTGTAAGTCACTCCCTGGTATTTGTTATTCTGTATATAAACCACCCCGAACCCCTCGATTAGATTCCAGTCTGTAACTCACTCCCGAGTATCTGTTATTCTATATATAAACCAACCCGAACCCCTCGATTAGATTCCAGTCTGCAACTCACTCCCGGGTATGTTTTTCTATATATAAACCACCCCGAACCCCTCTATTAGATTCCAGCACTTCCACATCACAAATTGAGGAAGGGGTCCCCCCCATTTTAAAGTTGGTTAAAGGCTCTCCCTCTAATTTAAAGATGGATAAGGGATGTCTCACAGGATATTGTTCTTTACACAATAATGTTAACAAATTTTTGAACATTTTCAGTTTCCCCCTACACTTTCTCTTTCTCTTACCCTGTCTCGTTCCTTCTCTCCCTCTCCCACCCCATCTCTCTGCCACCCTATATATTTCTCTGTTTCTCTCTCTCACCCCATATCTTTACCCTACACTCGCTCCCCTCTCTTCATCTCTCTCTCTCACCTCATCCCTTTTTTATCGCTTGATCTCCTCTCTCTATCTCACTCGCTTACCCAACTCTCTTTCCCTCTCTCCCTGTCTCTCTTCCTCTGAGAATCTAGACTACAAACACCAGGCAGCCATTTTAGGTTTGTTCACAGTGGCCATTTTATGTCCCCACAGCAATGGGACACTTAGGACAGAGTTGACTCATGTAACATTAATATTTTAAACGTGACAGAGACACAGGTATGGAGACATAAATTCCACGTGTATTCCCTGGAATATTGAAGGATCCGGGCGTTCACTCCCACACTTTGCTGCTGTGAATTTGAATTCTGAATTTTCTAAAACTGAATCTGGAAGTAAAAACCCCCGGGATGGAATGATTCACATTCTTTCTGCTGCTGCAAAGCCCGTGTCTGTGTCTGTTTCTCAGTATTTATTAACAATTTAAGATAATAGGATAGAATGCCACTAGTTTGCCATAATTCAACTCAGTCAGAAATGTCCCAATGTTATGACCGATATCAATCTTTCATCGTCTGCCTGTTCATCCCCTCTCACTCTGTGTCTCTCTCTTTAACATTCCCTCATTCCGCATCTGCTCTCTCTCTCTCTCTCTCTCTCCCTCTCTCAGATTCTGTAAGAAAAATCCCCAAACTCCAGGCAGCCATTTTAGGTTTGTTCACAGTGGCCATTTTATGTGCCCACAGCACTGGGACATTTATGACAGAGTTGACTCCTCACAATTGGTAAATTAGTCCTTTCAACGTGACAGAGACACAGATATCTCCCTCCATTTTAAAGATGGAGAAATTCTGTTTATCACTCAATAGGCCCTATCTTTACTTGGTATCTAACCCTGTGCTGCCCCTTCCCTGGGCCTGTTTGATGGGACAGAGCAGAGGGAATGTTACTCTCTCTCGAACCCCATACCGTATTTGGTTTGGGTGTGTTTGTTGAACAGTGTGGATGAAGCTTTACACTGGAATTTAGGTGAGGGGGTGATTTGATGCAATATTTCAGGATAATAATGCAAGTGGAGGTTTGAAAAAGAGTAACTATTCCCGCTGGTTTGGGGAGTCTGGGCCTTGAGGCCATGGTTTTTCAACTATGTTTAGAATTTTAGAATTTCAGGAGAGAATCTAAGAAACACTTTAAAAAGCCAAGTGTGGTATTAGTTTGGATCTCTCTCACATGAACAGAAATTGATGCTGAGCCACTAGTCCATGTTTAAAACTGAGGCTGATAGATTTCTGTTAGCTAACACGCTGCAGAGATATGAGACCAAGGGCTTCAATCACAGATCAGCCAGGATCTCATTGAATGTCAGAACAGGGTTGGAGGGTTAAATGGCCTCTTGCTCTTTCCATGTGCTATGACCAATATCCTTTATTCACTGTCTGGCTCTCAGTCACCCACTTGGTCTGAGAGTCTCTATTTCTCATTCACTCGATCTGTGTCTTCTCTCCCTGTCTCTCTTCCTCTGAGAATCTAGTCTACAAACACCAGGCAGCCATTTCAGGTTTGTTCCCAGTGGCCATTTTATGTCCCCACAGCAATGGGACATTTAGGACAGATTTGACTCCTCACGAATGTAAAATTAGTACTTTCAACGTGACAGAGACACAGATATCTCCGTCCATTTTAAAGACGGAAAAGGGAACTCCCTCCGTTTTAACGGTGGAGAAGTTATCTGCCTCCATTTTAAATATTGAGAATGGTTCTCGCCCCATTTCGTCAGGTCTCTCTCTCCCTACCGCTTTTTCCTTCCCTCGACTCGTCTCTCTGATACTCTCTCTCATCCCATCGCTATTTCGGACACTCACTTCCCTCTCTCTGCCTCTCCCTCACCCCACCCATTTTTCTTTCATTCAATCGCCTCTCTCTATCTCTCTCTCTTGCCCTCTCTCTCTTTCTCCCTCAGCCCATCTCATTGTCGCTATCTCCCTCTCTCTCGCCCCATCTCTCTCCCCTTCACCCTCTCTGTCTTTCATTTTATCTCTCTGTCATTCTCTGACCCTCTCTCTCTCGCCCTCTCTCTCTTTCTTTCTCACCCCATCTCACTCTCACTATTTCCCGCTCTCTCTCTCTCTCGCGCTCTCTCTCTTTCTTTCTCACCCCATCTCACTCACTATTTCCCTCACTCTCTCTCTCTCATCCTATCTCTCTTTCTTTCTCACCCCATCTCACTCTCACTATTTCCCTCTCTCTCTCTCTCGCCCTCTCTCTCTTTCTTTCTCACCCCATCTCACTGTAACTATTTCCCTCTCTCTCTCACCCCATCTCTCTGCCCTTCACCCTCTCTCTCTCACCCCATCTCACTCTCACTAATTCCATCTCTCTCTCTCTCTCGCGCTCTCTCTCTTTCTTTCTCATCCCATCTCACTGTAACTATTTCCCTCTCTCTCTCACCCCATCTCTCTGCCCTTCACCCTCTCTCTCTGTCTCTCATTCTATCTCTGTCATTCTCTGACCCTCTCTCTATCGCCCCGTCTCTATCCCTATCACCACCTCTCTCTGTCGCTCTCTCTCCCTCGCTCTGCCACTGACTCTCTGTCACATTCGTTCTCTCCCACGCCTGTCTCTTTCTCCATCGCTCTCTTTCTCGCCTCGCCTTTCACTGTCTCTCTCTCACTACAACACCCTGCCCCTCTCTCTCTCTCGCCCTGTCTCTCTCTCTCCCTCTTGGCGAGTTTTGTCTCTCTTTCTCTATCTCAATCTGCCTTTCTCTCACCATCTCTCTGCCTCTCTCTCTCACATACTCTCTCTCTCACTCCATCAGCCTCCCCCTCTCCCCACCATCCCCAATTTCCCTTTTCAGCAAATTTTGGGTGTGAAGCTGAAGGGAAAATATTTTCAGGGTTTCGGGGAAAGGGCGGACGAGAGAGACCAGGGAAACTTTACTTGCAGAGTGTCGAAAGTAGTTTGATGGGCTGAATGGCCTCCTCGATTAGATTCCAGTCTGTTACTCAATCGGAGGTATCTGTTATTCTATATATTATCCACCCCGAACCCCTCAATAAGATTCCAGCCTGTAACTCACTCCTGGGTATCTGTTATTCTACATATAAACCACCCCGAACCCCTCGATTAGATTCCAGTCTGTAACTCACTGCCAGGTATCTGTTATTCTATATATAAGCCACCCTGAACCCCTCGGTTAGATTCCAGTCTGTAACTCACTCCCGGTTATCTGTTATTCTATATATAATCCACCCGGAACCCCTCGATTAGATTCCAGTCTGTAACTCACTCCTGTTATTTGTTATTCTGTATATGAACCACCCCGAACCCCTCGATCAGATTCCAGCCTGTAACTCACTCCCGGGTATGTTATTCTATATATAAACCATCCCGCATCCCTCGATTAGATCCAGTCTGTAACTCACTCCCGGGTATGTTATTCTATATAGAAACCACCCCCAACCCCTCGATTAGATGCCAGCACTTCCACACCACAAGTAGAGGAAGGGGTCTCCCCCATTTTGAAGTTGGTTAAAGGCTCTCCCTCTAATTTTAAGATGGAGAAGGGATGTCTCACAGGATATTGTCCTTTACACTCAATAATGTTCACAAATTTTTGAACATTTTCAGTTTCCCCCTACACTTTCTCTCATCCTGTCTCGTTCCTTCTCTCCCTCTCCCACCCCATCTCTCTGCCACCCTATATATTTCTCTGTTTCTCTCTCTCACCCCATATCTTTACCCTACACTCGCTCCCCTCTCTTCATCTCTCTCTCTCAACTCATCCCTTATTTATCGCTTGATCTCCTCTCTCTATCTCACTCGCTTACCCAGCTCTCTTTCCCTCTCTCCCTACCTCTCTTCCTCTGAGAATCTAGTCTACAAACACCAGGCAGCCATTTTAGGTTTGTTCACAGTGGCCATTTTATGTCCCCACAGCAATGGGACACTTAGGACAGAGTTGACTCCTCACTCATGTAACATTAGTATTTTAAACGTGACAGAGACACAGGTATGGAGACATGAATTCCCTGTGTATTCCCAGGAATATTGAAGGATCCGGGCGTTCAGTCCCACACTTTGCTGTTATGAATTTGAATTCTGAATTTTCTATTACTGAATCTGGAAGTAAAAACCCCCGGGATGGAATGATTCACATTCATTCTGCTTCTACAAAGCCCATGTCTGTGTCTGTTTCTCAGTATTTATTAACTGTTTAAGATAAGCCTGTCTCTTTCTGCATCGCTCTCTTTCTTGCCTCGCCATTCACTGTCTCTCTCTCACTACAACACCCTGCCCCTCTCTCTATCTCGTCCTGTCCCTCTCTCTCTCTCGGTGAGTTTTGTCTCTCTTTCTCTATCTCAATCTGTCTCTCTCACCATCTCTCTGCCTCTCTCTCTCATTTACTCTCACTCCATCAGCCTTCCCCTCTCCCCACCATCCCGAATTTCTCTTTTCAGCAAATTTTGGGTGTGAAGCTGAAGGGAAAATATTTTCAGGGTTTCGGTGAAAGGGCGGACGAGTGAGACCAGTGAAACTTTTCTTGCAGAGTGTCGAAAGTAGTTTGATGGGCTGAATGGCCTCCTCGATTAGATTCCAGTCTGTAACTCAGTCCCGGATATCTGTTATTCTATATATAAACCCCCTGAACCCCTCGATTAGATTCCAGTCTGTAACTCACTCCCGGGTATCTGTTATTCTATATATAAACCCCCTGAGCCCCTCGATTAGATTCCAGTCTGTAACTCACTCCCGGGTATCTGTTATTCTATATATAATCCACCCCGAACCCCTCGATTAGATTCCAGTATGTAACTCACTCCCGGGTATGTGTTATTCTGTATATCAACCACCCCGAACCCCTCGATTAGATTCCAGCCTGTGACTCACTCCTGGGTATCTGTTATTCTATATATAAACCCACCCCGAACCCCTCGATTAGATTCCAGACTGTAACTCACTCTCGGGTATGATATTCTATATATAAACTACCCCGAACCCCTCGATTAGATTCCAGTCTGTAACTCAGTCCCGGATATCTGTTATTCTATATATAAACCCCCTGAACCCCTCGATTAGATTCCAGTCTGTAACTCACTCCCGGGTATCTGTTATTCTATATATAAACCCCCTGAGCCCCTCGATTAGATTCCAGTCTGTAACTCACTCCCGGGTATCTGTTATTCTATATATAATCCACCCCGAACCCCTCGATTAGATTCCAGTATGTAACTCACTCCCGGGTATGTGTTATTCTGTATATCAACCACCCCGAACCCCTCGATTAGATTCCAGCCTGTGACTCACTCCTGGGTATCTGTTATTCTATATATAAACCCACCCCGAACCCCTCGATTAGATTCCAGACTGTAACTCACTCTCGGGTATGATATTCTATATATAAACTACCCCGAACCCCTCGATTAGATTCCAGTCTGTAACTCACTCCCGGGTATCTGTTATTCAATATATAAACCACCCCGAACCCCTCGATTAGATTCCAGTCTGTAACTCACTCCCGGGTATGATATTCTATATATAAACCACCCCGAACCCCTCGATTAGATTCTAGCACTTCCACATCACAAATTGAGGAAGGGGTCTCTCCCCATTTTCAAGTTGGTTAAAGTCTCTCCCTCTAATTTTAAGATGGAGAAGGGATGTCTCACAGGATATTGTTCTTTACACTCAATAATGTTAACACATTTTTGAATATTTTCAGTTTCCCCCTACACTTTCTCTTTCTCTCATCCTGTCTCGTTTCTTCTCTCCCTCTCCCACCCCATCTCTCTGCCACTCTATACATTTCTCTGTTTCTCTCTCTCACCCCATATCTTTACCCTACACTCGCTCCCCTCTCTTCATCTCTCCCTCTCTCAACTCATCCCTTTTTTATCGCTTGATCTTCTCTCTCTATCTCACTCGCTTACCCAGCTCTCTTTCCCTCTCTGCCCGCCTCTCTTCCTCTGAGAATCTAGTCTAAAAACACCAGGCAGCCATTTTAGGTTTGTTCACAGTGGCCATTTGATGTCCCCACAGCAATGGGACATTTAGGACAGAGTTGACTCATGTAACATTAGTATTTTAAACGTGACAGAGACACAGGTATGGAGACATAAATTCCACGTGTATTCCCTGGAATATTGAAGGATTCGGGCGTTCACTCCCACACTTTGCTGTTGTGAATTTGAATTCTGAATTTTCTAAAACTGAATCTGGAAGTAAAAACCCCCGGGATAGAATGATTCACATTCTTTCTGCTGCTGCAAAGCCCGTGTCTGTGTCTGTTTCTCAGTGTTTATGAACTATTTAACATAATAGTTTAGAATGCCACAAGTTTGCCATAATGTCTGGAAAGAGGGTTGAAACAGAGGGGCTGAGGTAGCAAAACAAGAGGAGGGGGTGTGAATAGACACAGGATCTGGGGGTCTCCAATGTGTAGACACTGCCCAGCTCCCAGTCACATCTTTTAGAAAAGGCTGAATTGCGAAAATGAATCCAGGGACAGTGAAGCAAGTGACTCACTAACAATGAGAGCATTTTAAACATTCATTCTTTCACTGCAAAGCGCTCAGTCTTTCTGAGGTTCTGAAGGGGTCGGGGGTCTTCACTGTCTTATTCCCTCTCCCACTTGCTGCCCCTCTCTCTCTGTGTCAGTATTGCCTCATTTATAAAGTGCAGAGCAGAGCTGGCTGCACATTGTGGGATCTTGCTGTGCACAAATTGCCTGCAGTGTTTCATACTGTGCCACAACCAGTTAATTTATTAAAAATGTGCTGAATGGAATCATTTTCTGACCCTCAGGAGCCCTTTACCAAGTTCTAACTGTGAGAGTGTTTAAAAGTTTGTGCTAATTCCTGAATAATGCTGGTGTTTTAGTCAGGGCGATGAATTGGGAGGTGGAACAGGCATTTGAATTCAGTCTCTCTAGGATGTGTCCCTATGTTACAACAGAGAGAGAGGAGGGAGATTGAGGGAAACAGGAAAAGACAGTGAAACAGAGGCAGGGGTTGGGGGTGAGGAAGAGACACAGGGTCCGGGTGGGGTTAGGGGAGGGTCTCCAGTGTGGAGTCAGTGCCCAGCTCCCAGTCTCTGCAGAAAAGCCTCAGTCACACCCTCCCGGGGACGCCTGGTTTGTAAAAATCGATGCTGGGACGGAGATTTCAAAAAGTCTCCCCCAGGAAGCAGCAGCTTGTTCCCGGTTTGAAGAGAAGGAGTTTCGGCCTTTCTGGGGATGTGTCCGGACTCAGATCACACATGGTGCCCGGGGTGGGGGGAGAGGGGGAAGAGGGAGGGTTACAGCAGGCATGAGGCTGGGGAAGGAAATGTGTCTCCCTGTTCCCATCCGGATAGCATTACATTGCTGCCTGTGGGATCCCCCTGTGCAGAAACGGCCTGCATCTTTTCCTGAACTGCAACAGGGAACACACAACGTTTCTGGGGGAGGGGGTGGAATTTCCCTGTCTCTGTCACTCCAGCTTTCTCTCTCCCTCTCTCTTTACAGACAGGACCCCTTGCTGATCATGTCCACTGAGGGTTAATAACAGGACAGGACCCCTTGCTGCTCCTCTCCACTGAGGGTTAACCCCAGGACAGACATGGTTTCAACAAGGGCCTGTCTTTACTTTTGGTTTAATAATAAATCTATATTTCTTTCCCCTGTTGGTTGTGTTACTCCAGTTCCAAACCCTGATCTCACACAAACCCCCAAAACACTGGCAGTAATCACAGTCCCCAACCAACTCTCCCTCTCACCCCAACCCACTCTCCCTCTCATCCCATCCCACTCTCCCTCTCACCCCAACCCACTCTCCCTCTCACCCCAACCCACTCTCCCTCTCACCCCAACCCACTCTCCCTCTCACCCCAACCCACTCTCCCTCTCACCCCAACCCACTCTCCCTCTCACCCCAACCCACTCTCCCTCTCAGCCCAACCCTCTCACACCAACCCACTCTCCCTATCACCACTCCCTGTCCTGGGAGTGTTTGATGGGGACAGTGTAGAGGGAGCTTTACTCTGTATCTAACCCTGTGCTGTAGCAGTCCTGGGAGTGTTTGATGGGGACAGGTTAGATGGAGATTTACTCTGCACCTAACACCGTGCTGTACCTGCCCTGGGAGTGTTTGATGGGCACAGTGTAGGGGGAGCTTTTCTCTGTATCTAACCCCATGCTCTGCCAGTCCTGGGAGTGTTAGATGGGGACAGTATAGAGGGAGATTTACTCTGTTTCTAACCCCATGCTCTGCCAGTCCTGGGAGTGTTTGATGGGGACAGTATAGAGGGAGATTTACTCTGTATCTAACCCCATGCTGGACCAGTCCTGGGATTGTTTGATGGGGCAGGTTAGAGGGAGATTTACTCTGTATCTAACACCGTGCTGTACCTGCCCTGGGAGTGTATGATTGGCACAGTGTAGGGGGAGCTTTACTCTGTATCTAACCCCGTGCTGTACCAGTCCTGGGAGTGTTTGATGGGGACAGTATAGCGGGAGATTTACTCTGTATCTCACCCTGAGCTGTACCAGTCCTGGGTGTGTTTGATGGAGACAGTGTAGAGGGAGCTTTACTCTGTATCCATCCCCGTGCTGTACCTGCCCTGGGAGTGTTTGATGGGGACGGTGTAGAGGGAGATGTACTCTGTATCTAACCCTGTCCTTTATCTGCCCTGTGAGTGCTTGATGGGGACAGTGTAAAGGGAGCTTTACTCTGTATCTAACCCTGTGCTGTACCAGTCCTGGGAGTGTATGATGGGGACAGGTTAGAGGGAAATTTACTCCGCATTTAAAACCGTTCTGTACCTACCCTGGGAATGTATGAATGGCACAGTGTAGGAGGAGCTTTACTCTGTATCTAACCCCGTGCTGTACCAGTCCTGGGATTGTTTCATGGGGACAGTATAGAGGGAGATTTACTCTGTATCTAACCCTGAGCTGTACCTGTCCTGGGAGTGTTTAATGGGGACAGTGTAGAGGAAGCTTTACTCTGTATCTAACACCGTGCTGTACCTGTCCTTGGAGTGTTTGATGGGGTTTGATGGGTACAGTATCGAGGGAGCTTTACTCTGTATCTAACCCCGTGCTGTAACTATCCTGGGAGTGTTTGATGGGTCAGTATCGAGGGAGCTTTACTCTGTATCTAACCCAGTGCTATACCTGCCCTGGGAGTGTTTGATTGGGAAAGTGAAGAGGTAGCTTTATTCTGTATCTAACCCTGTCCTGTTCCTGTCCTGGGAGTTTTTGATGGGGTCAGTATAGAGGGAGCTTTACATTGTATCTAAGACTGTCCTGGTCCTGTACTGGGAGTGTCTAATGGGCACAGTGTAGAGGGAGATTTACTCTGTATCTAACCCCATGCTGTACCAGTCCTGGGAGTGTTTGATGGGGACAGTATAGAGGGAGCTTTACTCTGTATCTAACCCCATGGTGCATTGCACCGGGAGTGTTTGATTGAGACAGTGCAGTGGGACCTTTATTCTGTATCTAAACCCGTGCTCTACCTGCCCTGGGAATGTTTGATGGGGACCGTGTAGATGGAGATTTACTCTGTATCTAATCCTGTCTTGTCACTGCCCTGTGAGTGCTTGATGGGGACAGTTTAGAGAGAGCTTTACTCTGTATCTAACCCCGTGCTGTACCAGTCCTGGGAGTTTATGATGGGGACATTGTAGAGGGAGCTTTACTCTGTATCTAATCCCGTGCAGTACCTGCTTTGGGATTGTTTGATGGGGTTTGATGGGGACAGTATCGAGGGAGCTTTACAATGTATCTAAACCCGTGCTGTACCTGTCCTGGGATGTTTTATGTGGACAGTATCGAGCGAGCTTTACTCTGTATCTAACCCAATGCTTTACCTGTCCTGGGAGTGTTTGATGGGGAAAGTGCAGAGGTAGCTTTACTCTGTATCTAACTGTGTGCAGTACCTGTCGTGGGAGTGCTTGATGAGGATAGTATAGAGGGAGCTTTACTCTCTATCTAACACCGTGCTGTACGTGCCCTGGGAGTGTTTGATGGGGACAGTGCAGTGGAAGCTTTATTCTTTATCTAACCCCGAGCTGCACCTGTCCTCAAAGTGTTTGATGGGGACAGTATCGAGGGAGCTTTACTCTGTATCAAACCCCGTGCTGTACCTATCCTGGGAGTGTTTGATGGGGACATTTTAGAGGGAGCTTTACTCTGTATATAACAGTGTCCTGTACCTGCCCTGTGAGTGCTTGATGGGGACAGTGAAGAGGGAGCTTTACTCTGTATCTAACCCCGTGCTGCACCAGTCCTGGGAGTATTTGATGGGGAGAGGTTAGTGGTAGCTTTACTCTGTATCTAGCCCCGTGCGGTACCTGCCCTGGGAGTGTTTGATGGGGACAGTGCAGAGGGAACTTTTTCTGTATCTAACCCCGTGCTGTACCTGCCCTGGGAGTGTTTGATGGGCACAGTATAGAGGGAGCTTTATTCTGTATCTAACCCCGTGCTGTACCTGTCCTGGGAGTGCTTGATGGGGACAGTGAAGAGGGAGCTTTACTCTGTATCTAACCCCGTGCTGTACCTGTTCTGGGAGTGTTTGATGGGGACAGTGCAGAGGGAGCTTTACTCTGTATCTAACCCCGTGCTGTACCTGTCCTGGGAGTGTTTGATGGGGACAGTGTAGACGAAGCTTTATTCCTTTTCTAAATCTGTGCTGTATCTGTCCTGGCAGTGTTTGATGGGGACAGGTTAAAGGAGCTTTACTATGTTTCTAACCCCGAGCTGTACCATTCCTGGGAGTCTTTGATGGATACAGTGTAGAGGGACCTTTACTCTTTATCGAACCCAGTGCTTTACCTGCCATGGGAGTGTTTGATGGGGAAAGTGTAGATGTACCTTTACTCTGTATCTAACCCTGTCCTGGGAGTGTTTGCAGGGGACAGTATAGAGGGAGCTTTACTCTGTATCTAACCCCGTTCTGTACCTGTCCTGGGAGTTTTTGATTGGGACAGTATCGAGGGAGCTTTACTCTGTACCTAACCCCGTGCTGTACCTGTCCTGGTGGGGTTTGATGGGGACTGTGTACAGGAAGATTTACTCTGTAACTAAGCCTGTCCTGTTCCTGTGTTGGGAGTGTTAGATGGGGACAGTGTAGTGGGAGCTATACTCTCTATCTAACCCCGTGCTGTACCTGTACTGGGAGTGTTTGATGGGGACAGTGCAGATGGAGCTTTACTGTGTATTTAACCCAGTGCTTTACCTGTCCTGGGAATGTTTGAAGGGGACAGTGTAGAAGAAGCTTTACTCTGTATCTAACTCTGTGCTGTATGTGCTCTGGGAGTGTTTGATGGGGACAGTGCAGAGGGTGCTTTACTCTATATCTAACACCGTGCTTTACCTGTCCTGGTAGTGTTTGATGGGGACATTTTAGCGGGAGCTTTACTCTGTATATAACAGTGTCCTGTACCTGCCCGGTGAGTGCTTGATGGGGACAGTGAAGAGGGAGCTTTATTCTGTATCTAACCCCAGTCTGTACCAGTCCTGGGAGTGTTTGATGGGGACAGGTTAGTGGTAGCTTTACTCTGTATCTAGCCCCGTGCGGTACCTGCCCTGGGAGTGTTTGATGGGGACAGTGCAGAGGGAGCTTTTTCTGTATCTAACCGCGTGCTGTACCTGCCCTGGGAGTGTTTGATGGGCACAGTATAGAGGGAGCTTTATTCTGTGTCTAACCCCGTGCTGTACCTGCCCTGGGTGTGTTGGATGGGGACGATGTAGAGGGAGTTTTACTCTGTGTCTAACCCCGAGCTGTACCTGTTCTGGGAGTGTTTGATGGGGACAGTGTAGAGGAAGCTTTACTCTGTATCTAAACCCGTAGTGTACCTGCCCTGGGAGTGTTTGATGGGGACTGTGTAGAGGGAGCTTTAGTCTGTATCTAACCCCGTGCTGTACCTGTCCTGGGAGTGTTTGATAGGGACAGTGCAGAGGAAGCTTTATTCCTTATCTAAATCTGTGCTGTATCTGTCCTGGGAGTGTTTGATGGGGACAGGTTAAAGGAGCTTTACTAAGTATCTAACCCCGGGCTGTACCACTCCTGGGAGTCTTTGATGGATACAGTGTAGAGGGACCTTTACTCTGTATCGAACCCAGTGCTTTACCTGCCCTGGGACTGTTTGATCGTCAAAGTGTAGATGTAGCTTTACTCTGTATCTAACCCTGTCCTGGGAGTGTTTGATGGGGACAGTGTAGTGGGAGCTATACTCTCTATCTAACCCCGTGCTGTACCTGTACTGGGAGTGTTTGAAGGGGACAGTGCAGAGGGAGCTTTACTGTGTATCTAACCCAGTGCTTTACCTGTCCTGGGAATGTTTGAAGGGGACAGTGTAGAAGAAGCTTTACTCTGTATCTAACTCTGTGCTGTACCTGTCCTGGGAGTGTTTGATGGGGACAGTATAGATGGAAATTTACCCTATATCTAACCCCGTGCTGTATGTGCTCTGGGAGTGTTTGATGGGGACAGTGCAGAGGGTGCTTTACTCTGTATCGAACACCGTGCTGTACCTGTCCTGGGAGTGTTTGATGGGGACAGTGTAGAGGGTGCTTTACTCTGTATCGAACACCGTGCTGTACCTGTCCTGGGAGTGTTTGATGGGGACAGTGTAGAGGTAGCTTTACTCTGTATCTCACCCCGTGCTGTACCTGTCCTGGGAGTGTTTGATGGGGACAGTGTCGAGGGAGCTTTACTCTGTATCTAACCCAGTGCTTTACCTGTCCTGGGAGTGTTTGATTGGTCCAGTGTAGAGGAAGCTTTACTCTGTATCTACCCCTGTGCTGTATCTGTCCTGGGAGTGATTGATTGGGATAGAATAGAGGGAGCTTTACTCTTTATCTAACCCCGTGCTGTACTTGCCCTGGTAGTGTTTGATTTGGACAGTGCAGAGGGAGCTTTACTCTGTATCTAAACCCGTGCTGTACCTGTCCTGGGAGTGTTTGATGGGGACATTTTAGAGGGAGCTTTACTCTTTTTATAACAGTGTCCTGTACCTGCCCTGGGAGTGCTTGATGGGGACAGTGAAGAGGGAGCTTTATTCTGTATCTAACACCGGTCTGTACCAGTCCTGGGAGTGTTTGATGGGGACAGGTTAGTGGTCGCTTTACTCTGTATCTAGCCCCGTGCGGTACCTGCCCTGGGAGTGTTTGATGGGGACAGTGTAGAGGGGGCTTTACTCTGTATATAACTCCGTGCTGTACCTGTCCTGGGAGTGTTTGATGGGGTCAGTATCGAGGGAGCTTTACTCTGTATCACACCCTGTCCTGTTCCCGTCCTGGGAGTGTTTGATGGGGACAGTGTAGAGGGAGCTTTACTCTGTATCGAACCCCGTGCTGTACCTGTACTCGGAGTGTTTGATGGAGACAGTGTAGAATGAGCTTTACTCTGTATCTAACCCTGTCCTGTTCCTGTCCTGGGAGTTGTTGATGGGGACAGTATAGAGGGAGCTTTACTCTGTATCTAACCCTGTCCTGTTCCTGTCCAGGGAGTGTTTGATTGGGACAGTACAGAGGGAGCTTTACTCTGTATCTAACCCCGTGCTTTTCCTGTACTGGGAGTGTTTGATGTGGACAGTGTAGGGGGAGCTTTACTCTGTATCTAACCCTGTACTGCACCTGCCCTGGGAGTGTTTGATGGGGACGGTGTGGAAGGAGCTTTACTCTGTATCTTACCCCGTGCTGTAACTGTCCTGGGAGTGTTTGATGCGGACAGTATAGAGGGAGCTATACTCTGTATATTGCCCCGCGATGTTCCTGTCCAGGGAGTGTTTGATGTGGAGAGTATAGCAGAAGCTTAACTCTGTATCTATCTCCGTGCTGTACCAGCCCTGCGAGTTTTTGATGGGGACGGTGTAGAGGTAGATTTACTCTGTATCTAACCCTGTTCTGTACCTGCCCTGTGAGTGCTTGATGGGGACAGTGTAGAGGGAGCTTTACTCTGTATCTAACCCCATGCTGTACCAGTCCTGGGAGTCTTTGATGGGGAGAGGTTAGAGGGAGATTTACTCTGTATCTAACCCCGTGCTGTACCTGCCCTTGTAGTGTATGATGGGCACAGTGTACGGGGAGCTTTACTCTGTATCTAACCCCGTGCTGTACATGTCCTGGGTGTGTTTGATGGGGACAGTATCGAGGGAGCTTTCCTCTGTATCTAACCCTGAGCTGTACCTGTCCTGGGAGTGTTTGATGGAAACAGTGTAGAGGGAGCTTTACTCTGTATCTAACCCTGTGCTGTACCTGCCCTGCGAGTGTATGATGGCCAATGTGTAGGGGGAGCTTTACTCTGTATCTAACCCCGTGCTGTACCAGTCCTGGGAGTGTTTGATGGGGAGAGTATAGAGGGAGGTTTACTCTGTATCTAACCCTGTGCTGTACCAGTGCTGGGAGTGTTTGATGGAGACAGTGTAGAGGGAGCTTTACTATCTATCTAACCCAGTGCTTTACCTGCCCTAGGAGTGTTTGCCCTGTGTTTGATGGGGACAATATCGAGGGAGCTTTACTCTGTATCTAGCCCCTGCTGCATCCTTTCTGGGAGTGTTTGTTGGCAACATTCTCGCCAAAAACAAAAACAATCCACAAATCAGCCCTAATAAATTGAACATGAGTTTCCTTGTTTGATTCTCCCTGGTCTGTTCTGATTCTCTGATAGATTCCTCATGTTTACCCTCCACATGAGCAGTCATCCTAATCCCGTCTACCTGTCCTGCTCCCAATGCGGCATCCGACTACAATAAGGCCAGTGATACAGGAGCGTCTCAGTGAGTGAGACAGGTGAGTCTTGAACCTGACCTGGATGTATGTGAGTGTCCCGGGTTAATCTGACACTCCAGGGACAGTTTAGACAGTTCGAGTGCATCGCAGCTTTGCCAGAATGAGACCTGGATTCCAAGGGTTAAATTGCAAAGTGAGATTGCACAAACTCGGGTTGTATTCCCTGAAATTTAGTAGCATCAGGGGTGACTTGATCAAATTGTCAAATGCTGAGAGGAACTGAGGGGGGAGATTAGGGGAATGTATGAGCTCTTGTCCTGAGTAACAAGCCGTGTGAGGCATCTTATCGAATCCCTTTTGACCAGACAAGTATCCACCTGTCACTACAGGTTACCTGTATGTTGCAAAGTTATTCTGATAATTTTCATCCCACAGAGTCAAAATTTCTGCGATTCTGTGTCTGAGTCAGAACTTCAAATAGTTCAGATTCACTGTTTAAAATAAGCAGTCACTTTTCTGTGGTGGTTTTTAAGTTTGAATATGGATCTCAGAATCTGTCAGTGGAAGGGAGTTTCTACAGAGATAGGAAATGGGATTGATGAATAAAGGTGCAGGATTTTGTTCACTGCATTAGATTTTGTCTGTTGCAGTTTCCCAGGAGGTTACATTTTCATGGGAAAGGGATGATTATCCAATGTCAACAATTCAATTTCTTCAGACAAGTGAAAACACAAGAGAAAGAGGGAATATACCAACACTGGAACAAACAGGCCACTGTATGAGGAAGGTTTCAATTCTCTGCATGTTTTAATGTGAATTCCTGAGCTAAGGATTGAAATAGGGGTTTAAATTTCACACTGGGATGCAGTACAATTTCAGTACTCTTACCCTTAAATTAAAAATAAAAACCTACAATTAAAACTTTCTTGGAAGGAGCAGAGGTAATTTGACTCTGTACCGAACCCCATACTATATTTGGGTTGGGAGTGTTTGATGAACAATGTAGCTAAAGCTTTAGTTTGAAACAATTTTCTGCAAACGTCAATTGACACAAAGTATCTTGTTAATGTTTCAATCTGAGGATGATAGATTTTTGTTGGGCAAAGGTGTAAAGAGATATGGAGGTAGATCAGAGATCAGTCAGGATCTCATTGAATGTCAGAAACAGTGTGTGGGGAGAAATGGAATCTTCCTCTTCCAATGTACTATGATAAATATCCTTCCTTCAATCTCTGTCTCTCGGTCTCCCTCTCCATCTGTGTCTCTGTCTTCTTCTCACTCGCTCGGTCTGTCTCTCTCTCTCTCTTCCTCTCTCTCAGAATCTATATAAATGACACAAACACCAGTCAGCCTTTTAGGTTTGTTCACAGAGGCCATATTATGTGCCCACAGCACTGGGACATTTCTGACAGAGTTGACTCCTCAGGAATGTGACGTTGGTACTTTCAACGTGACAGAGACACATCTATGGAGACACTGATCAGACACTCATCCCCCAGACACCGCATTTTGCACGGGTTCCAGGTCATCCCCAGTCGCTGGTTTAAAAAGATTTTCACCACATCCCCCCCCCTTCATCCCTTTCTCAAAACCTTCACCCTGTCTCTCCCCCTGTCACCATCGAACCAATTTTTTGAATTTGACTCTGTATGGACCCCATACTGTAATTGGGTTGGGAGTGTTTGATGAACAGTGTAGTCAAAGCTTCACTCTGAAACACTGGAATTGAGGTTAAGGGGTGATTTGATCAAATGCTTCAAGATACTAATGTAAATGAATCATGTTTTTTATAGCCAGGCATGTTGAAAAATATTTGGAGCTTTACCCTTTTCTCCAGCTGATGAACTTTTAATTTGAACACTTTTTAAATTGAACTCAAATTCAAAGGTGAATGACGCTTTTTAATCTCATAACTCAATTGTTGTGGGAGCTTTACTCTGTATGGAACCCCATGCTGTACCTGTTCTGGGAGCGTTTGATGGGGACAATTTAACAACAACTTTAATTCCTATCTTACCCCGCACTGTCCAATAACGGATGCAGATTCAGATAAATCGGATGTTTCATTTCTGTGTCACTTTCTGTATCTTGAAGCTTCCATTTGGAGCTGGAAATCTGTCAGTTGATGAATGTTGTCTTGAAAATTTCACCCTGAATAGTGTGAGCCTTAGTATTGTGGAAACGTGTGAAGAAAGTGTTTGCATTCACACATTCCTACATTGTGAAATGTAAGTTACCTTTGAACCAATAGGATGTGGGGCCAGGGAGTCTGAATGGGCAACAGGATTTGGATGATTAAAGAGTAAATTTTAATGATGTCCTTTGAAGAAGCCGTTTACTGTAAATGTCCCGAGACAATGAAATGGTTCCCCAATGTCTGAATAACTTTCCAAGTCCTCAGAGACATGAAGGGGGCAGAGCTATTGTAAGTTACAGATCATGAGATACCAGTGAATCACAGAATTGAAGTTGTGGGGCCCTCTCCTGTTTCAGAATGTCAGTTTTGATGTTTAACTCTGTGAAACTTGGCTAATGATTCTTAAAGCAGAAAGTTCCAATCCAATCTGTAACCTGCACTTCAAATTCCAAAGAGATATGTACACCTTAAGTGAATGGGTGAAATAGTGCAAGATGGGATTCATTGTAGGCAAATGTGTGGCTCCTCACTTTAAAAAGGATGGAACAGGTTACATTATAAATGGTGAAAAGCTGCAAACAGTGAGGGTCCAGAGAGTCCCTATGCATTTGTGTCAAGACTAAGAAAACATCAAACAGTTCCAATGAGAAATTAAATTTGATATTTGGGATAAAGCTGGTTAAAAACTCACACTACACATTCCATGAATCAGCCTCTGTAACCTGCACTTCAGCACATCACAAGAAAAAATATGTTTTCAACAGTTTGTGATTCCAGTCTGTAACTCAATCCCGGGTATCTATTATTCTATATATAAACCCCCTGAACCCCTCGATTAGATTCCAGTCCGTTACTCACTCCCGGGTCTCTATTATTCTTTATATAAACCCCCTGAACACCTCGATTAGATTCCAGTCTGGAACTCAATCCCGGGTATCGATTAATCTTTATAGAAACCCCCTGAACACCTCGATTAGATTCCAGTCTGTAACTCACACCTGGGTAATTATTATTATATATATAAACCCCCTGATCACTTCGATTAGATTCCAGTCTGTAACTCACTCCTGGGTATCTATTATTCTATATATAAACCCCACAATCCCCTTGATTAAATTCCAGTCTGTAACTCACTCCCGCGTATCTATGATTCTATATATAAACCCTCTGAACCCCTCGATTAGATTCCAGTCTGTACCTCACTCCCGGGTATCTATTATTCTATATAAAAACCCCACAAACCCCTCGATTAGATTCCAGTCTGTACCTCACTCCCGGGTATCTATTATTCTATATATAAACCCCACAAACCCCTCGATTCGATTCCAGCACTTCCACATCACAAGTTGAGGAAGGGGTCTCCCCCCATTTTAAAGATGGAGAAAGGATCTCCCTCCAACTTAAAGATGGAGAAGGGATATGTCACAGGATATTGTTCTTTATACTCAATAAAGTTAACTAATTTCTGAACATTTTCAGTTTCCCCCTACACTTTCTCTTTCTCTCACCTTCATTTTCATTCTCTCCCTCTCCCACCCCATCTCTCTGCCACTCTACCACATTTCTCTGTTTCTCTCTCTCACCCCATCACTTTACCCTAAACTCGCTCCCCTCTCTTCACCTCTCTCTCTCTCACCTCATCCCTTTTCCTTTCATTTTATCTCTTCTCTCTATCTCACTCACTCGCCCCAGCTCTCTTTCTCTCTCACCCTGTCTCTCCGCCGCTCTGTCTCTCTATCTCTCATTCCGGCTATCTCTCCCTCTCTCTCACTCCTTTCCTCCGTTGCTCTGCTCCTCTCTCTGTCGCCCCCATCTCTCTCCCTCTCGCCTTGTCTCTCTTTCTACCTCTGTACCTCTTTCATCCCATCTATCTCACCCTCTCTCTCTCTCCCTCTCTCCCTCTCCCACTTCTTTTGTGCCAAAATTGGATATAAAGCAGAATAGAAATTTTTTTCAGGGTCCCGTGAAAAGGCAGATGATTCAGACCAGCGAAATGTGGATACAGAATTGGCTGATGGATAGGAAACAGAGAGTTCACGGATATTTTTCCTGCTGGATGTAGGATTGTAGTAGAGTTTCACTGGGGTCAGTATTGGAACCCTGGATTTCCCTGCTGTATATAAATGATTGAGATATTGGTGTGCAGGGGACCATTTGAGAGTTTGTGGATGGCACAAAACTTGGGAGAATGATAAACAGAGAGGGGGACAGTGTAGAGCATCAAAAGGACATTTACAAGTTGGGAGAGTGGGCAGAAAGGTGGCCAATGATGTTCAATGTGGAGACGTTTGATGTGATGCATTTTGGTAGGAGGAACATGGACAGGAAAAATAAAATTAGGGGTGAAATTATGAATGGGGTGCAGGAGCAGAAAAACCTAGTGGAGATGTTCATAGATCATTGAAGGTTGCAGGACAGGTTGAGCGAGTGGTTCATAAAGCATATTGTATCCTGGACTTTACTAATAGGGGCATAGAGTACAAGAGCAGGGAGGTTATGCTGAATTTATATAAGACGCTAGTTAGACCTCAGATGGAGTATTGTGTACAGTCCTGGGAGCAACACTATAGGAAGGATATGATTCCCGGGGCAGTGTGATTACGTGGGATGGAATTGAGATTTACACCCCTTCTGTGTTTGATGTTGGAATCAGCTTCATTTGGGGTGTGCTGTGTTTCGTAGACATTTTCAGATCTTTTTAAATAATTCCCTTTTTTTATAGACTGCATCACTGAGTGTGAATTGGGGCTTAGCATCCATTTTTTAAATTGTTTGAAAATAGTTTTAAACTTCGCCCCTAGTTCCAAACTCTCCCACAAGGGGAAACATCTTCTCCACATCCACCCTGTCAAGTCACCTCAGTAACTTACATCTTTCACTAAGATCACCTCTCCAAATTCTAAACTCCAATGGATACAGGCCCAGCCTGTCCAACCTTTCCTCATAAGAAAATCGGAATCCTTTCCTCATAAGATCAGAGATGATGAGAAATGCCTCACACAATTGGCCTTGTCCTTGTCTTCATTGGATTCTGAGCAACAAACTGTTTCCGTTCTGATTGCACTAGACCAGGCCTCTGTTTCAATTACACTAGACCCTGCCTCAGTTAATACTGCACTAGACATTCTCTAAGTTGATATAACACGTGGCCGTGTCTCTCTGAATGCTACACTTCACCCGGCCTCTGTTTGGACGACACACGACCATTTCTCTGTTTATAACACAATAGGCCCTGTCTTTACTTGGTATCAAACCCGGTGTTGAACCTTCCCTGGGCCTGTTGGATGGGACAGAGCAGAGGGAATTTAACTCTCTATCGAACCCCATACTGTATTTGGTTTGGGTGTGTTTGTTGAACAGTGTGGATGAAGCTTTACACTGGAATTTAGGTGAGGGGGTGATTTGATGAAATATTTCTGGATAATAATGCAAGTAGATGTTCGAAAAAGACTAACTATTTCCGTCGGTTTGGGGAGTCTGGGCCTTGGGGCCATGGTTTTTCAACTATGTTTAGAATTTTAGAATTGCAGGAGGGAAACTAAGAAACACTTTAAAACACCAAGCGTGGTATTAGTTTGGATCTCTCTCAACTGAACGGAAATTGATGCTGAGCCACTATTCCATGTTTAAAACTGAGGCTGATAGATTTCTGTTAGCTAACACGCTGCAGAGATATGAGACCAAGTGGTTCAATCACAGATCAGCCAGGATCTCATTGAATGTCAGAACAGGGTTGGAGGGTTAAATGGCCTCTTGCTCTTTCCATGTGCTAGGACCAATATCCTTTATTCACTGTCTGGCTCTCAGTCACCCACTTGGTCTGAGAGTCTCTATTTCTCATTCACTCGATCTGTGTCTTCTCTCCCTGTCTCTCTTCCTCTGAGAATCTAGTCTACAAACACCAGGCAGCCATTTTAGGTTTGTTCACAGTGGCCATTTTATGTCCCCACAGCAATGGGACATTTAGGACAGAGTAAACTCATGTAACATCAGTATTTTAAACGTGACAGAGACACAGGTATGGAGACATAAATTCCACGTGTATTCCCTGGAATATTGAAGGATCCGGGCGTTCAGTCCCACACTTTGCTGTTGTGAATTTGAATTCTGAATTTTCTAAAACTGAATCTGGAAGTAAAAACCCCCGGGATGGAATGATTCACATTCTTTCTGCTGCTGCAAAGCCCGTGTCTGTGTCTGTTTCTCAGTATTTATTAACAATATAAGATAATAATTTAGAATGCCACAAGTTTGCCATAATATCTGGAAAGAGGGTTGAAACAGAGGGGCTGAGGTAGCAAAACAAGAGGAGGGGGTGTGAATAGACACAGGATCTGGGGGTCTCCAATGTGTAGACTCTGCCCAGCTCCCAGTCACATCTTTTAGAAAAGGCCGAATTGTGAAAATGAATCAAGGGACAGTGAAGCAAGTGACTCACTAACAATGAGAGCATTTTAAACATTCATTCTTTCACTGCAAAGCGCTCAGTCTTTCTGAGGTTCTGAAGGGGTCGGGGGTCTTCACTGTCTTAGTCCTTCTCCAACTTGCTGCCTCTCTCTCTCTGTGTAAATATTGCCCCATTTAAAAAGTGCTGAGCAGAGCTGGCTGCACCCTGTGGAATCTTGCTGTGCACAAATTCCCTGCAGTGTTTCATACTGTGCCACAACCAGTTAATTTATTTAAAAGTGCTGATTGGACTGATTTCCTGTCCCTCAGGAGCCCTTTACCAAGTCCTAACTGTGAGAGTGTGTAAAAGTTTGTGCTAATTCCTGAATAATGCTGGTGTTTTAGGCAGGGCGATGAATTGGGAGGTGGAACAGTCATTTGAATTCAGTCTCTCTAGGATGTGTCCCTACGTTACAACAGAGAGAGAGGGGGGAGATTGAGGGAAACAGGAAAAGACAGTGACACAGAGGCAGGGGGTTGGGTGTGAGGAAGAGACACAGGGTCTGGGGGGGTGGTTAGGGGAGGGTCTCCAGTGTGGAGTCAGTGCCCAGATCCCAGTCTCTGCAGAAAAGCCTCAGTCACACCCTCCTGGGGACGCCTGGTTTGTAAAAATCGATGCTGGGACGGAGATTTCAAAAAGTCTCCCCCAGGAAGCAGCAGCTTGTTCCCGGTTTGAAGAGAAGGAGTTTAGGCCTTTCTGGGGATGTGTCCGGACTCAGAGCACACATGGTGCCCAGGGGGGAGAGGGGGAAGAGGGAGGGTTACAGCAGGCATGAGGCTGGGGAAGGAAATGTGTCTCCCTGTTCCCATCCGGATAGCATTACATTGCTGCCTGTGGGATCCCCCTGTGCAGAAACGGCCTGCAGCTTTTACTGAACTGCAACAGGGAACACACGACGTTTCTGGGGGAGGAGGTGGCATTTCTCTGTCTCTGTCACTCCAGCTTTCTCTCTCCCTCTCTCTTTCCAGACAGGACCCCTTGCTGATCCTCTCCACTGAGGGTTAATAACAGGACAGGACCCCTTGCTGCTCCTCTCCACTGAGGGTTAATCCCAGGACAGACATGGTTTCAACAAGGGCCTGTCTTTATTTTTGGCTTAGTAATAAATCTATATTTCTTTCCCCTGTTGGTTGTGTTACTCCAGTTCCAAACCCTGATCTCACACAAACCCCCAAAACACTGGCAGTAATCACAGTCCCCAACCCACTCTCCCTCTCACCCCAACCCACTCTCCCTCTCACCCCAACCCACTCTCCCTCTCACCCCAACCCACTCTCCCTCTCACCCCAACCCACTCTCCCTCTCACCCCAACCCACTCTCCCTCTCACTCCAACCCACTCTCCCTCTCACCCCAACCCACTCTCCCTCTCACCCCAACCCACTCTCCCTCTCACCCCAACCCACTCTCCCTCTCACCCCAACCCACTCTCCCTCTCACCCCAACCCACTCTCCCTCTCACCCCAACCCACTCTCCCTCTCACCGCAACGCTCTCTCCCTCTCACCCCAACTCACTCTCCCTCTCACCTCAACCCACTCTCCCTCTCACCCCAACCAACTCTCCCTCTCACCCCAACCCACTCTCCCTCTCACCCCAACCCAGTCTCCCTCACACCCCAACCCCCTCTCCCTCTCACCCCAACCCGCTCTCCCTCTCACCCCAACCCGCTCTCCCTCTCACCCCAACCCGCTCTCCCTCTCACCCCAACCCACTCTCCCTCTCACCCCAACCCGCTCTCACTCTCACCCCAACCCGCTCTCCCCCTCACCCCAACCCTCTCTCCCTCTCACCCCAACCCGCTCTCCCACTCACCCCAACACACTCTCCCTCTCACCCCAACTCACTCTCCCTCTCACCCCAACCCGCTTTCCCACTCACCCCAACCCACTCTCCCTCTCACCCCAACCCACTCTCCCTCTCTCCCCAACCCACTCTCCCTCTCTCCCCAACCCACTTTCACTCTCACCGCAACCCACTCTCCCTCTCACCGCAACCTACTCTCCCTCTCACCCCAACCCACTCTCCCTCTCACCCCAACCCACTCTCCCTCTCACCCCAACCCACTCTCGCTCTCCCCACAACCCACTCTCCCAATCACCCCAACCCAATCTCCCTCTCACCCCATCCGACTCTCCCTCTCACTCCAACCCTCTCTCCCAGGGAGATTTACTCTGTATCTAACCCCGTGCTGTTCCTGTCCTGAGAGTGTATGATGGGGACAGTTTAGCGGGAGTTTACTCCGTATATAACCCCTGCTTTACCTGTCCAGGGAGAGTTTGATGGGGACAGTGTAGAGCAAGCTTTACCCTGTATCAAACCCCGTGCTGTACCTGCCCTGGGAGTGTTTGATGGGGACGGTGTAGAGGGAGCTTTACTCTGTATCTAACCCAGTACTGTACTTGCCCTGGCAGTGTTTGATGATGACAGTGCAGTGGGACCTTTATTCTGTATCTAAACCCGTGCTGTACCTGGCCTGGGAGTGTTTGATGGGGATGGTGTAGTGGGAGATTTACTCTGTATCTAACACCGTGCTGTACCTGTCCTGGGAGTGTTTGATGGGGATTGTGTAGAGGAAGCTTTACTCTGTATCTAACCCCGTAATGTACCTGCACTGGGAGTGTTTGATGGGGATGGTGTAGAGGGAGCTTTACTCTGTATCTAACCCCGTGCTGTACCTGTCCTGGGAGGGTTTGATGGGGAGAGTATAGAGGGAGGTTTACCCTGTATCTAACCCTGTGCTGTAGCGGACCTGGTAGTGTTTGATGGAGACAGTGTAGAGGGAGCTTTACACTGTATCTAACCCTGTCCTGTTCCTGTCCTGGGTGTGTTTTATGGGAACAGTGCAGAGGGAGCTTCACCTTGTATCAAACCCTGTGCTGTACCTGTCCTGGGAGTGTTTGATGGGGACAGTATCGAGGGAGCTTTACTCTGTATCTAACCCTGTGCTTACCTGTCTTGGGAGTGCTTGATGGGGACAGTATCGAGGGAGCTTTATCCGTATCTAACCCCGTGCTGTACCTGTCCTGGGAGTGTTTGATGGGGAAAGTGTAGAGGTAGCTTTACTCTGTATCTGACCCTGTCATGTTCCCGTCCTGGGAGTGTTTGATGGGGACAGTATCGAGGGAGCTTTACTCTGTATCTAACCCCGTGCTGTACCTGTCCTGGGAGTGTTTGATGTGGACAGTATCGAGGGAGCTTTACTCTGTATCTAGCCCCTGCTTCATCCTTTCTGGGAGTGTTTGTTTGCAACATTCTCACCCAAAACAAAAACAATCCACAAATCAGGTCTAATAAATTGAACATCAGTTTCCTTGTTTGATTCTCCCTGGTCTGTTCTGATTCTCTGATAGATTCCTCGTGTTTACCCTCCACACGAGCAGTCATCCTAATCCCGTCTACCTGTCCTGCTCCCAACGTGGCATCCGACTACAATAAGGCCAGTGATACAGGAGCGTCTCAGCGAGTGAGACAGGTGAGTCTTGAACCTGACCTGGTTATTTGTGAGTGACCCGGGTTAATCCGACACTCCAGGGACAGTTTAGACAGTTCGAGTGCATCACAGCTTTGCCAGAATGAGACCTGGATTCCAAGGGTTAAATTGCAAAGTGAGATTGCACAAACTCGGGTTGTATTCCCTGAAATTTAGTAGCATCAGGGGTGACTTGATCAAATTGTCAAATCCTGAGAGGAACTGGGTGGGGAGATTAGGGGAGTGTATGAGCTCTTGTCCTGAGTAACAAGCTTTGTGAGGCATCTTATCGAATCCCTTTTGAACAGACAAGTATCCTCCTGTCACTACAGGTTACCTGTATGTTGCAAAGTTATTCTGATAATTTTCATCCCACAGAGTCAAAATTTCTGCGATTCTGTGACTGAGTCAGAACTTCAAATTCAGATTCACTGTTTAAAATAAGCAGTCACTTTTCTGTGGTGGTTTTTGAGATTGAATATGGATCTCAGAACCTGTCAGTGGAAGGGAGTTTCTACAGAGATAGGAAATGGGATTGATGAATAAAGGTGCAGGATTTTGATCACTGCATAAGATTGTGTCTGTTGCAGTTTCCCAGGAGTTTACATTTTCATGGGAAAGAGATGATTATCCAATGTCAACAATTCAATTTCTTCAGACAAGTGAAAACGCAAGAGAAAGAGGGAATATACCAACACTGGAACAAACAGGCAACTGTATGAGGAAGGTTTCAATTCTCTGCATGTTTTAATGTGAATTCCTGAGCTAAAGGTTGAAATAAACATGAGTTTAAATCTCACACTGGGATGCCGTACAATTTCAGTCCTGTTATCCCAAATTTAAAAATAAAAATCTACAATTAGCTGGAGCTGGAAATCTGTCAGTTGATGAATGTTGTCTTGAAAATTTCACCCTGAATAGTGTGAGCCTTAGTATTGTGGCAACGTGTGAAGAAAGTGTTTGCATTCACACATTCCTACATTGTGAAATGTAAGTTAGCTTTGAAATAATAGGATGTAGGGCCAGGGAGTCTGAATGGACAAAAGGATTTGGATGATTAAAGAGTGAATTTTAATGATGTCCTTTGAAGGAGCCGTTTACTGTAAATGTCCCAAGACAATGAAATGCTTCAAAGGAAATATCCCGATTGACAGAAATGGTTCCCCAATGTCTGAAACATTTCCCACGTCTTCAGAGACATGAAGGGGGCAGACATATTGTAAGATACAGATCATGAGGTGCTAGAGAATCACAGAATTGAAGTTGTGGGGCCCTCTCCTGTTTCAGAATGTCAGTTTTGATGTTTAACTCTGTGAAACTTGGTTAATGATTCTTAAAGCAGGAAGTTCCAATCCAATCTGTAACCTGCACTTCAAATTCCAAAGAGATATGTACACCTTAAGTGATTGAGTGAAATAGTGAAAGATGGATTTCATTATAGGCAAATGTGTGGCTGCCCACTTTAAAAAGGATGGAACAGGTTACATTATAAATGGTGAAAAGCTGCAAACAGTGAGGGTCCAAAGAGTCTCTATCCATTTGTGTCAAGACTAAGAAAACATCAAACAGTTCCAATGAGAAATTAAATTTGATATTTGGGATAAAGCTGCTTAAAAACTCACACTACCCATTCCATGAATCAGCCTCTGTAACCTGCACTTCAGCACATCACAAGAAAAATGATATTTTCAACTGTTCTTGATTCCAGTCTGTAACTCAATCCTGGGTATCTATTATACTCTATATAAACCCTCTGCACCCCTCAATTAGATTTCAGTCTGTAACTCACTCCCGGGTATCTATTATTCTCTATATAAACCCACTGAACCCCTCGATTAGATTGCAGTCTGTAATCAATCCCAGGTATTTATTATTCTATATATAAACCCCCTGAACCCCTCGATTAGATTCCAGTCTGTAACTCAATCCCGGGTATCGATTATTCTATATATAAACTCCCCGAACCCCTCGATTAGATTGCAGTCTGTAACTCAATCCCGGGTATCTATGATTCTATATATAAACCCCCTGATCCCTTCGATTAGATTCGAGTCTGTAACTCAATCCCGGGTATCGATTATTCTATATATAAACCCCCTGCACCCCTTAATTAAATTCCAGCCTGTAACTCAATCCCGGGTATCTATGATTCTGTATATAAACCCCCGGAAGCACTCGATTAGATTCCTGTCTGTAAATCACTCCCGGGTATCTATTATTCTATATATAAACCCCTCATTCCCCTCGATGAGATTCCGTTCTTTAACTCACTCCCGGATATCTTTTATTCGATATATATTATATCTACATGATTTATATATAAACCACCCCGAACCCCTCGATTAAATTTCAGCCCGTAACTCACTCCCGGGCTTCTGTTATTCTATATATAAACCACCCGAAACTCCTCCGTTAGATTCCTGTCTGAAACTCACTGCCGGGTGTCTGTTATTCTATATATAAACAAACCCAAACCCCTCCGTTAGATTCCAGTCTGCAACTCAATCTCAGGTATCTGTTGTGATTAATATCATTCTTTGATCGTCTGCCTGTTCATCCCCTCTCACTCTGTGTCTCGCTCTTTAACATTCCCTCATTCCGCGTCTGCTCTCTCGCTCTCTCTCTCTCCCCCTCTCAGATTCTGTAAGAAATTTCCCCAAACTCCAGGCGTCCATTTTAGGTTTGTTCACAGTGGCCATTTTATGTCCCCACAGCACTGGGACATTTATGACAGAGTTGACTACTCACGAATGGTAAATTAGTCCTTTCAATGTGACAGAGACACAGATATCTCCCTCCATTTTAAAGATGGAGAAACTCTGTTTATCACTCAATAGGCCCTGTCTTTACTTGGTATCTAACCCTGTGCTGCCCCTTCCCTGGGCCTGTTTGATGGGACAGAGCAGAGGGAATGTTACTCTCTATCGAACCCCATACTGTATTTGGTTTGGGTGTGTTTGTTAAACAGAGTGGATGAAGCTTTACACTGGAATTTAGGTGAGGGGGTGATTTGATGTTCTTTATACTCAATAATGTTAACAAATTTTTGAACATTATCAGTTTCCCCCTACACTTTCTCTTTCTCTCATCCTGTCTCGTTCCTTCTCTCCCCCTCCCATCCCATCTGTCTGCCGCTCTATATATTTCTCTGTTTCTCTCTCTCACCCCATCAATTTACCCTACACTCGCTCCCCTCTCTTCATCTCTCTCTCTCAACTCATCCCTTTTTCTTTTTCTCGATCTCCCCTCTCTATTTCACTCGCTTACCCAGCTCTCTTTCCCTCTCACCCTGTCTCTCTGCCCCTCTGTCTCTCTATCTGTCGTTCCGTCTTTCTCTCTCTCACTCACTCCTTTCCTCCGTTACTCTGCTACTCTCTCTGTCGCACCCATCGCTCTCCCTTTTACCTTGTCTCTCTGTTGCTCTCTTTCTATCTCTGTACCTCTTTCATCCCATCTATCTCACCGTCTATCTTTCTCTCTCTCTTTCTCTCCCAGGAAAACAGAGAATACACACAATCTCACACACACATACATTCTTCCTCACACACAAACACACACACACACATATATACATTCTCTCTCTCTCATGTACACACAAACACACGCACACACTTGCACAGATATATACTTTCTCATAGACGCAGGCACACACACATAAAAACCAGGATCGCTTTGAATGTCAGAACAGGGTTGGAGGGTTAAATGGCCTCTTGCTCTTTCCATGTGCTATGACCAATATCCTTTATTCACTGTCTGGCTCTCAGTCACCCACTTGGTCTGAGAGTCTCTATTTCTCATTCACTCGATCTGTGTCTTCTCTCCCTGCCTCTCTTCCTCTGAGAATCTAGTCTACAAACACCAGGCAGCCATTTTAGGTTTGTTCACAGTGGCCATTTTATGTCCCCACAGCAATGGGGCATTTAGGACAGAGTTGACTCCTCACTCATGTAACATTAATATTTTAAACGTGACAGAGACACAGGTATGGAGACATAAATTCCACGTGTATTCCCTGGAATATTGAAGGATCCGGGCGTTCAGTCCCACACTTTGCTGTTGTGAATTTGAATTCTGAATTTTCTAAAACTGAATCTGGAAGTAAAAACCCCCGGGATGGAATGATTCACATTCTTTCTGCTGCTGCAAAGCCCGTGTCTGTGTCTGTTTCTCAGTATTTATTAACAATTTAAGATAATAGGATAGAATGCCACTAGTTTGCCATAATTCAACTCAGTCAGAAATGTCCCAATGTTATGACCGATATCATTCTTTCATCGTCTGCCTGTTCATCCCCTCTCACTCTGTGTCTCTCTCTTTAACATTCCCTCATTCCGCGTCTGCTCTCTCTCTCTCTCTCTCTCCCCCTGTCAGATTCTGTAAGAAAAATCCCCAAACACCAGGCAGCCATTTTAGGTTTGTTCACAGTGGCCATTTTATGTTCCCACAGCATTGGGACATTTATGACAGAGTTGACTACTCACGAATGGTAAATTAGTCCTTTCAACGTGACAGAGACACAGATATCTCCCTCCATTTTAAAGATGGAGAAACTCTGTTTGTCACTCAATAGGCCCTGTCTTTACTTGGTATCTAACCCTGTGCTGCCCCTTCCCTGGGCCTGTTTGATGGGACAGAGCGGAGGGAATGTTACTCTCTATCGAACCCCATACTGTATATGGTTTGGGTGTGTTTGTTGAACAGTGTAGATGAAGCTTTACACTGGAATTTAGGTGAGGGGGTGATTTGATGAAATATTTCAGGATAATAATGCAAGTAGAGGTTGGAAAAAGACTAACTATTCCCGCCGGTTTGGGGAGTCTGGGCCTTGGGGCCATGGTTTTTCAACTATGTTTAGAATTTTAGAATTTCAGGAGGGAAACTAAGAAACATTTTAAAACACCAAGTGTGGTATTAGTTTGGATCTCTCTCACATGAACGGAAATTGATGCTGAGCCACGAGTCCATGTTTAAAACTGAGGCTGATAGATTTCTGTTAGCTAACACGCTGCAGAGATATGAGACCAAGGGGTTCAGTCACAGATCAGCCAGGATCTCATTGAATGTCAGAACAGGGTTGGAGGGTTAAATGGCCTCTTGCTCTTTCCATGTGCTATGACCAATATCCTTTATTCACTGTCTGGCTCTCAGTCACCCACTTGGTCTGAGAGTCTCTATTTCTCATTCACTCGATCTGTGTCTTCTCTCCCTGTCACTCTTCCTCTGAGAATCTAGTCTACAAACACCAGGCAGCCATTTCAGGTTTGTTCCCAGTGGCCATTTTATGTCCCCACAGCAATGGGACATTTAGGACAGATTTGGCTCCTCACGAATGGAAAATTAGTACTTTCAACGTGACAGAGACACAGATATCTCCGTCCATTTTAAAGATGGAAAAGGGAACTCCCTCCGTTTTAACGGTGGAGAAGTTATCTGCCTCCATTTTAAATATTGAGAATGGTTCTCGCCCCATTTCGTCAGGTCTCTCTCTCCCTACCGCTTTTTCCTTCCCTCGACTCGTCTCTCTGATACTCTCTCTCATCCCATCGCTATTTCGGACACTCACTCCCCTCTCTCTGCCTCTCCCTCACCCCACCCATTTTTCTTTCATTCAATCGCCTCTCTCTATCTCTCTTTCCCGCCCTCTCTCTCTTTCTCCCTCAGCCCATCTCATTGTCGCTATCTCCCTCTCTCTCGCCCCATCTCTCTCCCCTTCACCCTCTCTGTCTTTCATTTTATCTCACTGTCATTCTCTGACCCTCTCTCTCTCGCCCTCTCTCTCTTTCTTTCTCACCCCATCTCACTCTCACTATTTCCCGCTCTCTCTCTCTCTCGCGCTCTCTCTCTTTCTTTCTCACCCCATCTCACTCACTATTTCCCTCACTCTCTCTCTCTCATCCTATCTCTCTTTCTTTCTCACCCCATCTCACTCTCACTATTTCCCTCTCTCTCTCTCTTGCGCTCTCTCTCTTTCTTTCTCACCCCATCTCACTGTAACTATTTCCCTCTCTCTCTCACCCCATCTCTCTGCCCTTCACCCTCTCTCTCACCCCATCTCACTCTCACTAATTCCATCTCTCTCTCTCTCTCGCGCTCTCTCTCTTTCTTTCTCATCCCATCTCACTGTAACTATTTCCCTCTCTCTCTCACCCCATCTCTCTGCCCTTCACCCTCTCTCTCTGTCTCTCATTCTATCTCTGTCATTCTCTGACCCTCTCTCTATCGCCCCGTCTCTATCCCTATCACCACCTCTCTCTGTCGCTCTCTCTCCCTCGCTCTGCCACTGACTCTCTGTCACATTCGTTGTCTCCCACGCCTGTCTCTTTCTCCATGGCTCTCTTTCTCGCCTCGCCTTTCACTGTCTCTCTCTCACTACAACACCCTGCCCCTCTCTCTCTCTCGCCCTGTCTCTCTCTCTCTCTCTTGGCGAGTTTTGTCTCTCTTTCTCTATCTCAATCTGCCTTTCTCTCACCATCTCTCTGCCTCTCTCTCTCACATACTCTCTCTCTCACTCCATCAGCCTCCCCCTCTCCCCACCATCCCCAATTTCCCTTTTCAGCAAATTTTGGGCGTGAAGCTGAAGGGAAAATATTTTCAGGGTTTCGGGGAAAGGGCGGACGAGAGAGACCAAGGAAACTTTCCTTGCAGAGTGTCGAAAGTAGTTTGATGGGCTGAATGGCCTCCTCGATTAGATTCCAGTCTGTTACTCAATCGGAGGTATCTGTTATTCTATATATTATCCACCCCGAACCCCTCAATAAGATTCCAGCCTGTAACTCACTCCCGGGTATCTGTTATTCTACATATAAACCACCCCGAACCCCTCGATTAGATTCCAGTCTGTAACTCACTCCTGTTATTTGTTATTCTGTATATGAACCACCCCGAACCCCTCGATTAGATTCCAGCCTGTAACTCACTCCCGGGTATATGTTATTCTATATATAAACCATCCCGAATCCCTCGATTAGATCCAGTCTGTAACTCACTCCCGGGTATGTTATTCTATATAGAAACCACCCCCAACCCCTCGATTAGATTCCAGCACTTCCACATCACAAGTTGAGGAAGGGGTCCCCCCCATTTTAAAGTTGGTTAAAGGCTCTCCCTCTAATTTTAAGATGGAGAAGGGATGTCTCACAGGATATTGTCCTTTACACTCAATAATGTTCACAAATTTTTGAACATTTTCAGTTTCCCCCTACACTTTCTCTCATCCTGTCTCGTTCCTTCTCTCCCTCTCCCAACCCATCTCTCTGCCACCCTATATATTTCTCTGTTTCTCTCTCTCACCCCATATCTTTACCCTACACTCGCTCCCCTCTCTTCATCTCTCTCTCTCAACTCATCCCTTATTTATCGCTTGATCTCCTCTCTCTATCTCACTCGCTTACCCAGCTCTCTTTCCCTCTCTCCCTACTTCTCTTCCTCTGAGAATCTAGTCTACAAACACCAGGCAGCCATTTTAGGTTTGTTCACAGTGGCCATTTTATGTCCCCACAGCAATGGGACACTTAGGACAGAGTTGACTCCTCACTCATGTAACATTAGTATTTTAAACGTGACAGAGACACAGGTATGGAGACATGAATTCCCTGTGTATTCCCAGGAATATTGAAGGATCCGGGCGTTCAGCCCCACACTTTGCTGTTGTGAATTTGAATTCTGAATTTTCTATTACTGAATCTGGAAGTAAAAACCCCCGGGATGGAATGATTCACATTCATTCTGCTTCTACAAAGCCCATGTCTGTGTCTGTTTCTCAGTATTTATTAACTGTTTAAGATAAGCCTGTCTCTTTCTCCATCGCTCTCTTTCTTGCCTCGCCATTCACTGTCTCTCTCTCACTACAACACCCTGCCCCTCTCTCTATCTCGTCCTGTCCCTCTCTCTCTCTCGGTGAGTTTTGTCTCTCTTTCTCTATCTCAATCTGTCTCTCTCACCATCTCTCTGCCTCTCTCTCTCATTTACTCTCACTCTCACTCCATCAGCCTTCCCCTCTCCCCACCATCCCGAATTTCTCTTTTCAGCAAATTTTGGGTGTGAAGCTGAAGGGAAAATATTTTCAGGGTTTCGGAGAAAGGGCGGACGAGTGAGACCAGTGAAACTTTTCTTGCAGAGTGTCGAAAGTAGTTTGATGGGCTGAATGGCCTCCTCGATTAGATTCCAGTCTGTAACTCAGTCCCGGATATCTGTTATTCTATATATAAACCCCCTGAACCCCTCGATTAGATTCCAGTCTGTAACTCACTCCCGGGTATCTGTTATTCTATATATAAACCCCCTGAAACCCTCGATTAGATTCCAGTCTGTAACTCACTCCCGGGTATCTGTTATTCTATATATAATCCACCCCGAACCCCTCGATTAGATTCCAGTATGTAACTCACTCCCGGGTATGTGTTATTCTGTATATCAACCACCCCGAACCCCTCGATTAGATTCCAGCCTGTGACTCACTCCTGGGTATCTGTTATTCTATATATAATCCACCCCGAACCACTCGATTAGATTCCAGCCTGTAACTCACTCTCGGGTATGATATTCTATATATAAACCACCCCGAACCCCTCGATTAGATTCCAGTCTGTAACTCACTCCCGGGTATCTGTTATTCAATATATAAACCCCCCCGAACCCCTCGATTAGATTCCAGTCTGTAACTCACGCCCGGGTATGATATTCTATATATAAACCACCCCGAACCCCTCGATTAGATTCCAGTCTGTAACTCACTCCCGGGTATCTGTTATTCAATATATAAACCACCCCGAACCCCTCGATTAGATTCTAGCATTTCCACATCACAAATTGAGGAAGAGGTCTGCCCCCATTTTCAAGTTGGTTAAAGTCTCTCCCTCTAATTTTAAGATGGAGAAGGGATGTCTCACAGGATATTGTTCTTTACACTCAATAATGTTAACACATTTTTGAATATTTTCAGTTTCCCCCTACACTTTCTCTTTCTCTCATCCTGTCTCATTTCTTCTCTCCCTCTCCCAGCCCATCTCTCTGCCACTCTATACATTTCTCTGTTTCTCTCTCTCACCCCATATCTTTACCCTACACTCGCTCCCCTCTCTTCATCTCTCCCTCTCTCAACTCATCCCTTTTTTATCGCTTGAAAGCCTCTCTCTATCTCACTCGCTTACCCAGCTCTCTTTCCCTCTCTGCCCGCCTCTCTTCCTCTGAGAATCTAGTCTACAAACACCAGGCAGACATTTTAGGTTTGTTCACAGTGGCCATTTTATGTCCCCACATCAATGGGACATTTAGGACAGAGTTGACTCATGTAACATTAGTATTTTAAACGTGACAGAGACACAGGTATGGAGACATAAATTCCACGTGTATTCCCTGGAATATTGAAGGATTCGGGCGTTCACTCCCACACTTTGCTGGTGTGAATTTGAATTCTGAATTTTCTAAAACTGAATCTGGAAGTAAAAACCCCCGGGATAGAATGATTCACATTCTTTCTGCTGCTGCAAAGCCCGTGTCTGTGTCTGTTTCTCAGTATTTATTAACTATTTAAGATAATAGTTTAGAATGCCACAAGTTTGCCATAATGTCTGGAAAGAGGGTTGAAACAGAGGGGCTGAGGTAGCAAAACAAGAGGAGGGGGTGTGAATAGACACAGGATCTGGGGGTCTCCAATGTGTAGACACTGCCCAGCTCCCAGTCACATCTTTTAGAAAAGGCTGAATTGCGAAAATGAATCCAGGGACAGTGAAGCAAGTGACTCACTAACAATGAGAGCATTTTAAACATTCATTCTTTCACTGCAAAGCGCTCAGTCTTTCTGAGGTTCTGAAGGGGTCGGGGGTCTTCACTGTCTTATTCCCTCTCCCACTTGCTGCCTCTCTCTCTCTGTGTCAGTATTGCCCCATTTATAAAGTGCAGAGCAGAGCTGGCTGCACATTGTGGGATCTTGCTGTGCACAAATTGCCTGCAGTGTTTCATACTGTGCCACAACCAGTTAATTTATTAAAAATGTGCTGAATGGAATCATTTTCTGACCCTCAGGAGCCCTTTACCAAGTTCTAACTGTGAGAGTATGTAAAAGTTTGTGCTAATTCCTGAATAATGCTGGTGTTTTAGTCAGGGCGATGAATTGGGAGGTGGAACAGGCATTTGAATTCAGTCTCTCTAGGATGTGTCCCTACGTAACAACAGAGAGAGAGGGGGGAGATTGAGGGAAACAGGAAAAGACCGTGAAACAGGATCAGGGGGTTGGGGGTGAGGAAGAGACACAGGGTCTGGGGGGGGTTAGGGGAGGGTCTCCAGTGTGGAGTCAGTGCCCAGCTCCCTGTCTCTGCAGAAAAGCCTCAGTCACACCCTCCCGGGGACGCCTGGTTTGTAAAAATCGATGCTGGGATGGAGATTTCAAAAAGTCTCCCCCAGGAAGCAGCAGCTTGTTCCCGGTTTGAAGAGAAGGAGTTTCGGCCTTTCTGGGGATGTGTCCGGACTCAGAGCACACATGGTGCCCGGGGGGGGAGAGAGGGGGAAGAGGGAGGGTTACAGCAGGCATGAGGCTGGGGAAGGAAATGTGTCTCCCTGTTCCCATCCGGATAGCATTACATTGCTGCCTGTGGGATCCCCCTGTGCAGAAACGGCCTGCATCTTTTCCTGAACTGCAACAGGGAACACACAACGTTTCTGGGGGAGGGGGTGGAATTTCCCTGTCTCTGTCACTCCAGCTTTCTCTCTCCCTCTCTCTTTCCAGACAGGACCCCTTGCTGCTCCTCTCCACTGAGGGTTAATAACAGGACAGGACCCCTTGCTGCTCCTCTCCACTGAGGGTTAACCCCAGGACAGACATGGTTTCAACAAGGGCCTATCATTATTTTTGGTTTAATAATAAATCTATATTTCTTTCCCCTGTTGGTTGTGTTACTCCAGTTCCAAACCCTGATCTCACACAAACCCCCAAAACACTGGCAGTAATCACAGTCCCCAACCCACTCTCCCTCTCACCCCAACCCACTCTCCCTCTCACCCCAACCCACTCTCCCTCGCACCCCAACCCACTCTCCCTCTCACCCCAACCCACTCTCCCTCTCACCCCAACCCGCTCTCCCTCTCACCCCAACCCACTCTCCCTCTCAGCCCAACCCTCTCACACCAACCCACTCTCCCTATCACCACTCCCTGTCCTGGGAGTGTTTGATGGGGACAGTGTAGAGGGAGCTTTACTCTGTATCTAACCCTGTGCTGTAGCAGTCCTGGGAGTGTTTGATGGGGACAGGTTAGATGGAGATTTACTCTGCATCTAACACCGTGCTGTACCTGCCCTGGGAGTGTTTGATGGGAACAGTGTAGGGGGAGCTTTTCTCTGTATCTAACCCCATGCTCTGCCAGTCCTGGGAGTGTTAGATGGGGACAGTATAGAGGGAGATTTACTCTGTTTCTAACCCCATGCTCTGCCAGTCCTGGGAGTGTTTGATGGGGACAGTATAGAGGGAGATTTACTCTGTATCTAACCCTGAGCTGTACCAGTCCTGGGAGTGTTTGATAGAGGCAACGTAGTGGGAGCTTTACTCTGTGTCTAACCCCGTTCTGTACCTGCCCTGGGGGTGTTTGATGGGGACGGTGTAGAGGGAGATTCACTCTGTATCTAACCCTGTCCTGTAGCAGTCCTTGGAGTGTTTGATGGAGAGAGTGTAGAGGGAGCTTTACTCTCTATCTAACCCTGTGCTGTACCTCCCCTGGGAGTGTTTGATGGGAACAATGAAGAGGGAGCTTTACTCTGTATCTAACCCCGTGCTGGACCAGTCCTGGGATTGTTTGATGGGGCAGGTTAGAGGGAGATTTACTCTGTATCTAACACCGTGCTGTACCTGCCCTGGGAGTGTATGATTGGCACAGTGTAGGGGGAGCTTTACTCTGTATCTAACCCCGTGCTGTACCAGTCCTGGGAGTGTTTGATGGGGACAGTATAGCGGGAGATGTACTCTGTATCTAACCCTGAGCTGTACCAGTCCTGGGTGTGTTTGATGGAGACAGTGTAGAGGGAGCTTTACTCTGTATCCATCCCCGTGCTGTACCTGCCCTGGGAGTGTTTGATGGGGACGGTGTAGAGGGAGATGTACTCTGTATCTAACCCTGTCCTTTATCTGCCCTGTGAGTGCTTGATGCGGACAGTGTAAAGGGAGCTTTACTCTGTATCTAACCCTGTGCTGTACCAGTCCTGGGAGTGTATGATGGGGACAGGTTAGAGGGAAATTTACTCCGCATTTAAAACCGTTCTGTACCTACCCTGGGAATGTATGAATGGCACAGTGTAGGTGGAGCTTTACTCTGTATCTAACCCCGTGCTGTACCAGTCCTGGGATTGTTTCATGGGGACAGTATAGAGGGAGATTTACTCTGTATCTAACCCTGAGCTGTACCTGTCCTGGGAGTGTTTAATGGGGACAGTGTAGTGGAAGCTTTACTCTGTATCTAACACCGTGCTGTACCTGTCCTTGGAGTGTTTGATGGGGTTTGATGGGTACAGTATCGAGGGAGCTTTACTCTGTATCTAACCCCGTGCTGTAACTATCCTGGGAGTGTTTGATGGGTCAGTATCGAGGGAGCTTTACTCTGTATCTAACCCAGTGCTTTACCTGCCCTGGTAGTGTTTGATTGGGAAAGTGAAGAGGTAGCTTTATTCTGTATCTAATCCTGTCCTGTTCCTGTCCTGGGAGTTTTTGATGGGGTCAGTATAGAGGGAGCTTTACATTGTATCTAAGACTGTCCTGGTCCTGTCCTGGGAGTGTCTAATGGGCACAGTGTAGAGGGAGATTTACTCTGTATCTAACCCCATGCTGTACCAGTCCTGGGAGTGTTTGATGGGGACAGTATAGAGGGAGCTTTACTCTGTATCTAACCCCATGGTGCATTGCACTGGGAGTGTTTGATTGAGACAGTGCAGTGGGACCTTTATTCTGTATCTAAACCCGTGCTCTACCTGCCCTGGGAATGTTTGATGGGGACCGTGTAGATGGAGATTTACTCTGTATCTAATCCTGTCCTGTCACTGCCCTGTGAGTGCTTGATGGGGACAGTTTAGAGAGAGCTTTACTCTGTATCTAACCCCGTGCTGTACCAGTCCTGGGAGTTTATGATGGGGACATTGTAGAGGGAACTTTACTCTGTATCTAACCCCGTGCAGTACCTGCTTTGGGAGTGTTTGATGGGGTTTGATGGGGACAGTATCGAGGGAGCTTTACAATGTATCTAAACCCGTGCTGTACCTGTCCTGGGATGTTTTATGTGGACAGTATCGAGCGAGCTTTACTCTGTATCTAACCCAATGCTTTACCTGTCCTGGGAGTGTTTGATGGGGAAAGTGCAGAGGTAGCTTTACTCTGTATCTAACTGTGTGCAGTACCTGTCGTGGGAGTGCTTGATGAGGATAGTATAGAGGGAGGTTTACTCTCTATCTAACACTGTGCTGTACGTGCCCTGGGAGTGTTTGATGGGGACAGTGCAGTGGAAGCTTTATTCTTTATCTAACCCCGAGCTGCACCTGTCCTCAAAGTGTTTGATGGGGACACTATCGAGGGAGCTTTACTCTGTATCTAGCCCCGTGCTGTACCTGTCCGGGGAGTGTTTGATGGGGACAGTATCGAGGGAGCTTTACTCTGTATCAAACCCCGTGCTGTACCTATCCTGGGAGTGTTTGATGGGGACATTTTAGAGGGAGCTTTACTCTGTATATAACAGTGTCCTGTACCTGCCCTGTGAGTGCTTGATGGGGACAGTGAAGAGGGAGCTTTACTCTGTATCTAGCCCCGTGCGGTACCTGCCCTGGGAGTGTTTGATGGGGACAGTGCAGAGGGAACTTTTTCTGTATCTAACCCCGTGCTGTACCTGCCCTGGGAGTGTTTGATGGGGACAGTGCAGAGGGAACTTTTTCTGTATCTAGCCCCGTGCGGTACCTGCCCTGGGAGTGTTTGATGGGGACAGTGCAGAGGGAACTTTTTCTGTATCTAACCCCGTGCTGTACCTGCCCTGGGAGTGTTTGATGGGCACAGTATAGAGGGAGCTTTATTCTGTATCTAACCCCGTGC